>NW_020537646.1:34284188-34567386 GCF_003426905.1 Ctenocephalides felis
GCTGTTTCCGTTTCTTGAATTCTTTCATCAGTTTCTGAGCCACTTAGCACCCTCCTGCATACACTGATGGCACTTTCATTTTCATCAATAGTGATCAGCTTTATCGCTACCCTCAGAATCAGATGATTCACGTGGAATATAATCCGATTCATCTTCAGATGATTGTGCCCAATTTTCTGCATTTGATTCTATGTCGGAACACTCTTTACTTATGTTTGTTAGCTTTTGCAATAATTCACTTCTCTTCGTCATTTTATTTATAAGTTCTAAAAAATCAACTGAACAACGCGTTATACTGAAAGTGACTACGTGAAAAAGACCGGTCTAATGTCAATACTTACCAAAATTCGGTTATTTTTATGTAACAAATGCATCATTGATCATTCGAGATGAATGCACGCGAGATAACAATTTGCAATACAGTAACAAAGCCGTTTGTTTATGTAAAATTTCTATAGCAGTCAAAATGACTGTTTACCGTCCATGCTGGCATAACATGTAAGAATATTGAAAATAAAAGTGAGATAAGGCAAATAATACGATTTATCTACGCATTTATATGTTGTATAAAAAGTCACAAAATTTCACGAAGCTGCGACTTCAAATACATAGTGATTTTATGTTTGAAAATGCAAACAGACAAAATGACTGCGTCCGTCTTTCTAGTGTTAAAAAAAAAGACTGCAAAACATTTTTTTTATTATTAGAAAAAATCTAATTGAACAATCCGTCTACATTCAAATATTGTTGTTAAAAATTTCTAACTTTACTTGTTTTTGAGATATTGGCAGTGGATCTTTTTACCCACGAACTTTTAAGCTCCGCTCTCCCCTAATGTTTTTTTTCGACTATATGTTCATTTTTCGCCAGAAGCGAAATTATAAAATATTTTTCAACCGAAAAACAATATGATTGTCATTCGAAAGCGACAATAAGTACAAGTCTTAAGGTCCACGACGTGAAAAGCGCGGCTCGCGCTTGAAAATATTTAATATCTTTCGATGTAACAAATCCTCCAACAAATTGTAAAAAGAATTTGGTTGCAGAGAAAAAAAGAAAATATATGTTTTTTTTTGGATCGATTCAATTCGGGTAAAGGCCGAGTAAAACCTTTGTAAATATTTAGGGTTGTTATTGTTAAGAAAATTGCAAAAACAAAAAAAATTTTTTTAATCATTACAAAGTTCACTTCAATATGAGTGCAATAAAAAAAAATAATACTGATCGGATCAGCACATTCGGAGATATATAATTTACCGCAGATGATGTTCATAGAAATTGAGCAAAAAATCCATATTTCAATTGTAAATATTTACGTAAAAAAATTTTTTTCAGCAAAATCCTGAAATACGTGTCAAATGATTTTATGAATAGTATCTGTAAACAAATTTTCAGACAATTCTAAAATGTCAAGGTTAATTAGTGTCCGGTTTGTAAAAGAATGACCATATAACAATCTACAAATAGAACCAATAGATCTTAACCATAATTCTACGAATATTATTTTCAGTAACTTTATTAATATAAGTAGTATTTAATAATAATGAAACATTTTTAACCCTTTGCACTCGCAAATTCTGAGATTTATATGAATTTTTCCGCCGGAGCAGCGGCATCCGAGTGGAGAGAGTTAAAGCGTAAGGATGACATCAAATAATAATGTTTAATGTACCTGATTCACATATATAAAAAATCATACTTAATAGCATCAAGTACTAACAGATAATACATTATTTTTAGCATCTTTGATGGGTATCTCCCATATGATAACTTCTGGTGGTCTGCAACAAGACAATGCAGTTGCTGTTGGCGAACAAACTGGTTCGACAGGCAATGCTTGGGAAGCACGGTTGCACAAATACCAGCAGATGGTTTGTAATCTCCAACTCGGTACAAAAAAATATATTTCATATATTTTTTTTAAGTTTTTTCTTCAATCTATCCATATTTATTGTTTAAACACAGTCCATGATGATCCATCATTATTAATATAAAATTATTTTAGTAAGAAAAAATTATAAAGATATTAAAAATTTTATGTCTGTAAAATTTAGGAACAAAAGCTTTATCTAATGGAGTAAATTCAGGCCTTGATTTTGGCCAAGGCTGGTTGAACTTCGTTAAAGTTGCATCCTCTGGTCTCGATATGCAAGGAGGTAAAACGGCTGAAGAAAATTTCAGTGTTGGCAGTACGGATAACAATCCTTCGCCAAACATACACGAACAAACTAACAGAAATGGTGTACAGGCACCGGCTGGTCAAGATGGTGCATATGACAAGAATGGTGCTTATAACCGCAATGGACAAACTAATCAAAATGCCGATCATTCACAAGTTGGACAAGATGGTGCTTATGATCAGAACGGTCCATACATTCCGAATGGCCATAATGGGCAAACCAGTCATCAATATACAGGTGATACTTTATGACACAATATAATAATTATGATAATCAAAATGACAACAAAGAATTGGCATAACAGAAAACGTTTTCTGTTATACCAATTCACAGTGTACACTGTGATACGCTAATAAAAATACACTAGAGCACTACATTAAAGTTACTATCAACTTTGTACAATAGAGCAGCTTTACGGTTGAATAAATTATGTAGATCTAAAATCAACAAATAGCCCGACAAATATTGAAAATTTTTGTTTAATTTGTGTTTAACAATATTTTGTTTTTTTTAGATCATTCTGTTAAAGATAGTTACAAGGCTTACCACAATTAAACATAAATTTGTCCATTGTTTGTTTTAAATAATGCTATTAATTAATACCACACTAGTTTACTTCACTAATTTTTCTGAATCGAATGATTTGAAATTTTTAGCGCCAATGGTATATATTTGTTTTTTTTTAACTTATTTTTTTGAAATCAAGTTGTATTCTATCATAAATCTTCACAGATAATAATAACAATGATGCAACGTCAAATAGTCATCACAGTTCACCCGAAACTCATACTACTCAAAGTGGTGTACCAGATATGGGAGGTATGACAAACTCGGTTCCAGGAATGGATGCACTTGGTGGTGATGTACCAGATATGGGAGGTATGGCAAGCTCGGTTCCAGGAATGGATGCACTTGGTGGTGGTATACCAGATATGGGAGGTATGGCAAGCTCGATTCCAGGAATGGATGCTCTTGGTGGTGGTATACCAGATACGGGAGGTATGGCAAGCTCGATTCCGGGAATGGATGCTCTTGGTGGTGGTTTACCAGATATGGGAGGTATGGCTAGTGCAATACCAGGCGCAGACCTCTTAGGTGGATTTGGAGGTATTGCTAATGCAATTCCAGGTATGGGAGGAGGTGCAGGCGGTAAATCAAATGGTGGAGGAGGAGCTGGTGCAAACGGAGGTGCAGGAGGATATGGAGGTGCGGGTGCTGGTGGAGGTGGCGGCGCAGGTGCTGGCATTGGCGGAGGGGCGTTTGGTGGGGGATTGCCAGGTCTTGGAAGTTTTGGATTGCCGTTTTAAATTAATATGCATAGAATCAATTTAGCTAATAATGATAAGACTAATTTGTTTTATATTTCGTTATATAATATATCAATACAAGGATGTTAGGCATTATTAAATGATTACTTATCATAAAATAAGTAAAACAGTTTTATCAACAAATTTCTTACAAAAATAGTATCATCCTTATCACTGTCCATAGGATTTGACATTTTGTAAACGATATATAGAATGAGTTTCTCAAAGATTGTAAAAAAATAGTAGATGTGTCAATATAGCCAACCAGGTTATAAAGAATGCTCAAATAATTATTCATGCTGTGATTTGTTTATTCACATGTGGCAACTGGATCAATATATACTTTCACAACATACTAAAAATGTTTGATAAATACAAAAATTCTTGAAATTAAAAAAAATGCATGTATATTTAAGGTTTCTGATAACCAACTGTTCAATTAAATTTAAATTTAAATATTTTATTCAAACATATGTATGTATATAAAATTGACACGCGCAGACGTGACTGTGGGGCTTCTTAGTTGTTAATTATTTCGACTGTTATATATTTTTTAGATTTAATTTACTTTCAAAATGCGTTTTTTTTTTGAAGTCTTCAATTCTTAAGTTTAAAGGTAATTATAATTTTAATTACTTACAATACACATACACATATAATTGCAACACAATAATTTGTACAATATAATAACGAGCATTTTAAAGTTACTTAGGTTTTTTAACTTAGTTTACACGATTTATTATACATGGGGCATTATCTAAGTAATGCCCAGATTTTAATAAGTTACCTACTCTCCACTTTCCATTTTTTTAACTATTTGTAACAAAATCTGCCAATGAGTAATATGTTTGCTTTCAAAAACAAGTGATCTAGAGTAGGGTTATTACAAAATGATACCAATTAAATTAACCGAAACGATTATAATATTAAAGATTGAAGATTATTCGGTGAAATAAACTGAGAGATTGTAAAAATAATTAATATATTTCAAATAAAAATGAATCAAATATAATAGATTCAAGTTGAAAAAAATAAGAATAAACTAATGTACAAAATACAAGCTGTGTTCAAACAATTAAATTCGAGAAGGTGCAACATTTAACAAAACCAACAAGTCGGACAAATCAGATATTACAAAAAACACCTCAAATATCTTTTATTTGAGCAATATTTAAATATTTGAATAAAATCTCTATAAAAGTCTTCACATATAAATTTCACCAAAATTATCTGTATAACGTTGACGTAAACATGTACAGAATATTTTTATTTCTGTTTGCTTGGACTCAAATCGTTACAGGCCAAGTTAATGTAAGTGATTTGTTAAATGAAAATTAAGGTATTATTATAAATCAAAGTTTGTCGATACAGATTTATTTTACTTCATCGAGGAGTTGAATCTATAAATCTCTAATGTAATTTTATATCATGCCAATGCCGCCAATATCACGCTACACCATAAGAATTTAGAAATTATGACAAAATATAAATATAATTCTTTATAATTATTAATAGTTACTGCTAGTTAGCAATAACTAGCAGTAAATATGTAATTTTTCGAATACAAAAGGTCTAAATTTTAGGAATATAATGATCTGCAACCAGTGGGCACCGCCTTAGGTAAACATGTTCCAAGTGCCAGCAAAGGGGCGACAGACTTAATAGGTGATGGTACAAAAGCAGGCACCTTAGGCCTAGGTAATATAATATAATAACTAGGTATAAGTGGCATTTTACTTTAATCTTTTAACTTTCTGTATACAATGTACAAATCCATAACTTGAGATAGGTCTTTGGTGAAAACGATTACAAAGGAACCATTTTTTGCTAATTATAATGAATCAGCTTGGCCGATCGTTTCGCAAACCTAATCGCAGCTTCTTCTTTTCGAGTTTAATTGAACGGCTTTTGAATTTTTGTATTTCGAATTTGAATTTTATAATCGATTCAGGATTGCGAGCTGAAAGTTGGACCAAACTCTTTTCACTTTTTTGCTAATTACAAAGAAACGGAAATTTTCAAAATTGGTGCGCAGTTTTCCAGAGAACGTGAACGAAACATCGAAAAGTCGGCTCACATACACACATACACATACTATTTGCAACTTTAGTCTCATTATATATAGAACGTCGAGGAAACAAAGAATAAGCAAATATAATTTTTTTGGCAATAACAATCTTCACCTTCGGAATGTTAAAAATATATTACAATAAAAAATAATTGTTCTACTAGTTACGTCAATTAAAATCAGTAAACTAGTGGGGCGCATGGCATCGTGCCTTAAGGCCAATAACAGGAACTTCCCGTACCAAAAAATTTTTTTTTAAAAGATTAACATTTTTGAAAAAAATTTACTCCAAAAAATTACATTTTGAGAAACTATAAATTTTTGACAAAAATTTACTTTTTTTTGAAAATAAGACTTTCTGAAGAAAAGTGTATTTTGAACTATTTTGAAAATTCTGAACGTTTTTTCAAAGCAATCATACTGCTTTGACTGCATAGAGACGAAATATCGAAGTTCGCAAGCGCCGCGCCGCCGTCTGACGGGTAAGCGGAACCCATAGGTATGTAAACAAAATTTATACTTATTGTTCAAATCTTTATAAAATATCTGATGATTTGATGTGCATATGTCTAATGACATTTTTGAATGCCAGATGGCATTTTTTTACTTTTTTTACTAGATCTCCGAAACCGCTATACCTGCATTCATGAATATTTGATCACTTCTGATTAATTTTGACAACTTTTTTGAATTATTCAAATTGGACGCTTCGTTCTCTCAAAAACTGAGTTACCGTGTTTGGCACTTTACCGAATCGAATGTTTTTTGAATTATTAAAATCGCTTCATCCGTGTTCTCGAAATTGTCGACTAAAATTTGCATCCGACACATACACACATACACACACGCACACACACATACATCCATTTTTTCTAAGGTATGCCAAAATATTCAGAAATCTCTGAAACGTGAAGATATATAAAAATTTTCATTTTAGATTTTTTTGCGATTACTATAACTTACCCTACGGGAAGTTAATAAAACCAATTTAATAAGGGACTAGAAACTGATATAGACGTATTATATTAGTACTCGTTATATTACAATAATATATGCCTTAAGACAATAATCATAAACATCGACAAAAGGATCAGATTTGAAAAAATAAAAAATGAAAAAAAAATGTGCATGAAATCTTCAATAACCTTAATATAATTGAAATCATATGTTTGAATTAGAAGACTATTGTGTATTATATTTAACTTTTATGTTAGAATATCATTTGCTTTAAGAAGGAGTAAACAGTTAATCCTGAAAATTTTCGAATCAAGTGATAATGTAAAAATTAAAGTAAGTTTAATAAAGTTTTCGTAAACTATCAAAAACATTTATAAATGATAATTATAATGATAACTAGTGGGACGCATGGCATCGTGCCTCAAGCAAATTTCTTTTTTATAAAGATTCACATTTTTGAAAAAAAAAAATTACTCTGAAAAAATTATATTTTTGAGAAACTATAAATTTTTGACAAAATTTTACTTTTTTTTCAAAAAAAGACTTATTGAAGCAAAAATTTATTTTGAAACATCTTGGAAATTCTGAACTTTTTTTCGAGGCAATCGTACTGCTTTACCGAAATATCGAAGCGCGTAAGCGCCGCATCGCCGTCTAGCTGATAAACGTTGGTACGGAACCCATAAGAATGTAAAAAAAATACCTGTTGTTAAAATCACGAACATACACGCACGCACACACACACGTACATCCATTTTGTCTAAAGTATGCCTATAATTTTTTTTTTGCGATTACTACAACTTGCCCTACGAAAAGTTAATTAACTTATATGATTTTTATATCAACAATAATGGGCATCAGCAAAACGATGACTTCTGGAGCTATGCAAAAAGAAGATTCTGTATCTATCGGCGAAAAGACTGGTGCAACTGGTAATGCTTGGGGAAGTACTATGGCCCAAATGCCAGCTCATGGTAAGTAAACTACCAATTATAAAAAAATTTAATCAATTGTTCCGCCGTTCAATTACATTTTTTTTGCAATAGCAATCATAGGAGGATGCCATAAGTATTTTTGTTCAAATAAATCCAATTAAATAATAACAAAAGATTATTATTTTACAGGAGCACAAGCTTTATCTGGTTTGGTAAATACGGGCTTGGATTTTGGTCAAGGTTGGCTAAATTTCGGAAAACAATCAGCATCTGGTCTAGATTTTCAAGGCGGTAAAACAGCTGGAGAGCAATTTAGTACTGATGATTCAAACAACAATTTTACAGAAGATTATTTAACAGATCAAGGTAAAGATACTACTGAACTACCTGGCAACTATACTATGAGTGGTTCAAATGGTACCTTTGGTGATGATTATATTAATGGTGCAAATGATACAATTAGTGATAAAAGATGAGATCGTTTATAAATTTCTAAGTATCGGTAGTAGTAAAAAGTTTAGTTGAATTTGATAATAGCATTTGAAATCATGGGAGAATCTATTTAACAAAAAAGATCTATCATGACACACAATAATGTAATTGATTATGTTTAAGTTTCTTATGTTATATGAATGAGACATCTACAAGTTATTAAAAAGTAGAGACTAATAAGTCTTATATATAAGACTATAGATAAGCTCAATAATTAGAACAAAAAGTATTATAAACGTTTAAATGCCTATAATATTAATTAGTATTGTAAACAATAAAATTAAATGGTGAATCAAATGTTGTAAATGTTTGAATGAGTGAATTGCTTTACATATTATTAATTAGGTGTAAAGTAAAGATAAACACGTCTTCATTAAAAATGAAAATAAACGATGTGATATAAACAAAATTTATTAACTATCATAAAAATTTTAACATTTGCGAGTTTGTGTACAAATTCTGAATGAATATACCTCAAACACATATTTAACACCGCATTTATGAGAAAAAGTTCATTTTTATAGAGCTCACTGGTTAATTGTTATTGTAATTACTATTTTTTTAAATCTTCAGAATCTGGGCTAATTATTACGAAACATTAATACTTGGGCTAACATTAATACTTGATATTAGGTTGTCGAAAGCGTGGGTTTAAATCTGGGATTTGAAGCACTTGTTTGATTTGTCAGGCACTTTCCATGACAGTGGACAATTACCAATAACAAATATAACAAAAAATAATTTAGTTTTTTTTTTAACAGACTTCTAACAAATTGCCCTTCATAAATAAAACAGTTAGTATACGTGATGGCAAAAAAATCACAAATTTATTAATATTTTTTATTTAAAAAAATAAAAAAATATTGCATATAATTTTGAAATTTTTTTGCTTTAAATTTTGTTAGTACAATTAATTGCAAATATTCAATAGCTGTTCTCTATACAACATCTTTGTAAACATTTTTGTTTGATTATTATTTAAATATTTAAGAATTGATTATCATATAAAAACATGTATTTTGCCGTTCTAAGAATTTATTTTTGTAACATGTGGTTTAAAATGATGTGAAATCATAATTATGACTATTATATCTATTGAATGCCAAGTTAATGTGAGTATTATAATTTTATAACTTAATAGTTGTAACATTTGATAATTGAGAAGGAATAAATCTTTCAAGGGTAAAAATCATCGATTTACAATAAAGTAATAATTGACGATAATAATGTACAGTAACTAAAATGAACAAATGTAAAACCTTTTAAGTTAAATTTTGTAATTTAGTGCAGATCGTTGATAAAATTCATACAAATAACTTCAGTTTAATGCTGTATAATTAATTATAATAAATCTGTTTCTGGAAATTTTAACGAAATGCTTTCATAAGTACGTTCTTAAGCTTTTATAACGTAAATTCCGCGAATCTAGTGTTTCTAGAAGACAACCCAAAGGTTGACCATCGTCTTTCTGATTTCTTTGACACCTTCTTTGCAATCCTTAATATCAAGTGAAAAACTGATAACATTGCTTGATATCAAGCTGGTTAAGATGAAAATCGAACTCGGAACCAGTGGTTACTTATCCACTCTTGGGTCCATTGCGTTTGTTAGAAGATAGATGGGTCAATCGTTTTTTCATTATTAGTTGAAGTAATTATAATCATATTTGTACTAAAGAATTTATTATTTCAGTTGGAATAATAATATTCAGAAATAATGATGATTGGATAGCCTCATTATATTACAAAAAATATGAACTAATAAATAACTAAAACAGAATAACAACAAAAAGATAAATAAAAGATAAATAAAAATAAAAAAGTCCAAAATTAAAATAGTTGTTCAATGCAAATAAAGTTCATTTTCACTAGTTATTACTTTAAAGTATGAATCAATCTTCATCAATTCAACATGAATCAAAAGAAACGTTGAAGTTTCTTTGTAACTTTTGCAATTAGTATTAAATTGTTTAAAAAAATATTGTCAAAAGGAAGGGTATAAAATACACGGAAAAGAATTATCAATATTATTAAACATCTAGAACTTGCTCAAAAAAATGTAGTAGAAATGAATTTAAATATCTAAACTAACGTACAGTCTTGTGTGAGCATTCGAAGCGTACACATCGTGCGAAATAAATTTATATTTTTTGAAGTTTAGTGAAAGTAAACCTTGTACCTGTTGTGTTTTGATAGTGAGCTGATAACAAACAATGGAGTCGAGCCCGTTCGGGCACGAGGGCGGACGGCCGCCTGATAAAGGCATTACACAACATTCAGATTTAGGCGCAACCATTGCAGGTGCAATGCATGTGCTAAATGACCTTGAAGATTTTAACAATGAAAGTAGTATGGATTATAGCATAGATGATCAAGAAATCGATTTAAGTAGTTGTGAAAGTATTCACAATTTAGATAGTAAATCTAATAAAATCAAGATTGGAATTAATAAAACTAATCCCACAAAAGTTAATAAAAAAGAAACAATGCTAAGGAACTCTAATTATGTAAATAGTGACAAAGAAAATAAAATTAACAGAACAATGAAATTCATTAAAAAGGTGACTAGCGCAAAAAATAACAAAGTCAAAAGATTAGAAAGTGGAGTCAATTCAAAAGTTGAAGTTCAGAAAAGTAATGATACAATAAATAAAAATGTAAAGGCTATTCAACGCAGTAGTAATGATAAAGTAAGGGAAGAATCTGATAGTGTATCTAATGCGAATAATGAAGAAAATGTTAATCAGAATGAATCAAATTCTATTAACAATAACATGGTTAGTGAAGAAATGGTTGAGATGAATGAAGTAAAGTCTAGTAACTATGCTCGAAACAATAAAATACGATTTGAAGAATGCGATAAAGGACCATATCATATATATGTGGAATCAATAAATAAAAATATTGGGAGGTTACATCACATGGCAATTGGAAGGATGTTATATAAATCAGTTCCAAAATTGAAGACGGAATTATCAGAAATTGTACAAATTGGAAAAAACAAAATAAAATTAGTAATTAATAATCGAGAAACAGCCAATAGTTTACTGGAAGATGAATTTTTCAAGATGAATAATCTCAGGACCTACATTCCTAAATATCTAGTAGTAAGACAGGGGATAATATTTGACGTTGATATTAATTTATCGGAAGACGAAATAATGGAAGTTATAGAATCTGATTATCCAGTGGTGGAAGTAAAATGTTTAAAGTCAAAAAGAGGTAATAACATCAATTATAAATCGCAATGTGTGAAATTAACATTCAGGGGCTCCAAATTGCCGGAGAAAATTTCAATATATTCAGTCAAATGTAGGGTGAGTCCATACATTAAAAAAGTAGTGCAGTGTCATAATTGTTGGTTCTTTGGTCATATAAAAGAACAATGTAAAAGTAAAAAAAGATGTCCGAAATGTTCAGAACAACATGGAATAGAAGCCTGTACTGAAATTTTAAACTTAAAATGCTGTTTATGCTCCGGGGAACACGTTGCAAATAGTACTGAATGCCCTGAATTCAAAAGGCATAAAAGTATTTATGAATTGATGGGGACTCATAATATAGCTTTTCATGAAGCGAGGAATATTTTGCGAAATGACAAATATTCAAGAGTTGTTAAATTTAACCCTTATACCATAGATAAGGAAAAAGATTTTCCGATGATAAAAGAAAAAAAGAGGGATGAATACGGACTAGAAAAAAGTTACTGTGATAAAAATAAATATAACGAATTATCAAAATTAATAGAAGAAGATAAGGATACAGAAGAAGACATAGTATGGATTAGAAAACCAAAAAGGTCACATGTCAAAAATGTAACAAGGGTAGGAGGTCAAGGTACCTCTAAAGTATCTAAGTATAATAATTTAAATAAAGAGACGGATATTAAAAGGGTAAGTAATAGAGATATAATTAGTAGGAAAAGGCCGATTAAAACGTCGGAAGATGATACGGATCAAGAAGAAAATGAATCAAGAAAAGAAGAAAATGATCCACTCGAAATTCTTAAACAGTTAGTTACACAAATTAAAATAATAAATAGATCTGATGATTCTTCCATAAATAGATTACTGAGTATTGTGATAAGTAAATTGGAAAAGGATAAGAGAACTACAGGAAGTTTTATAAAATAATAGAAACAATATACACAATATAAATAAGCCAAAATGAATTTAAAAATACTACAATTAAACTGTAGATCATTGAAAGCAAATAAAGAAAGTATAGAACATTTCTTATACAATAATCAGATTTCGATAGCGGCCCTTTCCGAAACATGGTTCAGTCCTAATGCAGTATGCAAAATTAAGGGGTATAAGATTTTTCGGAAAGATAGAGAAGATGGATACGGCGGAGCAGCCATCATCGTCAAAAACAACATAGATTGTGATGAATATGAAACAATAAACAACAATAAGAATATACAAATATGTGCGGTAACAATTAAAACAAATATAACCTTTTGCTTAGTTTCCATTTATTGCTCAAATAGAGAAGAAATAGATTTTACTGATGTGAGGAAAACTATAGAAGGGATCCATTTAAAAACATTGATCGTTGGAGATTTCAACAGCCATCACTTTGCATGGGGAAGTATGGCGAACAACACATCAGGAATAAAATTACAAGAAATCATAGAAGATCATTCATTAATAATTCTCAACAACGGCAAACCCACAACAATCGAGACAAGAAACAGAAAAGCGACGAATATCGATTTATCTTTATGCTCCAGCAATTTCACAGATTATATCAGATGGGAAATACTTGAAGAATCTCTTGGATCTGACCACTTACCAATTATAATACATATTTACACAAATGCAATTTCAAACATCAAAATCTTCCCTACAAAAAAATGGAATACCAATCAGGCCAATTGGAAAGGATATGGCGAAGAAATTTCAAAAACTCTCCAAAACTCTAACATACCTAATACAGGAAAACAAAAATATGAATTTCTAATGAATTGTATAGATCATGCTGCAGGGAAAAACATAAAGAAATGCAAAGTGATAATTAGCTCAACCTTCAAACCAGCTGCATGGTGGGATCAAGAATGTGATGTTATGGTAAACGCAAGAAAAAACGCACTTAAACAAATGCGCAGAAAATATAATTATGATAATTTTATCCTATACCAAAAAATAAATGCACAAACCAAGAGATTTTTAAAGAACAAGAAAATACAAAAATGGGCGGAATACACAAGTTCAATTAACAAAAACACAAATCCGGCTACAATTTGGAAGAAAATCAAAATATTCAACAACAAAAACACAAATAGGAACATAAATCCAAATTTTATGGAAGAATGTGGACATCAAATATTACAAAATATAACACCAGATTATGTCTGTAACAAACAAGATAGTTTTAGTAAGAATAATAATGAAGAAACAGAATTGATGTCACCTTTCAAATATAATGAATTGAGAAGAGCTCTAAAAAACAGAAAGAACACGGCTCCAGGTAAGGATAACATTTCATATAATATGATCAATAATAGTCCAACTAATTTTAAAATGGAACTTCTAAATGTATTTAATAATATGATCACACACCACTGGATTCCTGAAAAATGGAAAGAAATAATTGTAGTACCAATAATTAAACCTAATAGAAACCCACAATCTATAGACTCTTATAGACCAATATCACTAATATCATGCGTAGCAAAGATTTTCGAACGAATGATAAAAGAAAGACTGGAATGGTACATTGAAAATAAGAACATACTCCATGATACCGTATTTGGTTTTAGAAGCGGAAGAGGAACAATAGATTTATTGAGTACCCTTACTACCGACATAAATATATCGAGGTCAAACAATGAATATATGTTGCTACTGTCAATAGATATTGACAAAGCCTATGAAAACGTAGACCATAATATTCTACAGAAAAAACTACGGAATATAAATATCCCAGAGAATATAATTAAAATAATATTGGAGTTGATATCACCAAGATATATTTATCTACGAACTAATGGAGATATGATCGGCCCTAGATCAGCATACAACGGGATCATACAAGGTTCCATTTTAAGCCCTACATTATTCAACATATATACTGCGGATTACCATAAGATACCTGATACAAGTGTTAAAAAATTACAATATGCCGACGACATTTGTTTATACATATCAAGACCGTCAATAGAATCATGTATAACGCAAATGAACTATGCTATTAAAGAAAACATAAAATGGTTATCAAGCAATAATTTAAATATATCACCAACCAAAAGCTCAGCAACGATTTTCACTAGACACAGACTCCCCCAGAACATAGGTCACATAAGGGTTGGAACTCAAGATGTTATAATAAAAGACAACGTGAAAATACTAGGCATAACCTTTGACGCCAAAATGACATTTAAAAAGCATATACAAGAATTATCAAGAAAATGCGAAACAGGCATCAATATACTTCGTAAAATAACAAATACTAGATGGGGAGCACACCCAGAGACATGCCTTTTACTGTACAGAAATTTGATTAGAACTCAAATAGATTACGGATGCTTTATATATGGAACAACGTCAAAAACTGAACAATATAAACTTGATAAAATTCAATATTCCGCAATAAGAACATGCATAGGGGCATTTAGATCAACACCGACAAATGCGTTATTAACAGAAGCAGGAGAACCTCCTCTGAGCATAAGAAGAGAGATTCTAGCAAACAGATTCTTGATGAAAAAACTTAATGGATCATGTAAATTATTACCCAAACAGTTAGAAAAACTAGCAAGATTACATTACTCCACACGCTACTGGACAAACAAACCAGCTCCATCACTAATAAATAGTTTTTATACAATTAAACCTCACGAAGAGAACATCATAATCAATGATAAAACTCCATATTACATCTACCCACCGCTAAACGACTACATTAAACCATACATCGATATAGATAAGAGCACAAATATAGCAAACACGGACATTTATATCCGTGAATTAGAACTTCATATCAACTCAAATTGGCCGGATTATTTGCAAATATATACGGATGGCTCTAAAACATCAGAGGGAACCGGATGTGCCATACATATTCCAAGAATCCATTACAGTAACAAAGTAAGACTTCCAAACTATACATCCATATTTTCAGCGGAACTTATAGCGATATACACTGCAGTAAAATATGTGAATGACAATAATATTAACAAATCTTTGATACTAAGTGACAGCAAATCAAGTCTAACAGCCATAAAACACGCCAATAAACATTCAAATATAATAATATACAAAATTATAGAAATCATAAAGAAAATCAATACTGATGATAAATCCATGATTCTTCTTTGGATAAGGGGTCATTCTAATATAAAAGGCAACGAGATGGCAGACAATCTAGCTAAAGAAGCGTGCACGAGCGGCGATCAATTTGCAAAAACGTCTGCGCTAGATTTAAAACATTTAATAAAACAACAAGGTTTGGAACTATGGCAGAAGTCTCACTCAGAAACTACAAAGACAAAAGGATTCACATATGCACTGACGAGAGAGATTGTTTCACCAAACACATGGTTTAAAAACATAGAAGAAAGTCGAAATTTTATAACAGTAATCTGCAGATTGAGACTCGGACACTCCTACTGCAAATCGAATCTGAAGAGAATTGGTATCTTACAGGATCCGAAGTGTGACTGTGGAAGCCTAGAAACACTCGATCATTTATTTTGGGAATGTAATTTTTATCAGCAAGAAAGATCAAAATTATTTAAGAATTTACAAAACGTAAAGATTATTTTTCCCATCAATGTACAAATACTTATATCAAGTAATGACATAAGGATATATAAATATTTATATAATTTTATAAGTAATAGCAAAATTAATTTATAGCATAATTATTACTATATAAGTACCAATGTATTGTATAGAACTGCTACAACTGTATAGATAATTGTAATGGCAAAATGATGTAAATCAGAAGCCAAAATAAATAAATAAAAAAAAAAAAAAAAAAAACGTTAACGCCTACTGTTGATACGATTACTAAAGAACTAAAAGTGATAGAGGATAAACTAATGTCACATACAAGTTTTGATATTTTTTTACTTGTCATTTTAAAATAATTTAGAAACAGCTACAAGGTTTAATACCAAGTAACCTTTCATAAAAGTCAGTTTTATCCACGAAATTACTATTTTTTCCTTTGCAGGCAGGCTGTAATTCAATAAAAACTTATATACATTTCTAATTATATCTCGATAATTTTTCTAAAACATGCTGTATTTCGAAAAATAACATTCAAAAATGTCTGTTTTCAGCAATATAATGATATAGTACCTGTAGGCCAGTCTTTAGGAAAAAATATTCCAAGTACAAGCAAAGGATTCACTGATCTGTTGGGTCAAGGTACAAGTGCTAGTACTTCTGGCGTAGGTACTTTATATTTCAGCATTATTAAAAGCATAATAGTTAATATTTAAGATCTACTTAAGCAAAATGGGCCAATTTTATAAACGTTTATTTATTAGTGAAAATTTTCATAATATTTTATTAACATATGCATGTTTCATTTTGGAAAAACAAATTGTTCTATTTATTCGCGGTTATCTATGGTCAGCCGGTTTGTTTCTACAAGTATATAAATTCAAAATTGTTAAATTTTAACGCAAATTAATAAATATGATTGACATGTTCGGTCGAGCAAATTGTTTGCTCGAAATGAATTTTTATAATTTTTTCATTAGATAAAAAAGTCAATTTTATATTATTACATGTATTTAAAATTTAAAACAAAATAGTTTCAATTTAGAAGAAAATGTAATATTGGCTATGTGCTCATGCTAAAAAAAAATTATGAAAAATAATTTAGTAATTGTAACTGACTTCACGCCGATTGGTAACTGTAATGTATATATATATATATATATATATATATATATATACACTAGCTGACCCGGCAAACGTTGTTTTGCTAAGTGAGGTATATTCTGAACAATTCCTAGAGAATCAAAAATAATAATACTTTAAGTGTATAATGATGTATTGTTTGAATGCTATATACAATGAGGTATTATAAAAACAATAAACCCCATTAGTTTTTCTATATTTTGTCAATACAATCAAACTGGAAGTTTTATACCCTTTCTATAGAAAACACTTATTCTATTAGAAGCGACTTATGATTACGTTTCAAGTTTGTCAGATTCTTTTTAGATTCTGGATTTTGTGTATAATTGTAAATAATATTACTGAGCTTATACAAAATTTTCAAATCTCTGCGAGGAGAGATAAAAAATGAATTAAGTATTTTTTCTTTGACCTGCTTTTTGAAAAGTTTTAAGTAGCATTTGATGAATTAAAGTAAATTTAATAAGAAGTATATTTGTAGAGCAAGGCGATGCACAAAGGTTCAATTTGACTTCGAACAAATATTATTTATATTATAAAAAAGTTAAAAAAAGAAACCATTTTAACAACCAATATCACAACAAATAACACATTTCAAACAAACAATTATATGTCTACGTTCAGTAAAACTGCCAGCTTCTTCATCATTGTAGAAATGTGCTTCTTTGCTGTCTTTCAAAAAATTTTTATGTAGACCTTTTTACCCTATAGGCGGAGTAACTTGGAGCGACCAGGTGGCAAACAGGTTGAATGTCTTATTTTAATTTTAAAAGTATTTTACAAAATAATTACATTTTTAACTAATGCTAAAAAATTACAAACGGAAGATAATACTTTTATTATAAAAGAACTAAGACTGGCCAAATCGGTTTAGCCGTTTTCGAGTTTTAGCGGGTCATTTTATCGAGCTCCATTTATATATATATATATATATATATATATATATATATATATTAGCGCGGGTCGATTTGAAAGTCGCTTAGGCACATATGATATTCGGATACCAAGGATCAAAATAAGATACTTTGCTGGAGAAACCATACATTTAAAATAAATTGAGATGTCCCGTGCATTGACTCAAAAATAAGAGTTGAATTTTCATAATTCCGTTTTGGATCATTTTGAGTACTCCAATCGCTTTGACTCAATCTTTGAGTCAATGCACGGGACTTCAAAATTTATTTTAGAGATTTGGTTTCTTTGGCACAGTATCTTATTCTGATTCCTAGTATCCTAAAATTATATGTGCCTATGTGCCATTTATTACCGTTAAAAATTGACCTGCCCTATATCTGTTAATAGATATGAGTTTTTTTCGAACCATCCGTCGATAATCTAAAATAATTACCAATATATTTTTTCTGTTTCAAAATAATTTCGAATTTCATAAGTATGGAAAAATACTTATCATAATTATGAAAACTGTTTATAATTAACATAAATATATGTATGCTCTTTAGTTTATAGTATGTGGTTATTTTAATATATATAATATTTGTGGTTCGGTATTCGTCGCATTACAATTTTTATTTGCAGCTGCAATGGTGGCTATTACCCACATGATAACTGCCGGAGCATTACAGCAAGACAATGCACTTGCAGTTGCTGATCATGCAGGCGAAATAGGAAATGTTGGAGGTAGCACATTGGCTCAAATGCCTGCTACAGGTATGACTTAAAAGACTTAAAAGACTTAAAACTTTAATATATATATATCAAATTAAATTTTTTAACTAATAATTGGCAAATGTAAGTGAAAAATTGATGACCAGCATGATCAAATTTGACACTTGCTTCATTCATGTTTTTGTCATCGTACTAATGGCATCGCGATAACAAGAAGGTTTCTTCATGATCACACATTTTCTACACAATTCTGAAATATCGTTGGTGGTACATAAGATATTGACAATCAAAAATAAAACTCAAAATATATTAATCCACCTAAATCATAATCCTCAGGTGCCAAAGCTTTAGCGGTCGCAGCAGGTGTAGGACTCGATTTTAGTCAAGGAAATCTGAATGAATTCAAGATGATTTCATCGGGTTTGGGTATGCAATGTGGTAAATCAAATTCTGAAAAGTAATGTCAAAGACATGTCTGAGGACAGTACGAATAATTATAATATGCTAAAACAAACCCTCTAATTTTCTCATACCAGGTCAGAATGCAGGTTATGACATAAAATAACAGTATTTGTAAAATAGTATAAAAAAATAATATGAATAAAAAATTCTTGCTTTATTTATTTTATTATTTCAATCTGAACTATTGTGAGTGTTTTAGAGTTTGAGATAAATTTTCTACTAACCGGTTTTAAAATAAAGCAACGAGTACTCGTTCTTTCTCTATGATTAAATTTTCTTTTTCTTTATGATGGTGTGTGGTAATATAATTGCATTGATGTTGCAAATAGAAATTGCACTTATAAACATATTCGGTACAACAATTTTAAGAGAAAACGTATATCACTACAGAATTACATCTGGTTATCAAGTATTAATGGCAAATACTAATTCATTAAATTGTGCATTTTACAGGGAGAAAAGGATTCAAAAATAAAATAGCTCTTTATAAATAATTACACATATTAAACAAAATTTTCATTAGACTCTACTAGACGATACAGTAATAATAAAAGATAGTAATACAGTAGTAATAAAACGATATCTTAAAATAGACATGAAACGATAAAATAACTAGTGGGGTGTATGGCATTGTGCCTTAAGGCAAATTGCTGGAACAACGAAATGTTCGAGGAATATTGAATGTTTTCAAATAGATGTATTGTAACACAGTCTAATATTTATAAGAATTATATAAACTGAATTGCAAAGTTGAAATTATTTGTTTAAAGTATATTAAAACTTTAGTCAGAATTTAAAATAAAATCTGAATTATTTCCGATATACAAACAAAAAATTTAAAAAAAAAAAAATCTGAAACAATTTTTTTTTTCCAAAATCAATTATTTTGTTAAAACAGGCAGAAAGTTATTTGAATCATTTAAATCTGACGCTTAGTTCTCTCAAAAACTGCCATTTTTTGCACATTTAGCTCTGTATCTTCTTGCCTTTTTTGAAAACTTTGAAAACATTAAATTTCTGAGAATTTTGTTTTGTTTTAATTTGAATGTTTTGAAAAAATTGAAATGCTTTTTTACATTTTGAAAATTTTGAACTTTTTTTAAAGCAATTGCGATGCGTAGCTGTTTTAGAGACAAAATATCAAAAAATCATTACGAATCTAATGTGTTTGAATCATTTGAATCAGATGATCAGTGTTTGAAAAATAGTTATCAAAAATTGTATGCGCATTACACACATCCCCTTTTTTTAAGGTATGCAAAAATGTTGAGAAACTTTTGTGAAATTGAAACATATATAAAAATTTTCATTTTCTTTACTCTACAAAAAGTTAACAAACTATAAAACCATAATATCAAAAATCAAAATATTTTACTCATCACCATGCATGCTTATGAATTTAAAAAATCAGTCTAATAAAACTCAAATTTAAATTGCTTCCATTGAAGTAAACTTGAAAAAAATAATTACATCTAAGCAAAACATGACATATTGTTCACGCTTTAATTACTTGAATAATTTGCTTTAACCTTGTCATTTTTAAAAGCACTTAAAAAAGTAGAACACAAAAATCCTTGCAAATTATACACTAAAACAAAATAATGTCAAGTGAATGCAGATAACCATATTGAAATCCAAGTTCACATATGCAACCTTTTAGGCAGCAATAGATAATAAATAAACAACTACGTGCAACTTTTCAGTATTTAACTATATTAACATAGGCAAACAACGCGTCAGTCTAATATTGAATATTTTTGTATGATTTTGAGCTGCAGTTTGTTCAAGTGAAATTTTACTACTAAAAGTATTTAAATTGATCATGATAAAGCAATTATTTATATTTGCAATATTTTGTAGAGTTGCTGTTTACGGATTAGTAAGTAGTAATTTTTTTTCAATATATATTTTTTACTCTAAAAGTAAATATTTTTATATTAATAGTTTACCATTTTTAGACAGTATATGTTAAAAAAAAATATTGGGACATAGCGGAGTAGCTATCAACAAATTGCTCTCACATAAAACACTATAAAAATAGATCATAAAAATTATAAAAATGATGATGCTTCGTTGTTGATAAATAATCTAATTTTTAGTTTTGATGTTTTAGAAACGATTATGATGGTAACTTGTGTGATAATCAATTGGAATGATGATTATTTTCTTTTAATTTTCTTATATTGATTTCATTTTCTCCTTCTTAGAGGATGAACTAAATTGTTGCATTTCTGAATGCGTGTGGTAGCTGTCTTATATTAATAATATAAATATAAATTTGAAAATAAATAAATATAACAAACTATCATAAATAATTATTGTTCATAAATATCATGTAATTTACCTAATAAAATGCTTGAGTGTCAGAACCAAACAGCTTCCTAAATATATTTTATTAATATTTTTGATGATTTATAAAATATTAACGAGAAAAAAATAAGTTGAGGTATCTAGGCAATTTTCCTGAACATCATAAATGATATTCACAAAATTCACGTCGCTTGGTTTAAATCAATATCTAATACGTTATAGTTTTTATGAGTTTTTTATATAAAAACCAGAAAACAACGATACACGCAAAAATAGAAGCAGCTTATATATATATATATATATATATATATATATATATTGATTGTTTCTTTTCCGAACAGTAAATCCAATGGATTTACTGTTCGGAAAAGAAACAATCAATATATTGAAAAAATCCAGGACTTATCTATTGAATATATATATATATATATATATATATATATATATATATATATATATATTCCATAATTCGCTAATAAATAAAAACTTAACTAATAAAAATAAAAAATAGATGATGATTTAGACACTACTTGTCGCTAAAAAATATTAATATGCATAGATTTACTTGATCCATTATTGACAAACAAACTCAATTTTCTTTAATTTAATTTTAATCCGCTCAGACTTTTATTTTGTATATTTTAAGCATATTTAAATAATATGTCTATATATTCAGCAATTGAATTCAGCAAAATCAGTCTCTTTTCAGTGACACAAACTCGAAAAAAAACATTTTTGGTTGATAATATATGCTCTATATTATATCATGACATGCGATTTATATTTCAGACCATAATTGATTATACATTATATAAATCTAAATCCCAAAATAATAAGAAAAACTAAAAAATTTTATTCCGAAATGTATTGATTTGTTGACTTTTAAAAAACTGTTAAGGTTTAACTATGATGCAATTAATTGAATATATTTATTAATACCATAATTTCAAATTTTTTAGAAAATCGGAAGAGAACAATTAGGAATCAGTGATCTGGTCACGGAACATTATAAAATTCTCAAAAATACTGAAGAAATATATAAAAATTATGATGAAAATGTTATACAAAGCTCATCTAAAAAAGATGACACATCCAATAAACGTGACAATGAAAACGCCGTAAACACGAAAAGAAGTAAAATTATTCCAATACCAGATTCAATAAAAGACAAGCTTAATATTAATACTATACTCCATCCTTTAAATGCTACTGCTAGCAATATTATTAAAGAAGTTACAGATTTTAAGAACGAATATTTTCCATCAAATTATATCACAAATACTACTAGCAACTGCAATATCAACACAACGGATATACCTAATAATCTAAATTGGACAAGCACCAAATATACCAATGTATACAATCCTGATAACCCGAGTAAGGTATCAGGAAATAACAGAACAGGTATATTTATAGATGATCCAAGTTTACCACCAGCTGGACCTGATGGGAACCGAAACGTAACAATGAGCACACAGAGAGAAAACAAACAACCAGAAAGATCCTCAGATGCGCAAATTCCTGAAAATTTTCCGGATATGTCAGATCAAAATTTTAATATCAAAAATATTAACAATCCAAAATTTCGTAATGATAAATTCAAGAAAAAACATTTTCGAAATCGCATAGACCGTATAAAAATTTACGACAAACGTTATAAACACCTCGATCATGAAGAGCAAACGCGTCCAAATGGACATGAAGGTAAAGATAAAAATTATAAAGAAGACAAAGAGAGTTTGCAAAATGACTCAGAAGAAACTAGTATGTCAAGCATTGACTACAAATATTCGAAAAATATATTGAATAATAATAATCATCTAATAAATCCGCACAATAATGAACAAGGCACCCTTGGCAACACCAAGAATGCAAAGAAGCATTTTTTTCGCAACAGGCAAAAGAAAAAATTTCGAAAAAAGAAACAACGCGAAATTAACTCAAGAGACTTTGTCAAAAAGCATCCTGTTGGGGCAAGTATTCAACAACTTCAACATAAACGGAATAGAAGAGATTTTACTCAATAATGCAAAGTTTTATATGGAAGCTATATTAAAGCTAATGAATAATATTGACGAAATGATTGATAGAATAGAACAAAATTATGGAAATATTGAGAGAAAATATAAAAATGTAGATAAAATAGTTTTGCGCCGATTCAATGAAGAAAAGATTATAGAAAAATATGAAAATATAGACAAGCAAGTACAACCAATAGTTACAAATTTACTAAAACTATGAAACATGAAAACAAATTGTTAACTATTCTGCTGTTAATCTTATTTTTTTATAAAATATATTTATACAGAAAATTTTACATTTTATTGAAAACTTGTATCACCTTTCCTTCTCCTTACAATCAACAAATTTGAATAACTTGCCAACTATACTTATTGATTATATAAATATTTAACTATAATTACAATTTTACTTCATGCCAAAGAAACCTGTTTTAGGTCCTTTACTAGAATCTTTGTGACCATCAACATTTTGTTTACTGTTACCACCTGCCGAATCATCATTATGTCGTTCTCCACCATTAAGTCCAGGAATGCTATCCATACCCGGCAAGCTGCCACCAAGTCCGGGAATGCCATCCATTCCGGGTAAGCCACCATCAAGACCGTTAATGCTATCCTTACCAGGCAAGCCGCCACCATGACCAGGAATGTTACCCATATCCGGCAAGTCGCCGCCCGGACCAGAAATGCTATCCACACCGGGTATCCCGCCACCAAGACCGGGAATGCTGTCCGCACCGGGTGAGCCGCCGCCAAGACCGGGAATGCTATCCATACCGGGTATCCCGCCACCAAGACCGGGAATGCTGTCCGCACCGGGTAAGCCGCCACCAAGACCGGGAATGCTATCCATACCGGGTATCCCGCCACCAAGACCGGGAATGCTGTCCGCACCGGGTAAGCCGCCGCCAAGACCGGGAATGCTATCCATACCGGGTATCCCGCCACCAAGACCAGGAATGCCGTCCGCACCGGGTGAACCGCCGCCAAGACCGGGAATGCTATCCATACCGGGTATTCCGCCACCAAGACCGGGAATGCTGTCCGCACCGGGTGAACCGCCGCCAAGACCGGGAATGCTATCCATACCGGGTATCCCGCCACCAAGACCGGGAATGCTATCCATACCGGGTAAACCTTCATCAAGCCCGGGAATGCTATCCATACCCGGTAAGCCGCCACCAAGAGCGGGAATTTTATCCATACCGGGTAAGCCGCCATCAACATCAGGAATGCTACCCATACCGGGTAAGCCGCCGCCAATGCTATCTATTCCAGGCAGCCCAGCATCAATACCGGGGATGCTATCCATACCGGGTAACCCGCCATCAACACCAGGAATTCCATCCATACCGGGTAAGCCGCCGCCAATGCTATCTATCCCAGGAAGCCCGGCATCAATACCGAGAATGCTATCCATGCCTGGCAAACCACCGCCAATTCCAGAAAGACTATTCACACCAGAAGAAGCGCCAGATAACGAAGTCATTTTTTCACTCAGAACATTGCCATTAGTAACGTGTTCAATATCATTATCAGCATTTATTGTTTCTTCTCCGACGCTGTGACTTTCATAGGAATTTCCAGTACTCGATTCTTCGTATGCTGATCGCGGATTATGTGAAGTTTGATCATCATATTTTCCACCATAATTATCAGCATTTTGATGATCAGATGAATGGTCTGATGACCCATGGGAGTTAGTTCCATACTGATCAGATGAGCGATCATCCAGCCCACGGCGCTCATTTCCAAATTGACCAGACGAGCGATCATTCGATTCATGGTAATCAGTTCTATACTGATCAGATGGGCCATCATTTGTCCTATGAGAATTAGTTCCATATTGTTCAGATATCTCTGAATTCTCACTAGATTGCTCATAATCATGTCCTGAACCACTATGAAGATTATCATCATGAGAAGCTGTTTTTATATTGGGTAAATATGCTGCATTGCTAAAACCGGACCCTAAATTACTATTTTTAGTGCCACTTCGAGCCAGATCTGTACCATAACTCAATCCCGAAGAATCAATACTCCTACTAGACGCGTCAGGTAGATTAAAACTTCCTTTGTTACTAGGTATATTATCAGATGCAAATTCGGTATATTTTTGTCCATTAGTATCTATAACAGTTGAAGGGTCTTCTACATGGTTTCCATCGCTAATATGTGATACCTCTCCGAAATTTGACAATCCGGAAGGTATAAATCCTGGATTAGCCTTTCAAAAAATACCATATTATGTACTAGTTATATATATTATATACATTTATATATATATATATATATATATATATATATATTTATAATATCTTTAATTTAAAATAGTGATTTATACTTACATTTGATAATCCGATACACCACACAGTAGCATAAAAAACAATAACTTTCTGTGCCATTTTGGCAGACTGCAAAGTACTTATTAAAGACGTACTTTTTCATATTTATATACCTACAGACTATTTAATTAAGAAATAAGAGCTCACGGATTTTTTAAGTAAATTCACAAAGTCAACGCAGTTGTTCAAATTATTATATATTCAAATTTACTTTTGGTTCGTATTTTGATAAAAATAATATTGCAATAAGATTCATTGTGATAATAAAAATCAACAAAAGAAAAATTACATAAATATTTTTTATTTTGATTTAATTAATTAAATTTTGTTGTCTTATAAAGGACAAAGAAAACAAAATAAAGCACCAGATTAAATAAAAAATAGACCTTACTAAATAAACTGCGTTTGGAAATGCTAGAAATTCAATACAAACAACGATAATCAATAGCAGATTTATCAAGTTGCATATTGACATACATATTTCGACTCACTAAAATGAATTAAAAGTTTTTTTTAAGTTTTTCATCTGCATCTGGTTCGAAGACAAATCCTAAAATTATCTCTAAACATAATTAAATTTAATTATGCCATAAAACTGTAACTGTATATATTGTGGTTGAATCATTTCTTTTCATGGCATAAATGTTTCATTAATGACTAACAACTTAAAATAATAATTTTGAAAATTAACGCATATTTGTTAAACTGTTATTTTATTTTCGTTCATTTCATTATTATTCACATATACAACATGTTCGTTTTTTAGTGAAGTGGCAATGGTATCAATGGAAGCTGTGGCAAATCACAAGGTAGCTCAGGCATAGGTAAAGGCAAATCACAAGGTGGCTCCGGTTTTGGTAATGGTAAATCGCATGGTGGTTCCGGTTTAGGTGCTGGTAAATCACATGGTAGCGGTTTTGGTACTGATATATCACATGGTGGTTCAGGTTTTGGTGCTGGTAAATCGCACGGTGGTTCAGGTTTAGGCACTGGTAAATCGCATGGTGGTTCCGGTTTAGGTGCTGGTAAATCGCATGGTGGTTCAGGTTTTGGTAGTGGCAAATCGCAAGGTAGTTCTGGTTTAGGCACTGGTAAATCGCATGGTGGTTCCGGTTTAGGTGCTGGTAAATCACATGGTAGCGGTTTTGGTGCTGGTAAATCGCACGGTGGTTCAGGTTTTGGAGCTGGTATATCACATGGTGGTTCAGGTTTTGGAGCTGGTATATCACATGGTGGTTCAGGTTTTGGAGCTGGTATATCACATGGTGGTTCAGGTTTTGGTGCTGGTAAATCGCATGGTGGTTCAGGTTTTGGAGCTGGTAAATCGCATGGTGGTTCCGGTTTAGGTGCTGGTAAATCACATGGTAGCGGTTTTGGTGCTGGTAAATCGCACGGTGGTTCAGGTTTTGGAATTGGTATATCACATGGTGGTTCAGGTTTTGGTGCTGGTAAATCGCATGGTGGTTCAGGTTTTGGAGCTGGTAAATCGCATGGTGGTTCCGGTTTAGGTGCTGGTAAATCACATGGTAGCGGTTTTGGTGCTGGTAAATCGCACGGTGGTTCAGGTTTTGGAATTGGTATATCACATGGTGGTTCAGGTTTTGGTTCTGGTAAATCGCATGGTGGTTCAGGTTTTGGAGCTGGTAAATCGCATGGTGGTTCCGGTTTAGGTGCTGGTAAATCACATGGTAGCGGTTTTGGTGCTGGTAAATCGCACGGTGGTTCAGGTTTTGGAATTGGTATATCACATGGTGGTTCAGGTTTTGGTGCTGGTAAATCGCATGGTGGTTCAGGTTTTGGAGCTGGTAAATCGCATGGTGGTTCCGGTTTTGGTACTGGTAAGTCGCATGGTGGTTCGGGTTTAGGTACGGGTAAATCGCATGGTGGTTCGGGTTTAGGTACGGGTAAATCGCATGGTGGTTCCGGTTTGGGTACTGGTAGATTACAAGGCGGTTCTGGTTTTGGAAGCGGCATGTCACATAGATCAGGTTTTGGAATTTCCGGCCAATTTCCCGGTGTCTTAATAATACATTAAAACCATATATATTACTTATACTTAATTAATGAATATATTCCGCAATAGCAAAAATAGGAAAATCTAATTTTTGCTAACTGCAATTATATTTACTTACCGGCTTTGCACAGCAGCTAGATACTGCAATACACAATAGTACGATATTGAACATGATGATCACTGACACTTTCAGACCAGATCCTATCATTTTGTTCTATCTTACCATTTATATATGAAATGATTTGTTTATTTACTCACACATTACGTATATTTACTAGAGTAAAAAATAAATAAAGTTTAACTATTTATAACTCAATTGGCTGTAAATATTATTTGTTTTGAATTACGTACGCACTTCATGTGCAATCAGCTGAAGAAATAGAATTCTTTTTTTGTTATCCCTCGGATATAGAATAAAAATAATTATCATAAAATGAAATAATCAAATGTATCATTTGAGTTTTAGTGAATTTAGAGAAAGTCGTTATTGTTGTAAAACAGTTTGAATGTTTGCACTTTTTGAGAGCTGGTATAGTAAAAAATTAATAGGAAAATATGCATATGATGTTTGCAGTGCTTTTTGATCATAGGCCCATTCAAATATACAGAACATAAGACAGCATTTTTATTATACTTAATTTTGTACTGCAGAGAAAATTGTTCGGACCAGAGAAAATTAGCATATACCTATGGATTTTTTGGAACTATCAAGTAAAATTTTTCGCAATTCAATATACATATAGCATTTCTTCAAAATTGTCATGCAAAATTTTGATTCAGAAAGTTGAAACTGCACTATATACTTCGAAAGGCCAGATGGTATTACTAAAGATGCTACTTCAGAAATGATTGGATATAAGATCGGTGAAAAAATAAATTATTCAAATAACCACTAAAATGTTTTTTAACGATTTTTAACCACAATTGCCATACAAGTATAATATACATATAAATTTCAAAATAATTTGTATAATTGACCTCATGTGCAAAGCGAAACTTAATGACTTTAATAACTGAATGTTGGGTTATACAAATTCTGTATCTCTATATGTAATATTTCTATCAGAATTGGAAATTATCTGTCAAAGGGATGATTTTGTAATTAAAACTTCTACCCAGAGAGAAAATGGCTCGCAATCAAGCTTGTTTTCTATTCCACTAATCCGGGAAATTTCCACCAAACTTTCAGTGTTTACGACATCGCATATCGCATGGGATGATATATTCCTCTTTATAATATTGATTGGATTGTGAGAAATATTTTGAGTTGTGAATTCTGTAAAGCATCAAATGTAAGTAATTACTGCTATTATAGCGGTAGATAATATAAACAAATTTTGTAATAATACCTTTAAAATACTGGATATTCAACAAAATTCAATAATAAATTTACCGGACCTAACTTCTCCCATGTATTATTATGATACATTAGAAAGATGCACTTAAAATAGATATTTTTGGCGTTTGTTCGTTTTCAAGGTTAGGCTTTATATTTAAAACCCCTGACTGCACAGAAACCAAATAGCATTTTCACAGTTTTTAGTACCATTTCATATGAAAAAATTTAGCATAGCCTTGCTCTAACATTATTCTATTTTACGGCAGAATTGACTCATTAGCGAAGAACTTTGTTTGCATACATTTTTTGTAATTTTTCATGTAATTCACAGTTGTAGTCACTTATAGTTATTGCTTCTAAGTAAATAATTTGGAGCGCATTCCATAAATACTAAATTACGTTTTAATTAAAACTCAATAACTAATTGATTCACAATGATTTATTAGACATTGCTTTGAATAGATATATTTGATATATACTTTTGTTTATATATTATTAATGTCATGGCAACTATGATCTATATTGGAGCAAGTTTGCTCCATACTGCGGCCTCAAACGTTAGCATAAATTCTATTATTCACTTATTGAATAGTAATGAGATATTTTCATATTTACTATTTTCATATTTGGTATATAAACCTTTTGAAATGTTTATTATTTGTACTTTGATTCCATCGTGTATTCTGTGTCGTCAGGTCCTATTTTTCGTCTAGCTCTCTTCTTGAATTAATTCTACGTAACTGTAGCTGGCATATCAATGTTTGTTTGAATTTATGACATGTTGTATAATTATGAATTACTTCTTGAACTTTCTTATTGGTTAGTACCTTGATGATTAGTTGGCAAAATTATGGGGTGCATCTGATTATATGAGATATTTGCGTTTAGCAGCCTTCCGCCCGCTCTCAATAACTTTTGAACATAATTGTTATTATTTGTATCTTTATTCAATTCTTTACCGTAAACCTTTCCTTGTTCTTGCCGTATGATCAGATATCGTAACCCATTTATTTGATGTTTCATGCGGACCTTTATCTTATTATTTTTCTTTCTATTTAACCAAGATTTGTAATTAACTTCTTGAATAATTTTGCGTTGAAATAACTCCTTTATTTTCAACTCTAATTCTGATTTAATTTGTTTCTGTTTTTCAGCTCTGCTTTTGCGTTCTTCCTTTTTGCGATTATACCAAGCTCTATATGCAGCCTTCCTTGCTTTTCGTTCAGCTTGTCTATCCTTTTCTAGTTTCATGTTATTGCTTGAACATTTGTGAAATATAAAACAATCTTCCGCTAGAAGATCATCAGCTTTCTTGTTTAGTAATTTGACTTTTGATAAAGTATCTACATTGTGCTCTAATGCTAGTTTATCTTTCAATTTTGTAATAGTTCCTTGTAATAATAACTTTTCTTGACATTTACTTTCTAAGTGAGTATTTATTTCCTTAATTTCTTCTTTTAACTTGTTATTTTCATTTTTAAGCTCGTCGATCATATTTTTATCTATAATTGATTTACGTTTATTATCATCATCTAAGTTTTGTAGCAAATTATTATCTTTCTCTAATTGTTCATTACGCATTAATAATTTTTCAACTTGTCTACTTTTTTCACCTAAATCTGATTTTAAACCTTTCACTTCTATTTGTAAATTTGCCTCAATTTGTGCAAAATTCTCCTGCATGCGAACCATTTCTAACTTTGTTTCTTCTAGCAAAATAACAACATTTTCCTGTCTCTTACATTTTTCTGCATTATTTTGTTTGTTAACTAAATTAATTATTGTATTTTTCGTATCAGCATCATTTTGGTTACGAGATGCGATTAAATTCTCTATTGCAGCCAAAACCTTACGATATCTAATTTCCATCGCATCGCGATCATCTATAAGTTTATCTAAGTTTTGAATTATTAATTGATCTTGTGCTTTATTATATTCCTCAAAGGCTTTGTTAAGCCATCTTTTACGCATGTTAAGGTCTATAATAGTTATGTCTGAAGGATAATTGTTTACGAAATCTTCTACACGCGTTATATTCATTTTTGCGGCTCTGGTTTTGCCTATCAGTATGTTGAGATTTTTCATTTTCGATGCGATGGCTTTTCGTAAGTTTTAATAATCAAAATTCTCCTACCTTGATACTATGTGTGTGGACTGTATTTCTTGGCTGTATTTCTTCACTCTAATTCTTCAATGTAGTTTTTAATCCGGCTCGAGGGATCATTTTATGGAGCGCATTCCATAAATACTAAATTACGTTTTAATTAAAACTCAATAACTAACTGATTCACAATGATTTATTAGACATTGCTTTGAATAGATATATTTGATATATACTTTTGTTTATATATTATTAATGTCATGGCAACTATGATCTATATTGGAGCAAGTTTGCTCCATGATTGTTTCATATTTTAGTGATTTTATTCAATTTAACAGTATAAATTAAATTTGTACGAATGTCATAATTATTTATGAAGAAAATAAATCATTTAACAAACAATGTAGTCGTTTCAACGTTTCAATAAATCATTTAAATTTCTGCACTATTTCATTCTCCATAATGTCAACAATATTTTAATTTCCAATTATTTCAATATAATTAATTAATATCTGGTTTGTTTAATATCGCAATAGAGAAAAGCATGATTTTCGTTTGAGTGGATGATTGAATGCACTTCATTAAGTTAATTGAAATATTCTGATGAAACAAATTTATAATTTATCATTTGCTCTATATTTAGCATAAAGGAACTCATAAATATAGAATTGCATATGTATACCTTCTGCACACTAAATGAAAGATAGGTCACAAAATGTAAGCTTGAGTAATAACATACACAAAATTATATTTGTATTGTATACTCTCTCTAAAGTAGTGTTTCAGATATAATTTATTTTATATACCTGACAAAATGTTATAATTAGTGAAAAGCTGAATATAAACTAGTTTAGGTAAGATTTTGCCTTAAAACAAGTTGCATGTAATATCAATAAGAATTGAGATTCGGATATTTAGGTAAACTGTTCAACTGTTTATTTCGAGAATAAAAAATTTCAACAAATAGTTACTGAATAGTAAGAAACGGCTTGGCAGATCCTTACCAAAAACTAATCGACACGATTCCCAACCAATATCTTTCAAACGATTTTTCAAATAGATGCAGGATTGTGAACAAAAAAAATAGACGAACGTGTTCGCATTTTTTGCTAATTATAAAGAAACGCCTCGGCCGGCCGGCCGGCAAATCTGATAAACGTTCTTAAATTTTTATTTGGCTTAAATTTGATATTTTAAGAAAAATGTCGACGCAGGAGCAATAATTGGCTCACATACACGCGCACACAAACTTTTCCAAATTTGGTCTCGTGCAGTTCAGAATGACTTGAAACGTCCAGAAAAAACTAAACACGCAAATCTGATTTTCTAGCTATTACATATACTTTTCCTTCGGGAAGTTAATAAATATAATAATAGTTCGGTATTAATCTCAAAATTTGTATCGAAATGTTGTATTGTAGTTAGCAGATTTGTAAGAGCTAAGAAATAAAAGTTAGTTTTACAGATTCCACTAGCTTTTTGACTATAGTAGACGACCAATATTTTCAGATGGCCCAACTTTGCCAAATGTTAAGCCAACGATGATACAAGATATCAATATATAAAATCTCAAATAATGTACAAGATAAATAATTAACCCTTTCCACTCGCAAATTCCGAAATTGATATGTGTTTTGCCGCCGCCGGCATCCCAGTGGAAAGGGTTAAAAGTGCTTAGATATTTAATAGGCTGATCAAATTTTAACCATCATATCATACATTGATCAAACTGGGCATCTGTTCGAAATATTTGCAAAAAATATTTTTATGAAATGATTGAATTGAAATATGTAGATGCAGAATTTTGAAATGTTCTAAATCTAATCATTTAGAGACGTTTTAAATATATCAATTTTTAATGTGCAACAATTTTTGTGATTGTTAAATTGTTTAAATAGTTAGCTTGATTATTGTAAAATAATCAAGGGATTAGTTGTTAGTTAGTTACAGAATCTGTCTTTCTATATTTCATAGCAATATAATCAATGGATTTTAAGATATATTAATTTCAAAAAAAAAACAGTAACAACAATTTCCTAGCTCCAGTATATCTTTCAACTATGCACTGCTGAAATTATTAGATGCAGTCGAATGAAAAGTAATCTGAAATATTATATAATAAATATAATAATAATCCAATATTATTTTACGCCGAAATTTTTCTCATAGAATTTTTATCTGATTAATGATACAACAACAAAAGTTATATAATCAACATTTTTGTATCTATACGTGAATAATATGCCAGTTCAAAGGTAAGCAAAAATTCTCAAACCATTTTCATCCCAAAACGTAATAAAAAAGATATCTAGAAATTTGATTTGTTTCTGATATGGTAAAAGATTCAATTTTATTACTTTTATACGCCTGAAAATGTTCAGGATGTATATCTGTTGGAGAACAGATATACATCCATGTGATTCTTCATGTGAAATTTAGTAATTATTTCTCAATATTACTTTTATTGCATACTTTTCATTTAATTCAAATTCTGTTATAAATGATAGAATCATTTTGATTATATGAACAAATATAAAAAACATGGTACACCTTTTGATAGTTATTAGAAAAAATTATACTGTGATTGATATGATTTTGTGAGCTATAAATTTATGATATTTTATAATTTAATATTTCTAATTTGTATATTTTTTAGTATTACTACTTACGATATGGGTAACATTTGTAATAATGTTCTTCTATTAACCTTTATTGATCAATCTTTTCATAAACAATTATCATAATAATTGCAATCATATTACACAGCTTTTTGAATTGAAAATTTTGTATTAATATTATTATTACATAATATTTCTTTCACACAGCATAAACCAGGGCCAAATAAATATTAATTTATTTTTTTATATCTGTGGGGTCGTCCAGAAACTCGCAGTCATAAATGGGGTCGCCAAGAATCTCGAAATTGCAAATGGGTTCCCGAAGGACAAAATTTTAAGAAGCCCTGGCATAAACTTATTCTATATTTTTCTGCTTTATTATTTGCTAATTATAAGAAATCATAACTCTATGCAAAAACATTTTTAAAAACAGTGAATACGGATACTATTATATAATTGCACTATATAAACAAATTGTGAATTTGCAGTGTCGGGAATATATTGTACCTATTGAGCATACATTTTTGTATAAGGTTCTCATAAGATTTTGGCAAATTCGATAGAAAATGGTTAGAAACATCAAGATAATAGAAAACAACTTTTCAACATATATTAGTATATGAAACATTTTGAATAATTTTATTATACAAAACAATACTTTGGTTTTTGAACTTTTCCAAGAAGAAGTTTATATTTTCGCGAACAAATTCGATAATCTTATGTTTTTTTGGTTGAAATTTTCAAAGATTTTTCTTACGATTTTGATGAAACTAAGAATAACAATAGATTTCGTAGTCTGGAATGAAATACTAAAATATTGTAGGCCTAAGATAAGCGATCGAATTATAAAAATTCACCAAAATTCATTCTAGTCAGATTCTATGCCAAAGATCTATATATGTTCTGTGTTTCGTAGGTAGCTACTGATTACAGCTGACGTCCAAACGTTAATAAAATACATGTTTAGGACACGAAATAGATAAAATGAAATGTGTTAAACAACTAATTTTAATTTATACAATTACAGATAAATAGACATCAATTCTATGTGTGAATGAATTGGTAATCGTATTGGTTATTTTTGGTGAAAGCTAATTTTTTTTCGAAAGAACAGTTGAATATTTTACTTAAATAGCTATATATCAATTCTAATTGATTTAGTTAATTATGTGTACGTATCCAGAAGTTTATGCAACTTGCCAAAAGGCAAAATGCTACTAACAACTAGTAAAAATGCTCACGCAAATCCGAGACCTCTTCGATTCAACATATAATAAAAATATGGACGCTTGGAACCGAATTCTTTTTTTTTATATTAATTGAAGATTTATATAAAAATTTCTGTGTTATTTGTATTTTATCAAAACCATACAAAGTCTCAATAAATTGCACCTTGTATTATATTTATTAATATTTGTTCAATTTTGATAACCATATTATATCAATAAAATCTTGTTAATTGAAGCGTGAAAAATGAAACATATGTGTATACATTTCCAAATGCTTCCACAAACGTTTGATTATAATATAATAATTACTGGTGCATTAAACAAATTTAACTAACAGCATTTCAGGCAAATAATTAAACACAGTATAAAACATATGTTTTAAATTAATTTATCGCGCACACTATAATAAAATTTAATAGAATGGACATGGTCAATAACATAAAATTAAAATTGTGACTTACCAGAATAAATTTTTGTAGGGAGGCGCCAAGTGTATATTCCGCGGTTATTTTTCAGAACTCACAAATCAAGTCATTAGATTTAATCACATTATAGTCAAGATCATAAATTAACACACATTTTAACTTTTAATTTATTTTTCTAATAACATGGATGAAAAATATTAATATTTTCTAAATTATGTAATTAAACTAAAAAAAATTTCATTAGTCAGTGTTTGTAATTTTTATGTACACAGTAAACACTTTTTAAAAGTATATGAACACAATTTTATTAAATAACCTTAAATTGAGTAATTTTATTACAACACAAATTATGTAAACAATGTCAGTTTATTTCAAATAATCACTAGGTCCAAAATAAGCTCATACTTATTAAAATGAATAACTCGTTTTTAATATAGAACATTACCTCGTTTAATATTTTTATTAAATCTGATTTCTACGAGACTCGGTCTGGCGAACATCATTGATGTTCGTTCGCGAACTGTGCGAGATTGTGTTTTATATAAGAGCTCTTCAGGGTTGTTGAAAACCCCTGGGACTTTGTAAGAAAACTGATTTCATTGGTCAGCGGAAAATTTTATCGTCACATGGTACATGTGGGAAATACGTGGATACATGTTAAGGACTCTTTTATTGCGACTTTGCTAATGAGGTTTGGGTAAGGGTACTGATTGCAAAATTTAATTAAATAATTTTGCATGGGTTTTATTAGTAGTTTGTGGTAAAATATGAAATTTAAACACTAAAAACACACATTGTTACTTATATATGGTAATTAATATTTTTGACAAACTACATCAATTTGTGCTTTTGTTATACAATAAAATATATGTTTTATTAATTTAATCCTTATTTGGTTACTAAGAAAATATATATAATTGTTTTTATTAATTTCTTCACTACTAGTAAAGGTATTTAGCACTGAATATACACATATATTTTGTTACTTATATAGGTTAATATTTTTGGCAAATAGCATCAATTTGTACTTTTGTTATACAATAAAATATATATATTATTAATTTAATCATTATTTGGTTACTAAGAAAATATATATGTTTTTATTAATTTCTTCACTACTAGTAAAGGTATTTAGCACGTTAATCGCAACGATAATATCAGAAAAAATTTCACATGAGCCATGGTAACTTTATTAGATAATTTAGTTGAAAATGTATCAAGAAAACTTAAATATCATAGAAAAAAACAGGCAAAATTCCTGGAAAACCACTATTTTTTATGTCACACATATATGACTATATTAACATGGTCACATGATATGAACACTTTTTATTTCGAAAAGCCAAATAATTTGCAGGTCAATTTGTCAGATATATATGTCTGACATGGCTCATTTAAAACTTCTTAATGTCACACTTATATGACTGACAAGGCAATCAACGTGTTAAAGTTGAAAGTATTTTAATTTAGGTGTTAAAAGAATTTGCTCTGATGTAGAGGGAAGTCCCGTAACGACGGACGGCACCTAGTGCCGGACACTCTATTTAACACGTATTATTTAAGCGAGTTTAAATCTTTTTATTTCAAAATACAAGTAAAAGGGGCGTAGGGGGCGCGGGGGGAGCACACAGGTGCAGCATCACGCGCCAATAAATTTCTATGTGTATTGTAGCTTTAACTCTTTGAAATTCTGTGAAGAATTATGGGAAATAAAATATATTCACTATTAATTTTGAATATACAAATGCAAATCTTTATTTATGAATTATAAATATATAATGAGAAACGTAGTAGAAGCAATTTTTTTAAAGGAGTCTTTGAAAGGTGAGGATGTACTCATTCGTCAAATGCCCATACTTCCGCCAGATATAGCATTTCAATTTAAAAGATTGCTATTCTCAGTTCTAAAATTTGAATTCACAATCGATAAATCTAAATGTCAATTTTAAGATTTGAGAGGTTAAAATTTAGATCATTAGATTCTAAATCAATTAATCTTTATATTTGAGAAGTTTTGTTTTTCATACAGACAACCAGGTACTCTTTATATCTACAAAGCTAGTGAAAAAAACTAGTGTGTACTCATAAAATTTGCCAAATTAGAATTCTATAAAATGTATTCATTTTGTTTCTCATCTCTCAATCATGCTATCTCAATGTATCACTGCAAAACGTGGTAGGAAACATCTAATATTTTATAAATAACAAATTGCACGGTTAAATATGTTTTTTTCCAATACCACGGCATGAAATTGCATTTTTGAAAATTAATATTTAAATTTTACAATCAAAACGGTATTATCAATTTGAATGTTGTGTCAAAAATATTACCTTATTTTGGACTAAACTTGTTTTTATATTAAAAAATAATTTATGAATTAGATTTTTAAAATTATCAACTGAGACTTTTATGTGCGTATTTCATGCTTGTTAGGAATATAAATAAATATTTTAATAAATTTATAATTAGAATTTAACCTAAAAACAAAAGTAATATTAATCAAAACGTGAGGAATTTGAAACATAATTTGCAAAGAAACAATTTAATTATTGTCCTACTATTTTATTATATCTGTATTCCATTTTGTTTCGAGAATTTAGAACTTTATTCATATAGAACGTAAAACATTTTAAACCTCCGTCGGTCGGAGTGGTCTGGCCAGACTTTTTTCGACTTCCATTTAAAAAAAAAATACTTTTAGTAATCCTATCGACTTGAAATTTCAAGACCTTTCCCAAAATTTCATTAGCTGTCGAATGAAAAAATCAGGACGAAAAAATGTGTGGTCCGGCCAGACTACTTCGACCGTTCGAAGGTAAATAAATATCCGACCGACGGTGGGTTAATTATTTTCTTATTATTTTTTTCTATCTGGATTCGATTTTTTTGAGATTTTCGAACTTTATTTACAAAAAAATTACTCATGGTCTTATTATTTTATACTATCTGAATTGGATTTCGTTCATATATTATGTTTTTTATCACATTTTGCAGATCATTTCAAAAATTTGTATTACTTGTGTAAATTTAAAAAATTAAAATGGTGTCCCATATTTTAGTAGAATTTGATAGATTGTATAATTATCCTTACACGTCATGATAACAATTTTATATTTTTTTATAATTCCATATTATATAATTATTTTACTAATAAATTTATTTTTCATCAGTACATAAATAAAGACCGAGCGATATGTCGACGCCCGTGAAACTGCGCGCGTGCGCATTGAGTAAGGTAAGGGTTGTGGGATAACCCATATTCCTCACAATGTACGATATGCCGAGGTGTGTATGCTGTATTCTTTCTTGGGTCGCACACGTTGAATACACACATGCAGAAAATGAAAATTTTCAGATCATTATAATGGACGCACATCCAATTGGAAGAGTTATGGTAATAAACTAAATAATATAAGTTCATAATATGTACATTTTTTATTTGCGCATGATTACATACTAATAAGTCATAACCATATACAATCGCCATTATAAATTATAACATTTTTGTATCAAGGAAGTTGTTATTGAATTACAACAGAATTGAAGCAGTTATTAAATTCTCAATTAGCACTTATCAATTATCTATAATGACAAAAGATATTTTTGCTGAATTTGATGCAGATTTTCTAATCTTAAGAACTTATCTATAACAATTAGCATTTTAATGAAAATACTATCTTTTATTTTGAACTCTTTTTATTTAAATTTATGTTATTGTTCATTATTGGTACTAGATGTTGAATTATTTTGCAGTTGTAACAAATACTGTAATTAAAAAAAACAATTAGCATGGCTATATAGATCTGCTATACAAAGGAAAAATGACTAAACTTGAACTTAACTAGTTGTAGATAGAATTTTACATTAAGGCAAGTTGCACGAACTTTGCGATGCAAATCCATAATCAACTTAATCAATAAAATTGAATTCTAGTTAGATAAAATATTCAATTGGTAATTCCGAAACAAACATTTTAGCTGTCACTAAAAAATTTCAAATATGCTTAAAATATCTGTAATTGTATACATCAAATTATTTAACACATTTCATTTCATATCCATTTCGTGTTCTAAAAATGTATTTTATATGTAAGTGTGGACGTCAACTGTAATCAGAATGTACTATGTATGTATCTACGAAAGACTGGAGAACGTGCATACGCTTCGGCGCGAATTCCAATTAGAATCGCTCAAACGCGCGGCGAAATTCTAAACTTTGATGAATTTCAAATCGTTTCAAACGCTTATCGTAGGCCTATAATATTTTAGTACGTTATTTCAAACTGTGAAATCAATCGACATACAAAGTTTCTACAAAATCGTTAAAAAAAATTTTTTCAATAATTCATTACGAAAAAATAGCCTATTCGATACTAAAATCGTATCTATAACAAATAAAACGGCTGCATATAGCTGTTATTTATTAGCCCTTTTCTATCATTAAAACGACCTAGGTGAAAGTAGCATTTTGCCTTAAGGCGAGATATGCATTGATTCGCCATAATACGTATGCATACAATAAGAAATGAGATTCAGATATTTAAGTGAAATATTCAACTATTCCAAAAATAAAATTTTCGCTACTACTAAAAATGAATCAATGCGATTTCCAATTGATATCTTTCGAACATACATGTAATTAAATTATTTACTGTATATAAAATTAAATTTTAAACACATTTCATTTCATTCGTTTCGGGTTCTAAGATTGTATTTTATTTTAATGTGGACATTAACTGTAATCGGCGACAACATTCGAAACATGAAACATATTGTGTACAAACGAAAGGCATAGATTCTGATTGGAATCACGCGGGGCGCAATTCCAAACTTTGGTGAAATTTTATAATTTAACCGCTTATCGTAGGTCGTATTTCAGGGTGTTTTTTAACACTAGGATATCAATCGTCATGCAAAGTTTTATCAAAATTATCAAAAAAAATTCAACATTTAAATGCGAAAAAACGGCCCGGCCAATCTTCACCAAACACTAATCAACGCGATGCACAGTAAATACCTTTCAAATAGTTTTTGAATACTTGAAACTAAATTGATTAATAATTGAGGGCTTTACTGCTAATATAAAGAGCTCGCCTGATCGACGCACGAAACTGACACGCTAGTCCCTATCAACCTTCATCCAATATCTTTTAATGAAGATACGTACATTTTTGAATCGATCCAGCCTTTTTTGAAAAATGTCGACAATAAATCGACGATAGTGTGCACACACCTTCAAATTTTGTCTCATTGCATTCAGAATGACTTGAAACGTCGAGAAAACGTAAAATTAGTAAAGAAAAATTTGAAAATTTCTCGAAAACTAGAAAATTGCATTAAAGCTGTTTGTACATATAACCTTTAAGTCATTTAAGGGGGTTGTTCTTTTTTTTGTTACAAAACATGCAAGGTATTTGTTTTTGTTTTTCTCGAAATGTATTTATCATAAAGATATGCGGTTTTTTTTAAACAAAAATTACAAAATCATTTAATTTGTGGCACCGCATTAAAAAAGGTCAATTTGAGATAAACGTGTTTAAAGTTTTTAATATAATGTACTAAATACACCATTTAATTTAATGTACGAAATACACCATGGTGTTCAAAGGTGCTGACACATTAAAAAGGTCATCTGCATGAGGTATTATAATGAAAAAGAGGCAGCTGGCATACAATAGCTCGCGGAACGATAAAAAAACGCTTTCAGAGGATCATACGTATAGATATATATATATATATATATATATATATATATATATAACTTCTTCAAAAAAAAAGATATTGAAATGATTTTTTTTAAATAATTCTAAGGTTTTTAGCTTTCATAATATCAAAAAATCTCAAAACCGAAACAAAAAAATATAAAAAAAGAACAACTCCCTTAAATGACTATAACAATTGTTATAATATCATATGTTATGGCACGATAAATAATTGAATAAAATCTTTATAAAATCTGGCTTTTTAAAATTAGTTTGCCGTTTTAACAAAATGTAGAACTCGGCTTACTCTTGATCAGTTTTTTTTATTAAACAGTAATCAGAATTTAAGAGTTCTATCATCTTTTGTAGTAATGATTCTTCTTAACTTCGTAAAGAAAGCCAAATCTTGTTCAACTAGTGATGTTTTTTTTACTTAACTCTTTGGGGACTGCTGGACAAACATACGCTGTGAGACACAGGCTATTTTATAAACAATGACTCAGTTTGCATCAAAACGTTGAATAAATTACATATAGCAATGATAAACAGTGTTTCATTTTAACAATAATTTTAAGTTATTTTAGTAGTATTTTTAGCCTTATTCTTTGTTATATAGGCTTTTTTTAAATATTAAAAACTACCGAGCGCTTTTAAATATGGCAAAACGACTAGTAAATTTTGTGAATTAAGCAGTAGTGATGATGAGTTTCAAATGGACATTTATACAGACGAATTTTACGAAATTTCCATTGACACCTAAGATAGTGATGAATGTGATGATGATATTATCCTACCAACAAAAAGAAGAAGAAGTTCGACACAGTAAAGGAAGAGTGGAAAGATATTAGCGAATGTGCCGATTCTCCTTCAATAATTAAGTTTGACATACATCAACAAACACCCCGACTACAAATACCAAGCAATATAAGACATCCAATAGATTATTATACTTACTTTATATTTTACAAATGAATTATTAGACAATATAATAGAAAAACAAACTATTATGGCAACAAAAAAATGAACAAATATACTGACTAATCAGTGGCATATTCTAAATGCGAGAGAAAGAAAAAGGGATTGTATTGTCTGTTCTGACAGAAAAGCACCAGGAGGAAGGCGGCAAACAACATTTTATTGTAAAACATGTAAAATTCAACCAGCTAAGCATTTTGGAAATTGTTTTGAACGTCAACTTTACATAATGATCAAAAATAAATTAATGTTATAAATGTATGTCCTTCAATGGCCACAAATTTTTATCAAACAAATTGCATAACATGCACAATGAAATCAAGTTTACAGCCGGTTCAGTAGATTGTTTTGAAATCGGTGCCGTCCCGTAAGTGTTACAAATCATTTTCAAATACGTAATTAATTAATAAGTACATAATTAATAAGACCATAATACTAACGATTACATATTGAGAAGACCAATGAATGGACAATCTATCAATGGATAGACATTGAGTAATTAGTTTGTTAATTGACAGTGGCTTTTCAAAGGAAAAACCGAGTGGTTTCCAAAAGTTACCAAATTAGTGTAACTAAAAAAATTATAATGTGCATATACTTGTATAGAATCGCAATTATAAACACAAGTACACTCAATTCACATGTGTATACACAGAGCCGGTCCTACCTATAATGCGATGAATGCGAAAAGCGCGGTCGCACCCCTTAGAGGACGCCAACAGGAGGTTCAGATATGAAATTTATAATATAATTTTTTTTTCAATATCATTCGAGAAATATATAATTTCATTGCATGTTCTACTAATCTTTGGTCAATTTTTTAGATTACGTTAAAAATTTAACTTTAAAATAACAATCTGACACGATGGGAAAATAAAGATGAATACATACAATTCGACCTTTTCGATATCAATGAGAGAAGTGTTCGATGCAATTTTGGATTTTATATAATCAAAAATTAAATTAAAATAATCCAATATGAAGTAGGAGTGTTATGTTCAATAATGAAAGGCTAGAATTTGCTCTCTATGATTTGCTCAAAAGAATAAATTGCATAAAATTCTCAAAATAAATAAATAAATTGTTTCAAAACTTAAATATTAATATTACACATGCGTTGTAAATAAATTAAAATTTAAAAATATTTTTGCAAGAAGTAATAAACATGCTGAAATTTTAAGATGTGTTAAAAAAAATCGGGTTGTAAATAAAAAATTAAAAATAGTTCCGTAAGAAATAGTTCGAAAGAAGACACAACAATTTGATTATGAGAGCGCCCACAAGTCTCATCGATCTTCTGAATAAATTTGAAATCAATGTAATTTATGCGCTTTTAGATTGTATCTAATTTTTTGGATACTAAATCCAGATATATTAAAAAGTATTTGCAAAAATTAACAAAAATGTCATTTTTATTGATAAACTGTTAAAACAGTTAAAATAATTCGGGAGGGGGGCGCCAGAAAAAAAATGACATTCGGACGCTGAAGACCCAAGGACCTGCCCTGCGTATACATATGCACAACGCATACCATATTGTAGTATTGTAAATCATAAAATAAAATCATTTATTATATGATTGAATATTGTATTAAATCTATTAAATTAGTTTTCTTCAGACTCATATCATACGTGGTGGCAATAAATCAAATATTTAACAAACAGAAATAAATTTTTTCTTACCTTCGAATGGATTCTGCTACAATATTTGATCAAATTTTCGAATTAATGTCCAGTTCAAAGCCATTTTATATCTTTTACGCCAAATCATGTTTTAGTTATATAACTAAGTAAACACAAAAGTATTTTTCTGTCTAACACTGATTTGAATATTATTTTATTGTACATTTCAACATGCACAATTTTAAGGTTACAATTTTCTATGAATTGTTCGTTTTCAATGTATCACCACAATAACACAATTTGGCAGTTGAATATAATTTCAAATTAACAAAGATAAACGTCAGTAAACACACGAATGCTTGTAACATTGTCGAATAACAATTAAAACCATCACTAAAAACTAAAACTATGTTTGTATCCAACGCTCAAATGTCATATCATTACCATCCATTGTTGTTTTGACGTTGGTAATGTTGGTACCCATGGCCAAGGTGATGGTGAGTGAAGTTAGCAATTTAACATCCGTCATACTTTAGTGCCAATGCCAGACATAACTAAATATAATTAATGCATATGGAAATAAACAAAATATTATTAAGTGAATGCTAGTTGTAACTGTGTATTTGTCACTAAGATAAAAATGTCTTTATCAAGGTTTGTGCAATAATTTACAAGTGGCTTATTAACTTCGACAAAATAATTTAACAACAATGGCTGATTTACAATTGATTATTTCAGTATTTTACCAGCTCCTTCGAGACCCGCTTGGGATCGAGATGAACAAAGACGCATACAAGCACCACCCGTGGGTGCCCTTGTTTCAGCAAGAATTGCTGCGCCTCCTTATGGACAAAGGAGAGGTTGGGTTCCACGACAAGAACAAGATTTTGGAGGTCATTTTAATAGCCTAATTTGATATACTATGAAAACTGTATGTTATATATGGTAAAAATATGTTGCAGATGGCGGAGCTTTTCCAGAAATTATGGTGGCACAATACCCATTAGGTATGGGAGCGCCTAATAGTAACAAAGGTACTTCGAATGCATTGGCAGTGCAACTTGATCAATCGGGGAAGATTAAATATGATGCAATTGCTAGACAAGGGCATTCTAAGGATAAAGTATGTATATAATAATATATTAATGCTAAAGTTTTATTACAAGAAACTATAGGCATTGTGTTGATATACAAATTTAAGAAGCAAAACAAATTGTAAAGTAATATTACTTTATATCAATTATGTATAAATTTATGTAGCAAAGTAAATTGCTGACAGAGGCAAAAACAATTACACAAAGTTGTGTGAATATGTTGTTTCGCTTTAATAAATTTAAAGTGTTATTTTGCTCTGAAATAAATTTTGCTAATTAAACAAAGTATCACCATACTGTGAAGAGCTGAGGAGAGTTATTTTCATAGCCTATGTTTAGTGAAAAAATGAATTACTATTTTCAGATTGTGTATTCGAGTTTAAGTGCTTTATTACCTGCAGAAGTACTTAATGATGATGCACCAGAATTACAAAAGCCAGATGAAGAAACTATTAAGGAAAATATGGAAAAAACACGATTGGCACTAGAAAAAATCACTAGTGCTAAAATTCAAGCTGCTATGCCAGTACGTGCTGCTGATAAACAAGCACCAGCACAATATATAAGATACACACCTTCGCAGCAAGGCGATCAGTTTAATTCTGGAGCAAAACAACGTGTTATAAGGTCAGTTGTTTTATATTGAAGTTTTCTGTGTAATTTATTCTAACATATAATACTTTTAATAAAACAGAATGGTTGAGGCTCAAGTTGATCCAATGGAACCCCCTCGGTTCAAAATAAATAAAAAGATTCCAAGAGGTGCTCCATCTCCACCTGCACCTGTATTGCACAGTCCTTCAAGGAAAGTATCAGTTAAAGAACAACGTGAATGGAAAGTTCCTCCCTGTATATCTAATTGGAAGAACGCCAAAGGTAATAATATTTTTGTTTATCAATTAATATGAAAGGCAAGTAAACTTTTTAATATAATTTTTATTGTGGTAATTATATATATTTTGCTAAACATTGTTGAAGATATAAGAATCTTGGAAATAATTTATATAATCTGAAATTTGATGAAGTAGTTCTATGAATATATTAATGAACCCTAATATAAATATTATAAAGTACCATTTTATTGTAAAGTAATAATTTCTACTAATAATTTCAGGTTACACAATACCCTTGGATAAGCGTTTGGCTGCTGATGGCAGAGGCTTACAGCAAGTTCATATCAACGAAAATTTTGCTAAATTAGCAGAAGCTTTATATATTGCTGATAGGTAAGATGTTTTGCAAATTGCCATTTACATTATTTGTAAGAATATGTAAATACTTTTATGTTCCCTAAATATCTATTTCTTATTTAGAAAAGCCCGTGAAGCTGTCGAAATGAGAGCTCAACTTGAGAAGAAATTAGCTCAAAAAGAAAAAGAAAAGAAAGAAGATAGTTTACGTCAACTTGCTCAAAGAGCTCGTGAAGAAAGAGCTGGTATCAGGCAAATTGATCCTGCTGGTGAAACAGTCATTCCAAGTGAAATGAAAGAACGAGATGAATTAAGAGCTGAAAGGCACAGAGAGAGAGCTAGAGAAAGAAATTTGGCCAGAGCTGGTGCTGAGAAAAGGGGTAAACTGCAACGAGAGAGGGAACGAGATATTAGTGAACAGGTAAAGATATTTGGAAATAGTAGTTGAAACAAATATCAAGAGGGTTTTTTTAGTTTGTATTTTTTTTATTTCAGAAGTTGTGATTAATAGTTGAATTAAACTTTTATATTATTTTGCAACTTAGCAGTATGAAAAATTCTTTTTCTATTTTAGATTGCCTTGGGTCTTCCTGCAAAAACTATTGCGGAGGGAGGACAGTTTGATCAAAGATTATTCAATACTACAAAGGGAATGGACTCAGGTCTGTATAAATCATCTTTATATTATATAAAGTATAGAATTGAATACAAATAATTTATTTGTAATTTAATTTATAGGTTATGGAGATGATGAGCAATACAATGTATATGATAAACCATGGAGGGATGCAAACTCTATTGGTTCTCACATATATCGACCCAGCAAAAACATTGATCAAGACAATTATGGTGGAGATCTTGAAAAAATTGTTAACACAAATAGGTATGAAAATTGTTATACACAAAGATTAAATTCAATTCTTGTTGCATATTTTTTAAATGCTAAATCAAATGAATTGATTTTTAATAGTTATAACAGATATTATGTTTTTATTTTTATTTTTCAGATTTGTCCCAGATAAAGATTTTAGTGGTGTGGACAGATCAGGTCCATCAGCACCAAGAAGTGGACCAGTGCAATTTGAAAGAGAAGAGGATCCATTCGGTTTGGATCAGTTCTTGAACCAGGCCAAGAGAGCCCCCAAGGCACAAAAGCCTGATGAGCACAATGATGATAGTAAAAGAAGGCGAAGAGATTAAATTCTGAAGTTTTTTGAAACCACTCAAATTTGTTAGCTAATATTTGAATATTCGTCTTGACAATTACATTTAAGTGTATACTAGACAAATACAAATTTTGTACTGTTTTACAGTTTACCTCACATTATTGTACTTTAAATCACATGTGAAAAGTACTTCCAATCCGCATTCTATCTTTTTTATTTGAAAATATTTTTTTTATTAATAAATTAATGTGAAAGTAGTATTTTATATGGAAATATAGCAACTTTGATTCCCCACACTGAAACTTGGATTCATTTGATTAAAATATTAATATTATAAGTATTTACAATAATATCACGTATTGTATTTATTTGTGATAGACACTAAGTGCATTTCTCATAATAATTATTATTGTTTCTACAATATTTGATCATACTGTACAAAAATATTTGTAGAATATTAAATGATGCAACATAATATTTAAAATACTTATTTGGTTGGAAAATTGTAACAAATAAAGTTTTATCTTTGTCATTTTTATCAACTTTATCATTGTACTTTAAAAGAGTTTCAAATATAATTTGTAACCTACAAAAGATCTATATGCTCTGATACATCAGTAAATTAGCAGTGCAAAAAATTTTATCATAATATAAAACTAGTGGTGCATGGCATCGTGTCTTAGGGCAAATTGCTGGACTTTTCGTACCAGAATTAAATATTCGAGAAAAAAAAAAGTAATCAATAAATATTGATCAATGATTAACAACAATTGTTTTAAACATTTTCAAATAGATAATTATATTCACTATATATTTTATTGCTCATAAAATATACAGTTACGATCTTATCGCTCAAAACACTTGAGAAAGTTTGCATTAGCAAGAGGTGCCAAATAAATCCTTCTGAGGATATATTTTTTGGATAAATTTAAAACTTATATTTGAAGTATAAAACTATATATTTTTGAGAATTTTGAAAAAAAAAAACTGAAATCTTTGTAATTTGCTTGAACCGTATAAATAAATTTCAAAAATTAAGAATCTTGGTGCGGAATCTAACAAAATTAATACTCATTTCTAAAAAAAAATATCAAATATCTGATAATTTGATGTATTATGTCTTCGTCAATACAAGTGAAATGTTTTTTGAATCATTCAAATCGGGTACTCTGTTCTCTCAAGAGCTGAATTACCGTTTTTGGCACTTTTTGCCCTGTATCTTCGAAACGGCTTGACCTGTCATTACAAAAAACGAATCAGCACGTCTTCTCATCGATAGTAATCGAATTTTTAAATCATTCAAATCGGTTGATTCGTGAAATCGTGGTCGAAAATTGTATCCAAACACACACACACACATATCCATTTTTTCTAAGGTTTGCCAAAATGTTCAGAAACCTTCCAAACGTGAGGATATGCAAAAATTTTCATTTTCGATTTTTTGCGATTACTATTTGCCCTACGGGAAGTTAATAAATATTTCTTCATGACACATTTTTGAAATTTCAAAAGTTAACTCATGAGAATCATATTAAATCAAATAAAGTTAATTGATTCGGTTAAGTTGAATGAAGTCTGATGATACGGTCAAGTCATATTAGTCGATTGAAATCAGATGATGCGGTTCAGTCGTATAAATCGGATGATTCGGTTCATTTTGATTTGAATCAGAAGTCGAGACGCTAAAATGATTTTATTCATTTTTTTCATTTTCATGTTTATTAAAGTTGATAATTTCATATTTAAATTTATTAAAATGAAAAATATATATTTATGGATTTCTGTCTCGATTTAAGTCAACTAAAATCTGGTTCGAATGTGGTTGAAGCGATTGATTCGAATGATTCGTATTGATTCGTATCGCTTGATTCGACTTGACGACTAGGTTTTTAGTTTAAAATCATGCGGACATCTACCGTTATAGATTTAACTTGTTCATTCAAATTGATTTCAAAAGACTGCGGTCAAAGCGTTCCGATAATGCAGTAAAACGCATATTAAATATATAATTTAATTATTATATAATAATTACACAATATAAAAATCTTATAAGCTCAATTCTTAATTTGGGTTAATTATATTATTGATATATTAATCATCATAACTATAAAAAATGTTAATTATTACATAATATTAAAGTTAAAATATATAAAAATGTCTTAATATTAATTAAAATTATATAATTTTATTTCTTAATCATATGGAATATTTAAATGGATTAAGTGAAAATGCGGAATAATAATAAATAAAATCACAAATCTTAAAACTCCAGTAAAATGATGTATATTCAAAAATTGACCCTTATTTTATATGTACGATATCAAAAGACTGTAGTATACTACAGTCTTATAATATAATAAATATTATATTATAATATAATATTTTTTACATCAATATTTTATTAGGACTGTTTTCAAACTGAAGATAAACTAGTGGTGTTAGGCATTGTGCCTAAATGCAAATTGCTCGAACTTCCCGTACCATAATATATTTGAGAATAAAATTATTTGAAAAAAAAAAACTATCTGAATCATTCAAATCGGATGCTTAGTTTTCTCAAAAACTCCGTAACTCCGAAATGGCTTGACCAGCCTTTGCCAAAATCTAACCACCACTTCTCCCTATCATTACAAATTGAATGGTTTTCGGATCATTCAAATCGGATGCTTCGTTCTTTCAGAAACTGTTTATTTTCTGCACTCTTTGCTCCATATCTCCGAAACGGATCGATCTGCCTTTGCCAAAAACTAATCACCACATCTCCCTATCAACAGGAATCGAATGTATTTTGAACTATTCAAATCAGTTGATCCGTGCGCCCGTGGACGAATAATTGTAACCATACATACACACACACATTCATTTTTTCTTAGATATGCGAAAATGCTCAGAAACCTTCAAAACGTGAAGATATGCAAAATTTTTCAATTTCAATTTTTGGACGATTACAATAACCCTACGGGAAGTTAATAATGATATCTTGATTTTGAGAGTAATAATATTTTTATTTTAACAAAAAGTACACAACTTAGATGTTAAAATTTAAAAACAAAAGCGTATTGATAATATATGAAGTTAATATACTTACTATTTCATAAATGAGATTATTTTATTATAAAAGCATTTTGTTAATATTTCGGGTAAAATACGAGTTTGGAGCTTTCACAAAATTATTTTTTCAATTGATAAAAATGTTACTACAAAAGGTGTCTTATTTCTAAATAATTATAAAATAATTATATTTATGAGTGAAAAATACGAATATAATAATTATATAAAAATATAAATATAAAATATAATGATTTTTTACGACATATTTTTTTTAGAAATGATTATGTTTTATCTGACTATCTGAGCCATATTTTATAGATATTTTCAAAAACTGCAAACCTAAACCAAATAGATTTTCTTTTCATTTTCGGATGATTCCAATTCTTGATTATTGAAATGCTAATAAATACATAATCGGATTATATATGTACTAGATCAGTGGCATCGGTCTATTTTGAAATATCTTGGTCAAAAATTTGAATATGACCGAAATCTATAATTGCGCAATCTTTGAAAATGACAAATATGTCTTCTATCGGCTTTGCAACGTAACAACACTGAGTTCGTTGTGCCAGATCTTATATTCAGATCAATAAACGAATAATAAATTTATTCATAATCGAAAGATGCTGATTATCTAATTTTATGAGCCAACGTGCGAAATCGAGCAACATTGCATTTATGCATTTAAAGGAAAGAAGACGTCTTCTTTGTCGATAAATCAAAAGACTTGATAAGATCAAAAATATGATTATCAAATGAAGTGTAGCCATTAGAAATCGAAATATCAAAAATGCATATATAGTGTTACATAACTCTTTTAGTACGCTTTTGTTATATGTAATTTTTTAATTTAGGTCAAATGGTCGATTATGGCCATGTATGTTCATAATGAATTTATACATAATTAATTTATATATATATATATATATATATATATATTTATATTTATATATATATATTCTATTTTACCCTGAAAACGTTAATTATTAAAATACTCCATAGAAAGGTCTAAAAACTAAATCCTTAAAGTGTAAAAGAAATTATTCAAAATCTTTCTTCTAGATAATTACGTTCAAAGTTGACTAATTACTAATGTTCCAGTCAATTAAGCTTAAATTAGGTAAGAATCTTGGAATTCGAGATAACCAGCTGTAAGTTTGTAAATACTTGTATTTTGCTCCCTAAAAGTTGTCTCAGAACCTACATATAGTAGGGTGTACTGTAGGTTTTGAGACAATTTTTAGGGTGCAAAATACAAGTATTTACAGACTTACAGCTGGGTATCTCGAATTTCGAGGTGAACTTACTATAATGACTGGACTAAAATTACTTGGAAAACGTTCATTACGTATTAGGTAAATCGTTTTCTAGAGTTTTAAAATTGACTTCATTTGGTTATATTATTTGCAATTGATTATGACCATCGATTGTTTTAGTATTACTTTATATTATGTTTTTTTATAAATTAATACCTTTCTTCTAATAGAGAATATTTTGTATCCAACTATGAACTTGAGTCGCGTAATTATTATATATTTCAATATCTGATATAATATAATAACATGCCTGACGTATGGATATGGTCCAATTAATTTCAGTAGCAGTCTTTTAAATCAAATGTTAAAACCAGAAATTTCATCGCATAAAGAACATGTATATTTACAAGCATAATATCTAAACTGGTTTGCAAACTTAGAAAAAAAAATTTGGAAATCGGAAAATGTTGATGCCAAGTTGCTCTACGTTTGAAATATTGAGATATAAGATAAATAAAATCACACTAAGGTAACAGTGTTATTATTCACAAATCCAACAGTGTTTAACAGCTTTTAAAGCTTTTTAGAAGATATTCATCAGCTTAATAACCCGTAGTATTTATATCAAGCGCGATGTCCATTTTTAATTGAAAATACAGGTCAAAAATATGTTTCCAATTGAAAATAAGCCCATCTCTGGCACTGTGGTGTGAAATCTCTCACACTATTCTTCCCTGAATCGAGTTGGTGTTTAACTCAACTCAGGGACCTGCCCTGGGGCAGCACTACCCATTATTATTTATTTATATCAAATAATAGTTTACACTGACCTTTATTGCGTCTCTTGACATTGCTGGCCATACCAATTTAGATTTCAAAATTAACCCGTAATCTTTGATTCATCGAACCACACAGATGGACTTTAAGTACCTAAGAAATCGACACATCTCGACTTTCGATGATCAATTTCCTAATATTGACATTTGTTTTGAAATATATTTATGGCTCATTAAATTCTTCTTCCGTCGAAGACTACCGGACAGTGGGATTTCTTAACCTATGTTCCAATCTAACAAATCCATTTTGTTTGTGACGATTATAAGATTTGGATTCGTTGAAAGCTCGAATGCAGATACGAATTTTAACTTGAGATTAAAATTTTACATCAAATAGATTAGATTTTACCTTAAATTAATAGAGTTTTTAATATTAACTAATGCTATGACGAATTAGCTCTGAAGTATTGGAATTAGTAAAATCATAACTACAGTTTTACGGTGTGAGTGCAAATATTTCAATATCTAATAATTTCATATGATAATATTGAATGATTATTATAGATACTGTGAATTATTATTGTTACATTTTTATTTCTTTTTTTATCAAACATTGATTTCTCAATTTTTCTTGTGAACTCAATATTGAATAGAAATGATTGTGATGATTGAGATAACTATAAAATGAACAAAAAAATTCACTTTAATTTGTAGCATTGATTACATTTAATTCACTTTAATTTATAGCATTCATTACATTTTTATATTTTCAAATGTTGTTTAACACTTTCTTTTATTTTTTATTATTATCTCTTCTATTTACAACTGTCCAGTTAAGGACATTTAATAAATTTGATGAATTTACAATAGTCGGCCAAAAAGGAACATTGTATACTAAAAGGGCATGTTGGAAAAACAACTCAGTAGTTGTTTTCCCATTCGATATAAAATTTACAATATTATATTAAGTTATTTCCATTTTTTATCAGGAGAGTTGATGGCTTAAATCCAGTGGCGCTTTTCTTTTCAATCTTCTTGGATAGTTCTCCGTTATCAATGAGTTTGCTAATGAATTTGGGTGACTGATTAGCTTGTTTCTATACTTATGTGCTGTTTTTGTTATTACTTCATTTATGGTAGGTGTATTCGTGTTTATCACTTTTAACTCCATATTTATATCATTATGGTTCTTTCAAAAATTATCAACTTCCCAAAAAATCCGATATAATCATAACTTTTTCTCAACTTTGAAAGTTTTTGAGTCGATTTTTGATCATGGGTCGACATTTTCCCAAAAACGGCTGCACCGATTTCAAAAATTTTGCATTCGATATGTTATACAATACATACTAAAATATTAAGAACCTTACGACATGTGGCTTGGTTTTAAAAATTCATAAAAAAAATGTTCGACGTTTTTGCAAAAATGGCCGAAACTATTTTACGAAACGATCTGCCACACGTTTCTTCAAAATTGGCATAAACATCGATCAGGTCGTTTCTTGATAATTAATTCTTGAAAAAAAATTCAACGATTTTTATAAAACTGGCCCTACGACCAGTGGTTTAATTTTCAAGAACTCATCAATTCATTTGAATAAAATATGCAATTTTCTTTAAGATAAAGTGCCACTTAAACCTAGTTTAAAAATTATGGTCATTTAAAGGAATTTAAAATATTTACATTTGCATCCATGAACGTTGGATGGACGTGCGTCGATCATGATGGAAACTCTGCCAAGCAATTGTGTACTTTAGTAATATAAAACCAAAGTATACGGTATATTCAAAGGATTACAAACAGAGAATATAAACAAGACTGAAGAAAGACAATACTAAATGGTAATCATTTTATAATTTTTTTTGAAAATAAATGCATTTTTTTAATAAATTAAAATTAAAAATTGACAATGGGTAGAGCGAGGTACAAAGGTTAAATTTAACTTTAATTATATTGTCTAAACCAAATGAACTTATAGACATTATAGTATAATAACTTAAAGCCAAATTGAACCTTTGTGCCCCGCTCTACCCATTGTCAATTAATAAGTTTAATTTATTAAAAAAATGTATCACAAAAATAGCACGTATCAAACAAATAACTATCGAACTATGTTCAGTAAAATTCATAGTTAATTCAAATGATAGAAATATGTTTTTCTATTATTTTTCTAAAATTTGTCATCTGTCTCGTTTTTACCCCATAGACGGTTTAAAATGGGACAGTCAGATGCCTGGGGCCAAACAGATCCAATATATTATTTTTAATTTTAAAGGAAATTTGCGAAATAATGTCTACAAGAGTAAACCAATGCAAAAAATAATCTTCATAGGCACACTTTTTTACAAAGATATCAGTGTACATAACCTTGATCTGGTATTTCGCGAAAAAGATTTAACAGCAGAGTTAGAATAACTATTAATTCAATGTACCTCTAATAAAAGCTGTTTAGTTTATTTTCATTGTTTACACGTGTGCCAGGGTAAAGATTTATTTTTTTTTTTTTTTACCCCACCCACATATAAGCTATTATAGAGACTATTTAAACATCTGTTGAATTTAAGTTCAAAATGATAAAACATCTTATAAAACAAATAAATTACATATGCTTAAAAATTATATTAACGTCTCGTACACTAAATAACAGTGCTCACTACTTAAAGAGTTAACAACAAAAAAGAATACTTTTGTTATAGATTTTCAAACATTACCGTTAATCTCCTGATAGCTACGTTGCTTGATTTAGGGCTGGTTGCACATGTTTTGCCCTCTACTTTCAAATATTGCCGTTAAAAAATTTTAACTTTACATATATAGGTGGTAGACCTTTTTACCCGCAGAACTTCAAGCTCGGCACTTCCATATTAATATTAATTTGTCGTCCAATTTTTATTATTGGTATATATTGGTGTTTTTATTACTGGTATACTAGAATTATATATTTGGTACATTTTGTAGTATCGACAGCGTGGGTTTGTTAAAAAACAAAATAAAACTTGTGGGGTGTATGGCATTGAGCCTCAAGGCAAATTGCTGGAACTTTCCGTACCGAAACGAAATGTTCGAGGAATTTTGAATGTTTTCAAATAGATTATTATAAATAAATATTGTAACATTGTCTGATATTTATAAGAATTATATAAACTGAATTGCAAAATTGAAATTATTTGTTTAAAGTATATTAGAACTATAGTCAGAATTAAGAATAAAATCTGAATTAATTTCGAAATACATTTTTTATTTGAAAAAAAAAGTTGAAACAAAAATTTTATTTTTCCAAAATCAATTATTTTGTTAAGACAAGCAGAAAGTTTTTTGAATCATTCAAATCGGGCGCTTAGTACTCTCAAAAACTGCCATTTTTTACACATTTAGCTTTGTATCTTCGAAATGGGTGGGACTGCCTTTGCCAAAAACTAACAACCACTTCTATCAATCATTACTAATTGAATATTTTTTAGATCATTCAAATTGGATGCTCCGTTCTCTCAAAAACTCGATTTCTATTTTCTGCACTCTTTGCTCCGTATCTCCAAAACGGCTGGACCTGCCTTCGCCAAAAACTAATCAGCACGTCTCCTTATCAATACGAATCGAATACTTTTTGAATTATTCAAATCGGTTGATCCGTGTTCCGGAAATAGTCGACGAAAATTTGTATCCGCACAAACATACACACACACACATACATCAATTTTTTCTAAGGTATGCCAAAATGTTCAGAAACCTCTGAAACGTAAAGATATATACAAATTTTCATTTTCGATTTTTTTGCGATTACTATAACTTGCCCTACGGGAAGTTAATAAATTATAACATTTGAAAAAATAATAAATATATCAATCGATGTTGACCTAAATCGAATTCGATTCTTTCTTGCCGGGATCCTCCACCGTTCTGACGTTACTTCCGATTTCGGTAAAAGGTAAAAGTTAAAAATCAGAAGTAGCAGACGTGTATCGGTTCTACGCATTCGACTACGTTCCGTTATTTAGTCCGGGTGTTCGCCTCTCTTTCTCTCGCGTAATGCGTCCCTCTCTAAAATAAACATTGTTGTCTCGAAGAACCGTGTTAAGACATGGTCTTCAACTTCTTCAGTACTCAGTCAGTATCGGATATCCAAAGTGATATGTGCTCGAAAGGTATTGACACAAGTCAATAAATAGAGAAAATCGATAATATAAAATTTTTATAATAAAATAAATTTTATTCGGAAAAATTTTAATTTAAATGCATTTTGTGTAAAATTTCAATATATATATATTTTTTTTTAAATATTGTTATTTTTAAAATAAACACCAATATTGGTGCTTTATATTGAAAAGATTCTTGCTATCTACATTTTGCAATTTTTTACTATTTTAGTCATATTTTAAAATAAAATATATTACAATTGTCATCCAATTATGTCAATTCCATTACATTAAACAAAATTTTCTCACACACATGTAGTTCAAAATTTTCAAGTTTGATAAAAATTCCAAAAAAATGTTATTATTCCTCACTAATTATTTTATTTTCTCAGGTGCCAAATAATAAATTAACAAGTTTTTTTAAAATCCAAAAAAATATATTTTCCTCAAAATTTTTAGTACAAGTGTTTTCAAATAATTACCCCATTGGTGTGACTCAAGTGTTGAACATAAATCAAAATTTTACATTACCTTCAAAAAGTGTTGTGATTTGTGACAATAAATAATCCAAAAAATATTTTACAAAAAACTAAGTATTACCGCTGTAAAAAAGTGGGACACAGAAATCTGAAGACTTAATCAGGTGGCATCGAGCTGCGTGTCGTATTGTAATTCTAGTGAAAAAGAAGAAAGTAAAGAACCGCGCAATGTGAGTCTACTATATATTTTTTATAAACACAATTTTTTTTCAGCGCTATGTAATATTATGTAATGAGGCGTTTCGTAAAAAGAAATACCGCGGACAGAATGATGCAAGAGCAATTTCTCCTAAATTTGTACACTTACTTGAATGCATACGCGTTGAGTTTATCTGTACTTTGCTTGTTATGTAGTAATGGATTTATAGATTAATATGTTAAAAGTTTGTGAAATTTAGAAAACCATTGTGCTGAGAAATGTTATTAGGATTTAAATTGTTCTACGCGCGATTCGATTTTCTTAAACTTAGCTTATGGCCACAATTTAATTTATAGTCAGTACTTAATTTTGTATATTAACCCCCCCGGGGCACTCGTATCTTTCAGGTTACATTTCAAATTTTTCAAAATTTTATCAAATAATTCTTACTTTTTATAAAATGACACATAAATCTTAATTCTATAATGTTATTAATATTTATGACCTTTGCAAGGCTTTTTAACCTGAACATTTTCATACAGAGAAGTGCGAATATTATAGGCCTTTATGACCCCAAAGTCACATAATTCATTAATACCGAAAAAATGGTTTAAACAGATTTTTTGTTTTTCATATGTATATAAAGGCTTATAATTACTGATTTCTTGCTACCTTAATTTTGTTATCAATATTCGGCTCATAAAGGGTTAGTTGAATAATTTTTAATCCCATTGCGTTGATGTGTAAAAAGAAAAACAATTACTACAAGATGCAGATTATTTTAGATAATTGATAAAGCTATTATATTCCATGTATAATTAAAAAGTTGAGCAAATATTACAGTATCTCCAAAAACACTCAATTTAATATAAACTTGTTCATTATGTCACTCGTTATATCTTGACATACTTCAATATTTCTGAATCTTCTACAAGAAAATAATTTAATAATTTAAATGCATGCTGTCTCAACAAACCAGATGTTAAAAATATAAATCTTATTATCAGCCTTATTATTAAAATATTTAAAATTTACCCCGAATGAAATATCTTCATAATCACATCAATATGCCATTAGCACTTATGCCAATCGTATATAATGATTATATAATTAATCAATTTTAAGAATCTAATCAAAACATTAATTAACTAATACGATGTAATAATTTAGGATGTAGATTAATACACAAGTTATTTATAAACATAATTTATAATGCTTCGTACAAACATATAATTATATATAACGATTATAACAAACAGAATTCAACATTATTATAATTTAATTAAATTCATTAATGTATCAAATATGAAACTAATAGTTTGGTATCGTTCTGATTGCTATAGAATAAGTCGTAACAACTATCATGGAACATAATTAGACATGGTTAGGAATCAAGTACTATCAAACAAAGGTCATTTAGCATCTTCGACAAATAAATAGTTTCTTTTATCTGTTGGGCTGAAAATTTTCCTCACTTCGTATTTTTAGATGGTAATCCATATTTGATGACTTTTATTATTAGAATTGATCTAAAAGGGCTGACTTTTTATATTGGTGCAGCAATGCCGGATTAAGGGCTATTTTAACTTGGAAATATATTGCTATCTATATTTCCAAGTGAAAATCGTTGCCACTGCTGCCTTATAACAGGCAGCTCGAAGTGGCTCTCGAACCCGGGACCTATGAATCAAGACCAGTTGCTCTTAAACGCTTAATGGGTTTGGATCAAAATTTTGCAATATTGGTTCCATGACTGTTACAGAGACATCAAATGTCTTTGTCCAGCAATTAACTTTTTTGGGACGTGAATTTAATTTTAAACCATTATTTTACAATAATAGCAAATTATGACTAAAAACTCAAAACCTACAGGGCAATGCATTAAATACCAAAAATAAAATCTTCCAGTTGTAAGACAATTATTATTTTTTACATTTTAACCATTTCAATTGGGCACTTGGTTAATTAGTATCGATGTTTTATTTTGCAAATAATATTCAGTTGTTGTTTTGTCATCTTATTGTATGTTGTTTTTGAAAGGAAACCCAGTAATTATTCGATTATAGTTATGATATATGACTATACTTATTTTTTGACTTCATATTTTTATATGAGTTAATCCTATAAAAGAGTTGTCGCATGAAATTTTATTTTAGATCTATAATCTATAAAATGCAAATTTGTTCTCATAGTGCCTGATATCGAGTTGACCCATGTTGGAATCGAATCCGAGACTGAGGATTATTTATTCTAGCCCACGTCCTTAATTTTCACCACGGCGATCTTTATATTTTTTCTTGGAAATATATTTTAATCTATCTTTAACTTATCGTAGGGTAAGTTATAGTAATCGCAAAAAAATCGAAAATAATTTTTTTTACATATCTTGACGTTTCAAAGGTTTCTGAACATTTTGGCATATCTAAGAAAAAAATGATGTATGTGTGTGTATGTATTTATGTTTAGAGACAATTTTTCGTCCACGATTTTAGGCGTATGGATCATTTGAATGATTCAAAAAAGATTCGTAATGGGGAGACGTGCTGATTAGTTTTCGGCGAAGTGCCAAAATTCGTAATTATGTTTTTGAAGTAACAGAGCGCCTGATTTGAATTGTTAAAAAAACATTTTATTTGTATTGACAAAATGAATAATTGGTTAAATTTTTGGGAAGATATTTAAAAAGAATTTTTATTATACATTGATCAACATTTATCGTTTTCTACTCGAATATTTAATTATGTTACGCAAAGTTCGAGCAATTTGCCTTAAGGCTTGATGCCATGTACCACTAGTTCCAAATACAAATCCACCTCGAATTCCTGAGGTTGCAAGGACTGAGTGCAAGTTTTTCCACTTGCACCACGCACTGCCCATATTGTATAACGCAGTTCCGTTAAATGTTATATGAATGAAATAAACAGCCGGCAACAAAAAATTTCATAATATTTTTGCCGATTTTTGATCAAATATCCGTTACAGTCGTCTTAATTGTCGTAATCCAGCACGAGCAGGAAGTGTGTAAATCGGAGCTGTATATTTTAACGCTTGCGAAATGAATCTCTAGACCAGAGTTTAATATCATCACCACACTTCCAAATTACATGGGATGCCTTTCACTAATATTGTTGCAGTGTCATAATATCGAAAATGATAAAACAAAAGCCATCTCTTGAAAAATATATTTGACGATCAATGGGAAAGAAATAATAAACATACATATATAGAAGTGCTAGGGGCTATAGGTAATAGAGGTAAATGGCGATTTTTAATAGGATCTTAAATAATATTAAAATAATTTTTGGCTCAATTGTACCATCCTGCACCTTAGTGTCAGCTACTGTCCTGCAGGCGAACGGAATAAACAGAACTGTGCAGGTACGTCATTTTTGACAGGCAACAAAATTGATCTATCATAAAATTCCGGTTTGCGTTATTATTAATCGGCGGCATTCGAGTCCAAAGGGTTAAATTTTACATATCTCATTTTTTTTCATTTTTTCATTTTTTGAATGTTTGATAACGTGCTGCGTTTTTTGAGATTGCTAAATTATTTGAATTGTCATCTTGAATAACGCGAAAATATCACACCTGGCATTAAAGTTTTCTCATTTATTGAATGTTTGATAACGTGCTGCATTTTTTGAGATTGCTAAATTATTTGAATTGTCATCTTGAATAACGCGAAAATATCACACCTGGCATTAAAGTAGTTAAAAAAAACCTTGGGGCAAGTTGTAACATACAATAATTATATACAGACTTAAGTGAAGAAGAAGATTAGATAAAATATGGAATGTAGTTTACGTTGATTCGTGGTAAAAAGTTATTTTATACTATTTATTTATAAGAGACATCACATATTTAATTTGTATTATCGTAATTATAACTTTCAGTGATGTATGACAAAAATTACTTAGAAAAAACTCAAATTTCCCAAAATTGGTAAAGAATGAATTATTACAACTAGACTCAAATCAGTGGTAAGTTTGTAAAGTTGCACTTTTTATAGAAATTTATTAATTGTGAAATAATGAACTACAGTTATGGAATTATTTTTACTTAATTCGGTGAAAAATAGTAACTCGTTTAATTATTCGTTAATAATAATAATTGTTAATACATTTAATTTAATTTATTCTGCGCAATATGATATAATGCTTCATAGATTTTGATAGAGTAGGCATATATACGGTTTTAATTAATATTGCAAAAAATATAAAATTTATCATGTTCCTTTTAGAATAGAATTTAAATCCCAATTTTTGCAGACATTTTTAGAAAAAATGTAGACAAGATGTAATATTTTGCTACACACAAAACTTTTCAATTTTTGTATCGAATGATTCAAAAATCAATGTAAGCAAATCAAATCTTCTTGCTAAAATATGAACTATTTTTTAATATCAATAAACAAATAAATGAACTAATCCAAAACAGGATTTACATTGCATTCTTTATAAATTAGTTCTACTAATGACGCACATTATTGATTATGTGTTATTTATTACTTAAATGTTTAAATATAATTCAAATGCTATTTGTAAATATTTTACTAAGACACAAATAATAAGCGACCGAAATCAACGTCGTAATTACTTTAGCATGGTTTTAAATTAAATTAAAGTCAATATATTGAGTAATTGATAAATATTTTGTTAATTCATATCATTAATCATTAATATTCTAAAATTAAAGTCTTGATTAAGAAAAATAAATTATAACAAAAAAAAATTAAAAATATAATATTTTAAAATTTATTTACAGATGTATTAATAAACCAAAGGATTTTACACTAAGTTTTATACATAGGCAATTATCTTCAAAATTATTGTATTGCATAAAAGCTTTTATTAATTACTATAATCCTTAAATAAAAATGTACAATATATCTGGATTTGTACTATATAGAATTGTAGTAGTATAATTTAATTATTCCGGTGATTCAGTTGAAATATATGCTGTTTGATGTGAATTCAATAAATAGATTGTTTCAGATTAAGGACCAAAAGCGAATTTGCGTATCGAAACCATTTAAAGTTAAATTGATTCGTACGAACGCAGCGGGTCTTCATTTAATTAAACTCTCATTCGATTCGGTTCCTTAGCAATAATATTTGTTCATTATTCATCAAAGAAATATTAATTTGTGAAGTTATACGGATTTATGATGGAAATACAGCTTTAAGTAATAATTGGAAAATATATTTGGACATTTTGGCTCAGTATTTAGATGGAAATGTTAATAAGAAAGATATAGCTACAAATAATAATTAGAGAGAAATGTTTAGGCAATTGTTATATAATTCAGATAGGAAATGTGAATAAGATATAAATAGCTTTAAATTGTAATTAGAAAAAAATATTTCAACATGGTGTGTATGCGTATTTAGTCTCTCCTTCGATAAACTTGTTAGGTTATAATTTAACCTTTGTAGGTGTGGACTGTAATAAGCACCGATTTGTTGGTACAATTTATGTATTTGTTCCAAGTGTTTATAACACTAATGATTTGTTACTAGGGCCTAATTGAAAAAAATATCCTTATTGTATATTTATTACATATGTTGTTAAGCTAACTTCAGTTTAAGAAGTGAGAAAAATAAGTCCGATCCAAATCACGCTACTCCCTCTACAGGGTAGCAGCTAACCGGTGTAAAAGATCAATGCCATGAAGATTGCCACCTTCATGGCCAATATAATAAAATGAAAATACGAACATATAGATTTTAAATGAAGATGTGAATAAAAAAAATATTGCTTCAAGTAATAATTAGTAGAAAAAAATTAAGTATTTTGATAGTCGTAAAGTATTAGATAAGATCAAACGCTATGAAAGATTTTATATGAAAAAACTCATATTTAATGAAATGATTTTTCATTTTAATGTCTAAGTAATTTATAAATTTCTGCATTAGTTTATTGAGATATTTATTCATCATATTATTTCATATAAGTGTAAAAATTCATATGTAATAAACATCAAACTAAGTAATATATAAAAGTTAAATTCACGTATTTCGTAATCTTCCAAAAATTGCAGCTATTATACTTTCAAGTATATTAAATTCTATAAAAACAATTTTGATGAACAATTAAGTATACGGTAAAACAAATTGCATCACATAGCTTAAAAAATTAGTGACATTCAAAAAATAAGTGATAATAATTTAGAAAAAGAGAATATTTTTCTATTACATTTTTCAATAGTAATTTTGAAAATTTTAATATATATAATGTGTTTAAAGAACCTAGTCTAAGACTCAATTTTCTCATTGGTGGTTAATTAAATAAGACAAATGCAATCATATTTTTCGAATACCATAGGTGCAAACATATTTTTATCTAATGTTCATTATAGCAATAAATACAGAAATAATATCTTCTATAAGATAGCAAAGAAAAGTCCAATAAAAAAATGATGTTGTGGTTTCTCGTAGGTTCGACATTTTCTATTTGCATTTTCTTGAATAGTACTAAAGACTAACTAAAATATTATATAATAGCAGTTAATCAGATTATTATTATCATATACGTTACTAAACATCATAATACAAAAAAATTTTTAACAAATAATTCCCAGAGCATTCAGAAAACCAGTTTGTCTCATAAATCATTATAATTTTAATTTTAAAGATTAATTGCTTTTTCAATGAACCGCAAATGATTCGTTGTTTATTCAACTTAAGGAGAAAGTTAGATAAACCTAAACAACAATACTGACTATAATATATGTGTATGTATATGTGTACTATAATATTTTAGTACTAGAATAATTACAAGTTTAATTTATAATTTGAGACACGTAATTTTCATTCTTTAACAGTTTAATACGACATAAATTCTTATCACTATAAATATTTTTTTATTTCAAGTATTATAATCCAGTTCTATTTATATCAAAACGCTCATAATAATAAATAAACGGTGTAAATAAAAATTTGAATAAAATTAAATGAAAGCAATAGATTTTCCATGTTCTGATAATTAACACGATACGGACTCAATCAATTAACAATGGAATAATTAAATGAAATGCATTAATTTTGCTGCTTTTATAATAAACATGTTAGAAAATGCAGTATAAATTACATTATATGAATAGCTTATTTGTTTACATCCTTGTTTAGTATACAAAAAGTAAGTTATTATCTATGCATTCTGTAATATTCATATAATGTGTAAAATTTTGATAGCAAATAATATATTAAGTCCATATCTAAATCTTTGAAAATTTTGAAATTCTTGGTATATATTTATGCATATATAATACTATATCATTTAACTCTATATTGTATCTTCTCAAGTTTTTGATTAACTAATAAAAGGAACTAATCAATTTTCTTCAAAGTTTTGGTGGTTAAATTTTATTTCAGTTTTTTACTTAATATGAATATTTAATATTGGATAATATTTTTCATTAACGTTTAGGACAATCCATTATCTTCCATATACATTTACAAAAATAAATTATGTTTTTATGCTTTATGCTTATCGCAAATATTCAAACTATGCTAACATTGTACTAATGAATCTAAATATTATGATAGTAGTATAATTTCATATAATTACAATATTTTTTTAAATAAATTTTTGTTTGAGCATAAAGTCCTAAATGCATTATCCTTGAAAATATACTATCTTATCTGAAAACAAAAATGAAGACATAAATTTAAATATTTTTCATTACATATTGACCGTAACTGAAGGTTTTTTATTAAATTTGCGTCGAATCTTTATCCGTTTCCATATAGTTTTTATAGAGCAACTAGTTTATAATAAAATGACCAATTTAGTATGGCACACATTGAAATATTTTCAATTTTTATTTGACAATAAAATGAAAACATAAATTTTATCTTTTGTTTAGCGATTAGAATTTAACAGTTTTATGAGGTGATGTGTTTAATGTGATCCTTAGTAACGTTTTCAAAAGGCAACTCAACGGTTGCTCTTCTAAATTTAATCAATTTTATTATTAGAATCTTTTTAATGGGTTTTTAATTAGATGAATCTGCTAACCGATATCACTACTTCTTGATATCAACCTCTCCGTGGCTAGAATCGAAACTGATAAATCCGCTGAATCGGATTGAAAGATTAAAGCTCATACCACTAAACCACGGATAAGCCCTAAAAATAATTGTTAATAACTTTTATTCATTTAGTGTAATCAATTTCAAAACATTTTTAATTTTCAATTGTTAAATTGTCAACTAGATTTCAGAAACGTTCTGCATTCTTATTCAAATATAAAAAATGCAATAAAAATAATATTAATTCAAAATAGATATGCATATAAATCGTAACAATTATATAAAATACTATGTACATATATGGAATTCCAGATAAACAAATTAAATATTGCGACTTATTCAATGCATGATTCAGATGCATTTTTTATTGATTTGGTATAATTTATATTTAATTATAAAGAGCTATTTATTGCAACACAAGTATTAATGCGTTTCTAAATTTATTATTTGTTGTTACAAAATAGAATAACCAAGGTTAATTGGCGCTTTAGTTAATAAATATTGAAAATTATTAAACAGGTTTAATTTAAATTAAAATATTTAAAATAATATAAGTTAAATTAATCTGTGATAAAATGGAACAAGTGGATGATAAGGCAAGAATAATAAGAATATTAAGGCATGAATATTTTACAATGTGCAATGTAAAAATAAGAATGAATTTTGTCCATAAGACTTCGTTTTAATTTCATTTTTTTTTTTCGATTAAATTATGATCGTAATCACATGAAGTAAAGTGAAAACTTCAGGTAATTCCTTATTAAGTCTAGACAATTTACACCAAATATAGAGTATATAATAATTAATACCTAATATTATTACTCACCGACGATGATTTAAAATTGAAAATTATTTTGTAGTATGACTTTGGCTAAAATTAAATAGAGCAATATGTTATTGATTTTATATAATGGTGAGATTAAAAACGATCACTTTATTTGTTTTAAAAATTCCATTTATTGTTAAACATTTATTCAAATCTGATTACATGTTGATTATTCTGAAATAAAAATATTTTTTATATCATTTCTGGAAGGTCAATAAAGAGGATAATTCTAGTACTATGGTACCTACTAAAAAATAATGGGCAGAACTGACCTAAACCGACTTAATACTAAATAGACTTATTTTTATATATATATATATAGAAGATAATCTATTTGAAATTATTTCAAACAATTGTTGATTATTTTTATTACTCGAATTTTTAATTACGGTGCGTGAAGTTCCAGCAATTTGCATTAAGGTACGATGCCATGCACTAATTTTCTTAGCTATAAACCTTGCGGAGCCCGAGACCTTTCCAACGAATGCAAAATTGTCAAAATCGGTTCGTGCGTTCTGGAGTTATTACGTCAGGAAGGAAAACCCGACTTATTTTTATATATATAGAAGATAACAGCTCTGATACAAGTAAGTGAAAACGGAAACATGAAAAATTACTGTAGGTATCTTCTTTTGTAGAATCCAGTGAAAAGTCAAAGAAATCAAGACATAATCAAGTCATTGTGTTTATTAACTAGGTGTGCATCTAGAACCCAGACTAACATGGAAGCACCACGTCATAATTAAAATCAAAACTATCAAATCCAGAGTTTCAAAATAAGCGCTCGAAAACAAAATATTTTTTTATTAAACGATAATAATTCTTATCTTAACTAGGTGTGCATCTAGAACCCAGACTAACATGGAAGCACCACGTCATAATTAAAATCAAAACTATCAAATCCAGAGTTTCAAAATAAGCGCTCGAAAACAAAATATTTTTTTTGTTAAACGATAATAATTCTTATCTTAACTAGGTGTGCATCTAGAACCCAGACTAACATGGAAGCACCACGTCATAATTAAAATCAAAACTATCAAATCCAGAGTTTCAAAATAAGCGCTCGAAAACAAAATATTTTTTTATTAAACGATAATAATTCTTCTAAAGGTCATACGGAATAGACCTTTGGGGTTGCTCTAGCAAACCTAATGTGGCATTGACACAGCGGACCATAAAATGATGAAAGATGCACTCTTGTACATGAGCAATCAAATTCTGCATGGTAATCTGAAAGTGCTATATTTTAAAGACTTTACAAAAACAAGATCCACTAATCATTATCACAAATTAGAAAATCACCTCAAATCAGTAAGAAGATTAAAAAAATGTAGTCAAATAACTTTATTCAGTAAAATTGCATCTAGTAGTAAATACTGAGGTAACTATTATCTATAATTATATTTTTTAAATATCAATCAAAATAACTCATAGAAGGTAACTAATGTTTTGGTTGCTATTAATAAAAGAAATAGAAAAATGAAAACATAATTATTTTTGATTCTACAAAGAGTATCTTCCAAAATATTAGAATCTTGTTGACGACTGCTTTGTAGAAGTTCATAAATTACCAACTAGCTATTTATCCTTCTGTTTAATTTGTGTAATCGTGTGTAATGTTTGATGTGTGTAATATTATGAATGTTTGTCATCAAATGTGCCTTAAAAAGCGCATGCATACAAAAGTTATGGTGTAAGAAATTAGGCCAAACACTTGAGCCGTTGGCCCGCTGTCGTCCGTTCGGTAATGTAACGAAACGCGCCTTGAATTTTAACATCGTCGGATGCCTTCGAAATGCAATTTCTTCATGTCTGACATCGACTTCGAGAGATTTCGTATTTACACAGTTGAAATTTCTTTGTAATGAACTACTGTATAATGGTCAGTTAAGTTTGAGAGAGCAAGAACACTATTTCCAATAACAGAATCTATCGATCGGTTTCATTCCACGTTTATGTAATGAAATTCTTGCACGGATTTTATAAAATCTAGAATGTATTTGATGACATCCTTATTGATATTTTCCAATAGGTATGATTTCATTCAATTTTATGCGGTTGAAATGAAAGTTTTATCAAAATTACAACCATTTGTTGTGATGCAGATTATAAGTGCATCCATACAATATATTTTTCATAATATTCTGATAGTGTTTTATTTCACTGGCAAATTGTGCATACATTTTTGCATTCCATATACAAAACAAAAATTGATTATATTAACCTTACTGATATTTGGCGATAAACAAGATTTATTGAAATGCATTTTATTTTATAGGCAATGGGTGCTATTAGCTCTTCAGCAATAAATTATTTATGATAGTTTGAAAACGTTTTGTGGTTTCTTTACTAATATTTTTAAATAATTTGTAATACGCATAATATACATAATTATTGTTGATAACATTATGTTTAAATGCATATGGTCAAAACAATATTTTTATAAAAAATCTAATTACTTTTTATATTTGACGCATTTGGAAATACGCATATATTCTTAGTATGACGCGTCCATATAATTAATAATATTATTATACGAGTACATCCCTGATAGAATTATTAATTATCTTGATAAGGTGATTAGTAGATAGGTACTGCAAAATTTAAAGCCAATGCAATTCGAATGTTTCTTAATATATCAAGTACAAAACTACCAAAAAATAATTCATTAGTTAATTTTAGAAAATTTTGAAATTATTTGATAAAAATTCATTTTTAATATATTCAAGTACAATTTTATCAATTCAATGTACTATTCTTATTTTATTTAGGGTAGGGTAAAAATTGATTATTTATATTAATCTTTGGTTTTTAATATTGAGCTTATATTAGTTTTGAATGGGATTTTAATATTGTTTATCAACACTGCATTAAAGCAATATTGCTAAACTACATAGAGCCTATATAAAGTATAATATTGCGCCACGATTTGTTTCTACTTGGGTTCATGGTTACGAATATTAAAGTTAATACTGATTTACATTTACAGAAATTCTTTCCTCTGAATAAAAAAGCTTACTTCTTACTCGATCGTATTTCTGAATCAAAATTCAATTTATCCATATTCACCGTCTTGTCAATAAGATTTCTAAAAGCTATTTTACAATATGAAAAAGATTTTTGCAAAAACTTTATATGCTTCAATGTAAACCTGTGAGATTTACAATAAATTAGAAAGTTAAATAGTGGAAAGTCGTGAAAATTTAACCGCTTTCATTGAGATGTGATAGACGCAAGATGTTTATATCTTTACACATGAAAAATGTGTAGAAAAACTCTGAAGTATCCATGGCTCTAAAGATATAAACAATATTCAGACAATTGAATTCAATATCAAAAAATATTAATGACTTGTATAACCGTGTATAAAAAAACAATTTTGTTTCTCAAAATCTTCAAAGTAGCATATTTTCATTATCATTTCTTAGGGATATTTGCTCTTCATCCAAACTAAAACTCCATTTGAACAAAAATTAAAGCAAATTAGTCTCCATAGATAATTCTATTATATCATTCAATGATAATTAAATTAATTACCAAAAGCAATTAATTTTCTTCAGCGCTCTTTTGAATATAAAAATAAGCAACAATCAACCATTTAATCGATTTGTAAACAATTGCAAACTTAAAGATTTTACACATTTTATTTGTTGATTTAATCATTTTATACCCAGATACCCAATTTATAAAAGTATCTTCCTACATAAGAAAACACTATTTACAAAGGAAATTACAAATACTATTTTATTAAGTAGTATCTGAAATATGATAATTTGCAACAAATCAGCTAATAAAATATGAAAAAATGTTAAGTGGCAGAGTTTTTAAAATTCAACTGTTTATGATAGGCTATATCTTCATCTAATGGATTCATTTCTGGCTGATGGTATCATAATAGAGAAACTCCCAACTTCAAATATGAAAAGATTAATTGATATACTTTTTGTTAGTAGTATTATATTTTTTTTTATTTCAATAATACATATTTTGATATATTAAAAATTGGGTATTAATGTTAGGGTGGCATATTTGTTCAATACGTGCTAAAAATTACAGTTTTATCTAAACATTTATAGTCTAAAAATTTTTATGCTGATAACATTTAAAAAGGATTTTGGATACCAGACTAGTACAAAAATTTAAACTGAATTTCATATTAAACAGTAGATATTCCAACACATTCTTCCAATTCCGACTTGAAAATAATATTAAATATTTTGTTCGATAAAAGACAATTTTGCAAGCTAATAGAGAATTTTGTAATACTGTCATAGATATTTGGTTTAGTTATTATAGTAATAATTTGTATAATATCTCCAAACTATAAAAGTTTAACTTCCCACATCTAAAACCAAGTATTTGTTTACTTCCTACATCTGTGTCGGCAATATTATTTGCCAATGACCAATTTAACTGTATAGATAGATATTATTGAACCAGGATTGTATGTCATAGAAAGCTTACATCGCCTATCAGGTGTTTCGTAAATATTAAATTAATATATCAGTTTGGCATTTAATGGTGAAGTCATGCCGTGTTAAAAAAATTTCTTATTTTCTAATGTGCCATTACTGTATTTTATCTAATGAGGAAACATGACTAAGTAGATATTTCTAGGCTGCCGAAATATTTAATAATAATCATTGAGACTTATATAGGACACATGAAAATCATTTTTAGCGAATTGTGTAGGGCAGTGTGTTTTGAGTCAATTTGCTAGAACTTGTCTATATGCGGATATTAAATAAATTTAATAAATTCATAAATTGAAATTTCTAATATACATGGTAATAATATAGACTTCAACCTAGAGCAGTCATAGTTGGTGAATAAAAATCAAACTTCAAGATCTGTAATTAACTCCCGTAAAGTAAGTTATAGTAATCGTCCAAAAATCGATTTTTTTTTAATCTTCACGTTTTTGAAGGTTTATGAACAATTTGTATGTATTTATGGATACAATGCTTCGTCCACGTTTTCGGGAGCACGAATCAACTGATTTGAAATATTCAAAAAACATTCGATTCCTATTAATAAGGAGACGTGCTGTTACTTTTTGGCAAAGACGGGTCCAACTTAAAATTAAGTTTGTGAGAAAATGCAGCATATAATTTGAATAGTTTAACATTTTACTTGTATTGGCGTCATGAACAATTGATTGCTTTTTGAAAAGGCAGGTCCAGCGATTTTGGAGATTCAGAAAAAAAAGTTTAAAAAAATTTCAAAATTAGATATTTTTAACTTTTCGTAGGCTAAGTTATAGCAATCGCAAAAAATCGAAAATAAAAATTTTTATATATCTTTACGTTTCAGAGGTTTCTGAATATTTTGGCATACCTTAGAAAAAATGGATGTATGTGTTTGCGTGTGTATGTGTGTTCGGATTTGAATAATTCAAAAAACATTCGATTCATATTGATAAGGAGACGTGCGGATTAGTTTTTGGCGAAGGCAGGTCTAGCCGTTCCGAAGATATTAGGCAAAAAGTGACAAAAACGGTAACTCCGTTTTTAAGAGAACGGAGCGTCCGATTTGAATAATTCAAAAAACATTTTACTTGTATTAACAAGATGAAAGACTGATCAAATTTTCATAAAGGCAGGTCTAGCGGTTTCGGAGATCTAGTAAAAATGCCATCTGGCGATCAAAAATGATCATTAGACATATGCACATCAGATATTTTATAGAGATTTTAATAATAAGTATAAATTTTATACTTATTATTAAAATTATGGGTTTCGTACCAATGCTTATCCGTTAGACGGCGGCGCAGCGCTTATGCGCTTCGATATTTCGTCTCTATGTTGTTAAAGCAGTACGATTACTTTGAAAAAAGATCAGAATTTCCAAAATATTTTAAAATACCCCTTTCTTCAAAGTCTTTTTTTTCAAAAAAAAGTAAATTTTTGTCAAAAATTTATAGTTTCTCAAAAATCTAATTTTTCAGAGTATATTTTTTTCAAAAATGTTAATCTTTTAAAAAATTAATAATTTTTGGTACGGCCCACTAGTTTGTCCATAAAATACGAATAATGCAAGTTACAGTATTTATAATAATTCATTTAAAAACATTTAATATTCTTTGAATATTTCAGCAATTTGCCTTAAAGCACGATGCCATGCACTACTAATTTTCTTTTTTGATGTGTACTCTATTTTTTATTTTTTTGAAGATTTAATATCTAAGGACTTTTTAAGTTTTCAAAAGTACGAGAAGTTCCAGTAATTTGCCTTACGACACGATACACCACTAGTTAATTTATAAATTAAGTGTTAATAAAAGTGAATAATGAATCATTAATTTCCAGCTCGTAGAAATATTATGTTATTTATTATTAATATATACTAAGTGTGTGCAGTTGATTGATCACCTCTATTTTGCTTATATTATTTTCAGCAAAAACTGTAGAAAATTTCTTTCCCATTGATGAAGTCATGTAAGTCGTTCGTCAGTCGTCATGTAGGTCAAATGCATAATAATTGCATACGGGATGTGGCGTTGACACCGATCTTGAAAATAGTTCTTTGGACGTAACAAATACACAATACTGTTGATATTGATATTGAAATGGCTGTCAATCAATCCCATCACTAACATTAAGATTGCCTTCCAGCAATTCTAAAACTTGTAGAACACGATACTATAGAAATGCAGTTGTCACAAAACACAAGGAAATGCAGTTTTTATAAGGATTATATTTTACTGCAACTTGATTATCCTTCCTTATCTTTATTAGGAAATATTAAAATTTTCATAAATACAGCATTATGTAAATCTGTTTCAATTCCTTGCAAAAACTAATTTCTACATAGTATTAATTACTATATATTTACATCAGATTCATCGAAGAAAATCCTTTGTTTATAATCAGTAGTTGATTTTTTTCGAATTTTCCTAATTTTCTCCTAAATATATTTTGTATAAAAAAATAGTATAAATCGTATTTAATAATTATCTGTGAATAAAGATCTAGTTACTTGATTTTAATGAACATTTTCGTAATCCATTCACAATTAATTAATTCAAGCATTTTTTAACTATATAAAGTGAAGATGAAGAAAGTTTAAGTGCATATTTTTGATTAACAACTTATAGAATGATTAATAAATAGATAATTTGCTTATTTCAAAACTTCTCTATGCGAACAAATTCAAAATTTTGATAATTTGTTCTCTATTCATTATCTCATATCAATTTTGTCTATAAAAAAGCAAAATATTTTAGTAATTTCTCGTTGAATTACTGTTGTTTTTTAATTATTGCGTTAAGCTTCATCATATTGAATTGAGATATCATCGCATGAAATAAACTAATGGTGTATGGCATCTCGCCTTAAGTCAAATTGCTGGAACTTACCGCAGCGTAACAAAATGTTCAAGGATTATTAAATGTTTTCAAATAGATTATTATAAATACTGTAACATTGTCAAATATTTATAAGAATTATATAAACTAAATTACAAAGTTAAAATTATTTATTTAAAGTATATAAGTGAGCTTCAGAACATTTGCCAGAATTCAATTTAAAATCTGAATTATTTTCGATATACAAAACAAAATTTTGTTTCAAAAAAATTTTTGTCCAAAAGCAAGTATTTCGTCAAAACCAGCAGAAAGTTTTTTGAATCATTCAAATCGGATGCTTAACTCTTTCAAAAACTGCCATTTCTCTTGCATTTAGCTCTGTATGTTTGAAATGGCTGGATCTGCTTTTGCCAAAAACTAATCAGCACATCTCCCTATCAATAGGAATCGAATGTTTTTTGAACCATTTAAATCGGTTGATCCGTGCGCCCAAAAACGTGGACAAAAATGCGGACATACACACACACACGCTCATCCATTTTTTCTGAGTTATGCCAAAATGTTTAGAAACCTATGAAACGTGAAAATATGAAAATTTTTTCATTTTTACTTTACTATAACATATTCTACGGGATTTGTATAGTTTGCCATTAGGCATTTCCACAGCCTAGAAGTGTGTATATGTATGTGAGCGAGTGTGTGCAATTTTGAGAGCACAGATCAACTGTTTTCATTTAATTTTTATCGTGATTAGCAGAGAGCAAATAAGAAAGTGAAGAAAAAACTTATTTATAAAAATGGGCTTTTATTTTATTTGATAAAATATAAAATATGTAGGGGAAAGTCCCGCAACCCCAGACGGCACCTAAAGCCAGACACTCTATTTAACACGTATTATTTCAGCGAGTATACATCTTTTTATTTCAAAATACAAGTGAAATGGGCGCGGGGGGCACACAAGTGCAGGATCACGCGCCAAGACTCACCTGTGACGCACACTGCCACGGCGGGATAAACCCTTTGTTGTTCTAGGGGCAAAAACACGGCGTCACCTAAATATCAATGGAAGTATTTCTAGTGTATTTATGCATGTATATTTTAGTGCCATTCAAAAATAAAAGTAGTACTTGATTGTTATCCGTAAAATGGTAGAGTAGTATTAGACATTTTAAACAATTTTGGTAGGTACCACAAAATGAACGAAATTGTCTGTCCCTTAGCACCGGACACTAAGTTGTCCCTTAGCACCTGAAGTAAACATATTTATATTTCTTGTGAGAATTGACGTAATTTATTCTGATTATTTAATTTTGTTCTTCATGAGTGCCCCCATTTTCCGTATTTTCTAGCCAAAGAATTAAAATCTTATGATGCACTCCAGATGAGAGTGTTTTTTCTGCAATATCTAGGAATATTCGTCAAACACAAATGTGCAGACATTCCAGAGTGTGGAGATAGCTACTTATTTGTTCAATGCTGGTTATTTTGAAATGTCCGGTACTAGGTGCCACTTTGTAAAATCATATTTTTTGTTACCAAAGTTTGATTGATAGTATTAATTATTGTTTAGCAAAGATTTCGTTTTTGTTAATTTAGTTTGATTTCTAACTTTGTTATTTAACATAAGTCATAATTTAATAAACACTTCGTAAAATATTTTTTGATTTATTTATAAATAACCTTAGGTGTCCGGCACTCAGGAAGTTCCCCCTATATCTATGCAGATGTACTACAAGGTATATATTATAAGAATAACAATTGAATATTTCCAGATCAATAACAAAGGATTTTATGGAACTATTCAGATTACATTTTCATTGTAGATTTATTATTAAAGTATAACAGATAACTGGCACTGAAAAGAATAGATTTTCTGAATCTCGTCCATCGTTCAGGTCTGTGAATCAGCGAATTGCGAATGTTTAAGAATTAATAAACATAACGGCCGCGCGAACCCGCAACGCGGCGTTACTGACACACTTTTTTCGCGACTCTTACATCAAACTATTCTTTATGAAATTTTAAAACACTTCTGGACTATAGAGAAGGTTATGAAATAAATACAATTTATTATCTATTTACGAGATATGTAACTATTTCCTCAATAAACACGTTAAATAGAGAATCATTTATTGATTGGTATTAAAGAATATTGTTAGAATTTATTTAATTTTTTTCAATCACAATTAACTAAATAATCATTAAAAAATAAAATATTTAAAAAAACAGTATAATATTTAATTGTAACTAATATAAAAAAAATTAAAAAGTGGTGTATGGCATCGTGCCTTAAGGCAATTTGCTGCAACTTTCCGTGCCTCAATGAAATTTCGAGAAATATCTTAAATGTTTTCACATTGATTATTATAAACGTAATGTAATGTAACTTTCATTATTCTTATATTATAAAAATAAAATAAACAAAACTTAATCAATCGGATTTAAAATAAAGAATAATGTCTAATATTTCTAGTATTATATAAACTGAATTGCAAAGTTAAAATTATTTATTTGAAGTAAGTAAGTGATGTCTAGGACTTTAGCTAGAATTAGAGTTAAAATCCGAATATTTTTTTAAAAATCAAAATCTAAGAAAAATGAGATAAAAAACACAAGCACAAATTTTTCTATATCATTCAAATCGGATGCTTAGTTCTCTAAAAACTGCTCATTTTTTGCACATTTAGCTCCGTATCTCCAAAAGGGTTGTATCTGCCTTTGCCTAAATCTAATCACTACTTCTCGCCAAATCATTCAAAATTGATCAAAATCTACAAAAATGAGATAAAAACACAAGCAGAAATTTTTCTATATCATTCAAATGGGATGCTTAGTTCTCTAACAATTGCCATTACTTTTGCACATTTAGCTTCGTATCTCCAAAAAAGTTATATCTGCCTTTGCCTAAATCTAATCACTACTTCTCGCCAAATCATTCAAAGTGGTTGATCCGTTCCCTTAAAAACTGACACTGACCGCTGGACCTGTCTTTGCCAATAACTAATCAGCACAATTCCTCATCAATAGGAATCGAATATTTTTTGAACCATTCAAATTGGTTTATCCGTACGCCCAAAATTGTCGACGAAAAATTATTTCTACACACACATCAATTTATTCTGAAGTATGCCAAAATGTTCAGAAACCACTGAAACCTGAAGATATTCAAAAATATTCATTTTCGATTTTTGGCCCATTACTATAACTTATCCTACTGGTACTTAAAAAGTGGGCATAAAACAATGCGTTGCCACTTTCTGTTAAAAAAAAATACATAAGACTTGAATATTAGTGTAGTTGAAATATTATGCTTTTAACATGTAATTTTTTCTTATGCATTATTTCTGAATTATCATCTTCTATTCTCATGTATTGATATTTATTAGTTTTGGGGTAAAATAAGCCATTAAAGATTTAATGTTTTATCACAACATTATTTTATCACAAGCCATGTTAAAAGAGAATTTCTATTATATTCATATATAATTTATAATTAATTTTGATTTTATGTATTATTAATTGAATATCTAATGTGTTAGTAATGTCATAAACTTGGCTTCATTTTATAACATAACAGAAATTACGTATTAAATTATAGATGAAATCATTGTGCTTTATAATCATTGTACTTTATGATCTAAATTACCTAATTAAGACGTTGAAATTAGGAACAAGTCAAAAAACTGATTTTCGAGTGTAATTTAAAATAGAAATGTATCACAATTATACCTATTGTATATTGAAAGTATATTAAAATATTTAAAAACTAAATGCATCAAAAGTTTTGCAAATGATAAGAAACCTAAGCATATAAACAACTCTATTAAAATTTTTCTCAAATTTTCAATTACTGCGTCCATGCGATAATAGTAGTTATTTTGTTTTCGATTGTGAAACTTTTGAACTTGTTTTTTGCTTTCGAATACCTTAATGATTGAGAATAATTAGCAATTAAATAAATTACTTTCGAATTCAATCTATAGTGAGTTTGTATTTTTTTCTAGCACAATACGTTAAAATTATCGGCTTGTCACTTTCAACCGTGCTATATAATTAGAGCGTTTATAAATAATTTCATCGTCTCGCAAATTACGAATAACAATTTTCATTCATAACATATTTGAGGTGAAGCAATAAGCCTTGGAATGTCATCAATTGTCGTTTTATTGATTTTACGCAAATTTAAGATGACATCATTACGTACATTTCTTTGTGAAATCGATACGTCGATATTATTCAATGAGAAATTATCTGGAAGTGCGTAGGTGAGAGATGCAAAAGCTGCTGAATGGGCTCTGTATAAATCGAATTATTTTAAAAATCTATATTTTTTCATAAAAAAATATTTTTTTGCTTTTGTTCAGTATTTGAATGTTTTTGTTTAAATAGACGTTTAAATATCTTCAAGATATTAATAAATACAGGAATTCATATATAAATAAAGTTTTGATCGTTGTCAAAATATTTCTTTTTATTTATTTCTTATAACCAATCTGAACCTTGGGTTCCATGAGGTTATTTGCTGACAGGTACAGGGCTTTTAGAAATTCACCCAGTAGAGTCAAAATAATCAACAAGAAAAGTATGAACAACTATAACTATAATCAAGTAATATTTCTTTCAATACTTCAAATTTTTTAATTGCTTTACCCTTAATATTGAACTTTTTCAAGAAAAAAATCTAGAATTTGGTTTTCTAGATTAGCATAAACATGAATCAAGCTCAATTTCTATTTTTATGTATGGAATTCTTAAAAACGAGAGTTTTATAGTTTTTAGATCAACATTTCATCCTATTGCACCTGAAATATTATGAAATTCTATTACAAATTGATTAAACAAAGGGTAAGTTATTGTAATGGACCGAAAATCGAAATTGAAAATTTTTACATTTCTCGACGTTTTGAGGGTTTCTGAACATTTTGGCATACCTCAGAAAAAATGGATGTGTGTGTGTATGTATGTATGGATACAATTTTTCGTCCACGTTTTTGGGCGCACGGATCAACCGATTTGAATGGTTAAAAAAAACATTCGATTCCTATTGATAGGGAAATGTGCTGAAGAGTTTTTGGCAAAGGCAGGTCCAGCCGTTACGGAGATACGGAGCAAAGAGTGCAGAAAATAGAAATCGAGTTTTTGAGTGACCGGAGCATCCGATTTGAATGATGTAAAAAATATTCAATTAGTAATGATTGGGAAAAGTGATTATTAATTTTTGGCAATGGTAAGCCCAGCCATTTCGAAGATACAGAGCTAAATGTGCAAAGAACGGCAGTTTTTGAGAGAACTAAGCGTCCAATTTAAATGATTCAAAGAACTTTCAGCTTGTTTTAACAAAATAATTGATTTTGGAAAAAAAAATTGTTTAATTTTTTCTTTAGTTTTTTTTTTGTATATCGAAAATAATTCAGATTTTATTTTTAATTCTGACTAAAGTTTTAATATACTTTAAACAAATAATTTTAACTTTGCAATTCAGTTTATATAATTCCTATAAATATTAGACAATGTTACAATATTAATAATAATCTATTTGAAAACATTCAGTATTCCTCGAACTTTTCGTTACGGTACGGGAAGTTCCAGCAATTTGCCTTAAGGCACGATGCCATACACCCCACTAGTTAAATATTAATTTATTATATAAAAAATAATAATTCTCTTAGAATTCTACGCCGAAATATTATATAGGATACATTTAAATTCAATTGAAAAATATTGATTTATTTTGTACAATACTTGTACTAGCATTGATATAGAAATTGTAATATTAAGTTCGAAACATTTTTTTATAAATGTAACTAAGGCATTTGGCAGCATTCTATTATTATGAAATGAATGCCACTGTGAATGCATAATTGCATGTGCAATATCAGAAAAATTACCAAATGCCTAGAATGAAGATAGCTTATAATTTAAGGGAATAAAAAATATGATAGAATGTATAATTTCGAAAATATTTGGGGCACATACTGTACAATAAGCATATTTTACAAAAATTAAACACAATTTCAATCTGGATAAAAGAATGTGGCGGACTGTATAATTTTGAAAAACAAAATTAAACACTGGCAACTTGAAATATTTTAGAAATAGTAGTTTATATGCAATTTTATGAAAAGTTCTCTACCTAACATTCTCTCTTCTTTTTCTCACTCAAGCATTATATAAACTGAATTGCAAAATTAAAATTATTTATTTGAAGAGAAAATTATTTATATGCGAAAGTTTTGGAATTTAAGCTGGAATTAAAATTAAAATTCGAATTATATTTTAAATTAATTTTAATTTTGGGGAAGTTGTTTTGTTCTTCCAAATTAACCGTTTCTTCATAAGCAAAATGTTTTTTGAATTATTCGAATCGGGAGCTTTATTATCTCGAAAACTGCAATTTCTACAATTTTAACTCCTTGTCTCTGAAAGAGTAAGGCTTGTCTTTGCCAAAAACTAACTTTGAATCATTCAAATCGGATGCCCTGTTCTCTCAAAAGCTTAACTACCATTTTCTGCACACTTTGCTTCATACTAATCAGCATGTTTCCCGATTAATAAAAATCGATTGCTTTTTGATTGCATTTAATCGATTACGTGGATGAAAAATTGTATCCATACACACACACAAATCTTTTTTTCCTAAGGTATGCCAAAATATTCATAAACCTCTGAAACGCGAATATATGCAAAAATTTTCATTTTCGATTTTCGGACGTTTATAATAATATCCCACGAAGTCAATGAATATCTTATTTTCTGTCAAAATCGAAATAATCCTAATCGAAACAAAAATTTGCATTAATTTTAATTTAATAGAGATGATCTGCAATTAAAATACGTAAGCGTATCATAACCAAACACACAGGTGTGTAAGAGAACGAACGATAGATAGAAGAAATGTGTAAGACGTGTCCAGTGACCCCGATGCCATCGCGTACGACTGACCTTCTTATTAGTGATGTCCGATTGTTCGAACGAAAGCTTTGTTATAGAAAAAATTGATATAAACACAAATCTTTAAATTCAAATTAAAACATTATTTATATTTATAATAAAATTTATATAAATAATAATAGTAATTAAAATTATTTGAAAAATTGATTTAAGTATATTCGTTATCATCGTTTTTGAGTACTAATAGAGAAAAAGCGATCAAAAGGGTATATCTACAAAATGATACATCAAATCGAATTGACCCTATTTCCAAAATAGATGATTAGAGTAACGTTTCCGCGACTCTATAACGTGATGGAGACTATAAACACAAATGTGTCAGATGTTGAGCGTCATTGTCACAGTCTTGTCGCAGTAATCAGTTCAAACGTGTTTCGCGTCTTGAAAAGTTTATTTTGAATCTTTTTTACTCAAGTTGTTGGATCTTATATATTAATATTTGTAATTATTGATTTCAATTAATTTTGTTGCTAGATATTTGATAAAACTTTGATTAAATATGTATTTTTGATCACTTTCGGGTAATATGACATACATATAAAATAGACAAAATGACTTAGTACTAATTCTCAAGCATTATAGAAAGAAAAAATTTCTCAAAGGTGATTGACTCTGAACTTCTACTCTGAATGTGCAAGATATAATTGTTAAAATAGACCAAAAATATCCACCGGTAAAAAAAGAGACTTGCATTTGTTTCAAAAGTCTTCGGTTTTGTTACAATGTATGATTTGTTCCCTTTGACAAAAATGGTTCTTATAATTAGTTGCATTTTTCCTTGATAAATATGTTATTATAGTGCCTGTTTAATTAAAAAACAATGTAAATGGTAGTCAATCAACCAAAGAAGAGTAAAAACGATTGGGACTTATTAATATTATTAAATAAAAAAATGCCATTAAAAAACAATGCAACTTGTCATTTTATATGTACTTTTCCTATCACAATTTTATAATCCAAAATATATAACATGCTTTATTTCTTCAAAATCAAATCAAATCATGCCATACGATTATTGAAAACACTAATGAAAATTGTAGATAAAAATAAGGAAAATTTCCATTGCAGCTTAACGTATAGAGATGTTATTAGTTTCATTTCAGAAGTATGTTTATAATTTTAATAATTGATAATTATAATTTAATAAATGTAATAACTCACCAATCTCAATTGACTCTTGTGTATTCAACATTTTCAACTTTTTCAGGTTTTCCAGAATCTGGTGCATTGTTGATATTATAATTGTGGTGTCCAATTTCTGAAAAAATAAATCAATTTCACTTTTGTATAAAAGTATATCATTTTATCTGCTTTTTGTTTTTTTTTGTGATTAAAGTCTTGTTACGTCAACCCTCAAAATATATTATAATTAGGAGTCTTGAGTGAGCAGAAAAAACGCAATTAAAAGCTTAGCTAAAGGAAAAAATCACCACACTAGGAAAATATTGATTACTATTACTATTGTACAAACAAACTTTATATTTTGAACAATTTAAGTAACGACGATTTATAGTAGGAATTTACTTATTTATATAGTTACATTTATATGTATATGATTTTTCAACTCGAGGCTAAGTTTAAAAGAAACTTTTAATTTGAATTATCCATAGATGCACTAACTAATTAACTATGAAATATATATAGATAGTACATTATTAATATATTTTTTCATAAAATAATCATTTGCACAATTTTTCTTATATTTATGTATTTTGCTATTATTTTGAAATAACCAGTAAATAAAATGTAACTTTGTAACATGCATTATTATATTACAACAGTTTATAATATGAATTTCTCATCATTGTTTTACTCAATATTCACCTTACGATAAATTTATATAATAATATTAAAATAATACCAGCCAAATCTAAAATACAACAATAAATTATTGGTGGTTGTAGTTATAATCTATATCAGAATCCTGGTAGTAGTAATAAAGGCAAAATTATAAAAAATTTGTTTTATGAGGTTATATTAATTTAAAATATGGTATTATGATTCAACTTCTACTACTGAAAGGTGAATTTTTCAAATGATTTATAAAGTTGAAATGGACTGAAATGATTATTTTCATACGTTAGAATTTATATTAAAAACTCCATAAACGCTTCAATTTCAATGAATCTCATTTTATTAAATTAAACTCTATCTAATTTTATATGGTTAAGTTTTTTGTGCCAAAATGTTTATAGAATCAATTAATGAAGAGTTATTTTTTTCACTTTAAATTAGTCTAGCCATAGTAAAACACGCAAAACATCGATTTATCATACGCCATATAATCTTGTATAAAAAAACACTTTCTTCAGAAAACATGAATGAGTTGGGAAATCCCATACTATTTTAGTGATTCATATGTCTTCGTCATTTTGATTTACTATCGTAGTAAAATAATGCAGTAGAGATCGTATAATAAAAAAACTAACCGTAAAAACTTGATCAATCATTATATAAATTTTCATGAAATAATTTTATAATCGCAAAAATAAACAATTTATAAAAAATTATACATTTTTGTTAAAATTATTAAAGGTAACCTTTTGAAAATAACACTCTAGACTCTAGAGGAACAAATAAAAAGTGCTTATTTAAATTTCTTAACTTTATTTATGATAGAAATAATTTTTGTTGTGCTTGTATATGTTGTAGAGCTCTATATATTTTTTAATATTTTCTATTGCATACATTTTAATATAGGAATAGTCTATCAAGTTGTTAAATGTTTGAATTAAATGTTTGAATTAAAGATTGACAATAGCATATAGCGTTAATAATAATAATAATTGAAAGTACATATAAAAGGTATTATTATTAATAAAGTGGAAGGTATTTTTATTACAATATTTTTTCTCATTCGATATAAAAAATCAATTTCTGTCGATCACCACTTTCTCCATAATCTGCGGACGAAACTTGAATAAAAATATCGTAAAGGTGCTACATCGTGTGATTTTAACGTTACTCTTGGCATAAATTTAAAACACAGTTTTAAATAATCGAATCCAATACGAGTTCACCATATGATTTCGTTATAAATCATTTTCGCTTCTCACAAGAAAAGATAGTTGGACGAAATGATTTGAGATCTTTATTATCTCATAAATAGGTACATTAAGATGATTTATAGCAATAAATATTTTATATTTGTCGTTTAGATATATTAGATTTATTACAATCGATATTGAGAATTATGAACGTTAAATTTGACTTAATTTTTTAAATTCTGATTAATATTAATAATTCACTAGTATGTTAAAAATATAAAGTTATAACGATTTAGCAATTATGCAATATAAATAATAATAAACAAAAAAAATGCTATGTTTTTTCATTAGAAATATCTTTCTCCTGACATTAGGTAGTAGTAATATTTATTTTTACTTGGAAATATGCAACTATAAAATTTGGCTTCAAATAAAAAATTATAACAATTATGTTCTAATTATGTTATAATTGTACTGATGCTTATTATTAGGAGAAGGAAATTGTACCTAATATCTTATAATAGGAAGACAAAAGCTCTTACAATTGAGCCACTACTCTTATCAGCTCTTATAAATTTTTCAAACCCTATAAGCCTGGTTACAAATTTGTTAGGATTTATTTTGTTTGAATATTTATGAAAAAGTAAATTAATGTTGCGGTATCAATTACAAAGCTTAATGAATTAGATCATAAAATTCAATGTACTAAAATATTTTAAAAAAAAATAGACTAAGCCGAATTTCTTCTAGTATTAAGATAGAGTTTTACTTGATTGTCAATTTTGAATTCAAGTAAGCAATACTTTCTGTATTCCATATCAATAGATCTAGCAATATCTATTATTCAAGGTGTAGTAATCAACTTAAAAAAATATATTTCACGGTTTTCACTAATATCATAAGTAATTATAATAAATTATTCTAAAATACGTCAATACATTATTATTTATAAATTATAAACATAAAAAATACGTCATATTTCTTTCACTTACGCATAATCATGGCACGCATTTACTAAATGTATATTAGAAAAACAAGAAATCGTTAAATATCGATAATATTTCAATAATTGAAAATGTTATGAAAATTAAAATTGATACGTTCATATGCGAATATTCATGTTTTGATTTCATATATAATTCTGTTATATATTTTCACAAAAAATGGTTAAACTACAAATTCCAATTGCATAAATTAATTTTCAATGTCTCATAAGACATTGTAAAATTGTAAAGTCATTGTAAAATAATCATATTTAAAACTAATAATGTAAAACAGAATTTATTCTTTACGAACTGCATCTAAAAATACAAGATTGTGTAAATGGCAAATGAATGACAAACTAAATTTATAATAAAACAAATTATAATATAATGCAAATCATGTATTTTAATTTAAAAATGCAAAATATAATTGATGTTTTTCTATTTATAATTGCACATGTGTGATTTCACAAGCAAATAAAAAGTAAACGATATTGATATTGATATGTAAAAGCTATAATTGTGCAATTGATGGTACCCAAGGTTGACATAACAACTGAATATTATTAAGTCACTTGTAATAATTTACATTAAATATAACAGTAAAGTTTTAATGATAAACTAACTATTTTAATGAATATAACAGTGAATAAAAATATAAATAGTAGCAACTCAAAATGTTTTTTTCCAATTCTGGACAGGTGGACAAATTGTAAATATCCATTAACTAATTTTCTAATATATAATTGAACTACTAATATATAAAGAGCTAAAAGCTATCTGTAACGGGGGTAACTAGCAACGGGGCACTTTTCAATGGGATTTTTAACGATATGAAAGTATTATTTGTAATAGATTGCGTTGATGCATAGAAATAATAATTACTTAGAAGCAGGTTAATTTTCTTAAAACTGAGTGAAGGATACATTATCACAGAGGTTATTGTCGTTACAACTAGCCCCTAAATACGGGGTAACTTTCAACACAGTACTTTTTGTAGAAATTGATTAATTGTGATTTAATAAACATTGGTTGTGAAATTAGTTTCACTTGTTCGGTAGAGTAGATTTCGTAGCAATATAATTAGTAAATCTCAAAATATATTAATTTAAAAAAAATATTACAACCAGCCCCTGGCTGGCAGACGAACCATGAATAGACAGATTTAATTCTGTAAAAAACAGTGCAAAATATATAATTATTGTTTAAACTGAAAAATAACATTAACATACATGTTGACATTCAAAACACTGGTAATAAAACAGGCAATTTTAAATTAGAAATATATTTTTGATCTAAACTTTCACGTGAAAATGGATATTACTGCTGCACGATATCAGATTATCGAAGGGCTCTGATTTATTTGCTTAATAGTGATTTTGATGTTGAAACATTGTAACACATGTTTTTTTGTTAATTTATTGGCTTTTAAATTACAATTATATATTTCTATATTAGATGATAATGTTACTAAATTAAATGGTTTCTTAATATTTTTGTTTCTATGGATCTCGTTAATTAAGAATAAGATATGTAACACACGTAAGATTATCATATTAAAAAAATGTTGACAATGATTTATTTTTACGTTTTGACACTAGATAAATGTCTATAGTACATATTATTTTAATCAAGTTTCAAAATTATTTTGTTGCTACTATACTTATTCAATGTTTTGTATAATTTTTAGCTGTATGATGACATATCTAGGTTTAGAACTCGAGGGCTGTTAATAATAATATTTTTTTAATTTGGCGTATTATAAATTTATTAAATCTTTCGACTAAAAATGTGTTTGCTCCATATGGATGTCATCGCAAAGTACGCAATTTACGACGATGCAAGACAAGTGACGAATGTTGAAATATTTCAAACACATAGTAAAGGAGAAAGTGTCATCTCATATAACCGACGTTTTATTTATTATCGTACTTCTTTCAAGGTCTCTTTATCATCGATCTATTGGTAATCTGCCAGAAATTTATGGATTTCGTATTAACTTTGCCTGTGACTAACCCAGTTTTGCATGTTTCCAATTTTCTCCACAGAAAGTTTATTTCATCGAAGTGTAATAAGTTTTTACTAACAATGATAGAGAAATATATGCTCCTGATGCATATAATCGTAATGAAATAGTGAATTATATTTTTATGGGTTTTTTGTCTACCAACAATTTTGCCAAAAGTACTATAAGCATACACGAACAAAATATACAATAATTTATAGCTATACTTATTTAGGAATCTTTATTGATTTAAATAGAATCATAAATTCAATATGTATTTATTTCTTCAGATTTATTAACTTCCCGTAGGGCAAGTTATAATAGTAATCGCAAAAAAAATCGAAAATGAAAATTTTTATATATCTTTACGTTTCAAAGGTTTCTGAACATTTTGGCGTAACTTAGAAAAAATGGATGTATGTGTATGTGTGTGTGTGTGTGTGTGCGTGCGTTTGTATGTATGCGGTTACAAATTAACGTCGACGATTTCAGGAACACCGATCAACTGATTTGAATAATTCAAAAAACATTCGATTCATATTGATAAGGAGACGTGCTGATTAGTTTTTGGCGAAGGCAGGTCTAGCCATTCCGAAGATACGGGGCAAAAAGTGCCAAAAACGGTAACTCAGTTTTTAAGAGAACGGAATCGGTCAAAAATGATCATTAGACATATGCACATCAAATTATCAGATATTTTATAGAGATTTTGAAAAATTAATATCTGATACGGGAAGTTCCAGCAATTTGCCTTAAGGCTAGATGCCATGCACCCTACTAGTTATTAACTTATTCTATTGAATTTACAGATAAAAGCATAAATTGAAGCATACAACTTATATCATTATTGTATAATTTTGATTAATATAATTAAATTAACAGGGTTTATTATTTTTTTCATAATATAAATGCTGATAAAAATCTCCATTGTATCAGATGTATTGATTCAGAACAAATGTGTAAAATTAATAGCCAATGAAGGTTAGATATTTAAAAATAAATTTATCACCTTTACCTTTATATAGCTTAAATGATGTTCTCACAAAATAAAAATTCTTGATCAATGGTATACGTTATTATTTCGAAATTTTTGAAACGGAAAGGGTTCAATATAAAAAGAGCAAGAGATTGAAAACCGGACCTTCCTCTTATTATAGATTGCTCAGAATTTATTCATTCGGTTATGACACACTGAACTGAAGAAATTCCAAGAACAATTTGAGTTCCTGAAGCGCGGATTCGAAACATTTTATTTTATTTATTTACATTATAATGATTGATTGAATCATGATTGAGTCATGATTGAAAAATTGGAAAATATTTATTGTACGATAGCTTACTATTCTGGAACTACGGCGAAAATTTTTAATTGAGAAAACAAATTAATATCTTTTTCTATGGCCAATTAAGGATGATTGTTTAAAGTAAAAGCTTTTATTGTAATTATTCTTTACAATCTGTAATTTATACTCTCTATCTTTATTTGTTGAATTATAAAAATATATGAATAATTAGGTTTTCAAAAACTAATACAATCTAATTAAGTATCTGTATTATATAAATACTAATAATAGAATATAATTTTTTTTGTCAATATAAGAACGAACTATTCATTTTTTCTGGATCTATTTGAAAATATATTTATATTAAGATTCAATATTTAAGATTTATTAATTACTAATAATATTTAACTAAAATTACTAATATTTTGAAAATCTATTCAAATGTTTGCTTTCCTTGCATTTCAGAAGAAAACTTAGTTGTATTATAAAATTTTAATAAGTGTCAATTATTTAAGAACTCAGCACATCCTTATTTATCAACTAGACAATTCCATAGATTTTTTTTAAATAAGATAAAATATTATAAATCTATATTATTTAATATATCTTATAATTTATTACATCTACTGCAATATTGAAATATAAAGGCAGTAACTTATTTTTATCATGATACAATTGACAAGACATGTCACAGAAAATAGTTTCTTATGATAATTATTGCAAAAAAAATATTTTTACGCTAAGTTTCTCTTGAATTAAAGTAAATATAAAATTCTAACTTTTATGTAGAGTAAAATAAATGGGTAATATTTTAGTAATCAATATACTTATACACATTATTTAAATTCGAAAATTGATAGGGGGAAGTCCTGTAACGCCGGACAGCACCTAATACCGGACACTCAATTTAACACGTATTATTTAAGCGAGTATAAATCTTTTTATATCAAAATACAAGTGAAAGGGTCGCGGGGGGCACACAGATGCAGGATCACCCGCCAAGACTTACCTGTGACGCAAAAGGCCACGGCGGGAGCAACCCTTTGCTGTTTTAGGCGCAAAATCACGGCGTCACCTAAATATCAATGAAAGTAATTCTAGTGTATTTATGCATTTATATTTGAGTGGCATTCAATGATAAAAGTAGTACTTGATTGTTATCCGTAAAATGGTAGAATTTTAAGATATTTTAAACAATTTTAGTAGGCACCACCAAACGAACGAACATGCCTGTCCCTTAGCACCGGACACTAAGTCGTCTCCTAGTGCCGGACGGTAAATACATTGATATTTCTTGTGAGAGTTAACGTAATTTATTTTAATTATTTAATTTTGTTCTGTATGAGTACTAACGGTCACTACATACCCTCATTTTTTCGTATTTCCTAGTCAAAGAATGATAATCTTATGATGAATGCTCCAGCTGAGAGCATCGGTGTGGCCCAGCCAAAAGGGTGGATAATTAGTGATTTTTTATTTGCAATATCTAAGAATATTCGTCAAACACACATGTGCAGATATCCAGAGTGTAGAGATAGCTACCTATGTGTTCAATGCTGGTTATTTGAAATGTCCGGTACTAGGTGCCACTTTGTAAAATCATATTTCTTGTTACCAAAGTTTGATTGATAGTATTAATTATTTTTTAGCAAAGGTTGCGTTTTTGTTAATTTAGTTTGATTTCTAACTTTGTTATCTAACATAAGTCATAACTTTAATAAACATTTCGTAAAATATTTTTTTATTTATTTATAAATAACTTAAGGTGTCCGGTACTCGGGGACTTCACCTATATTGAAAAATAAAAAACTAGTTTTACCAATTTTGATGTTTTTTTTTCAATGCATAACAAGTGCTAAATAATTAATAACGCTTAGGTTTTCTTAATTGAATCGAATCAATTATTCCCCGATGGTTTCCAACTCCTGCCTGTCGTAGAGTATGTATATGTAGTGTGTTGTGTTTTTTTCGAGATGTCTGCTCGTCAGCTTTCTCCAACTCGATTCTTGTGTAATTTACGTAATGCATCCATCGGACAGAAATGCGCCGTAATGATATCCAAACGCAATCACAATACAATGGATAAAAGGACGTGCATCAGAGAGATAATATGAGAATTTTCTATCCATAGAAAACATGACACGATGAATGCGATGCAAATTATAGAGATCTACGCGATTCATTTCCCGTGTGAGATAAGTCATTTTTCGAATACGTAATAATGAAAACTATTGTGCAATTTGCTCTATTTTGAGCAACTGGTGCGCTATTGATCCAAAATATGACATCAAGTAAAAATTGCATTTGGCTTGACTTTGGCTTTGTTGAAATATATAACACATTTTTATTAGACAAAAAAAATTGATGAAATTGTGATCAGAAAAGGAATGGTCAACCAATGGGTTGCCTCCTAATAAGACATGGTTAAGGAATTTCATCACAGCAGCTCGTAGAGCGCATGTGTTGATTGCTATTTTAATGTATAAAAATAGGAATAGTAATTAGAACTTAATCCTATGAGTTACTATCATGATGTTTATCAACTATGTGAACCATCTTTCATAGAAAGCAACCGAATTGTTCTATCTATATTTAAAATATTTTTTTATGTGTGATGTGTGATGGTATATTCATGATGTGCGTGTGATGTATGATGGTATATTTAAAACATTAGGCAGCATTGTCAGATTGGCTCTTTTTTATTTCAAACATGTTTTCATCTATATTTTCAAAATAATTCAACACATTTGGGGTATTGATGATTCTGTGGCCGTTTCTCACAATTCCAATTCATATTTTTCTTGTTCGATGACCATATTTGAAAATACAAGATATTTCGATGAATCAATGAATTATTTATAGAAGAGAGCTTTTTATATTAAGCTTTATTAATCAGAACTTTGATCAAATAAGTATTTTCATTTATCAGAGAAAAATATTTAGACTATTATATGTATGGCGAATATTTACCAATACATTTATACATTGATGATACATTGGCCTTATTTTAACATAAGCAGAAATCATATAATTTTTTTTAAATAATATTAAAAGTAATAGTAATTTTATATTCTCGATTAGATTAGGATTAAATTAAGAGTATTTTTATAGTACATAATTCTTTGACTATTGAGCATGAGTAAAGTCAAGCAGATAAGCGATTAGAGTATCAGAAAGTTCCAGAATTTTAACTCTAAATTCGAATTGTTATACTTTATATTTCACGCAACGAAATTACACTAACATTAGAATAATCTATATTATATAAAACAAGCATTATTGTTAGTAATTTATGTGGCAATTATTCAAAAGTCTGTAGTTAGTAATACTTAACTACATTACGAAAATTATATATTTATCTTAGTAAAATGTAATATATAATTATGTAAATGTCTTCAGTGCAATTGGTTATTATATAAATATAATTAATATGACTACACATCAAGTACCGGTTAAATAGCTTTTAAATTTTTGAAATCGCATCAACCGTAAGTGAAAGAACGTCTAAATGCGAAACAATTTATATTATCTACCAGACTACTTGTTTACCAATTACCGTATGCCATTCTACCTATTTATCTGTTTCCTTCCTGTTCATCTGTCTGGCTGTCCACATGTTTACCTATTTACCTGTCCATATGTTCACCTGTCAACTCGTCCACCAGTTTATGGACTCACCTCTTTATATGTTTATCAGTCTACCTGTCTACGTGTTTACCAACCTACTGGTCCCCTTGTTTACCTGTCTATCCCTCTATCTAGTTTATCTGTCTATCTGTCTCCTGTTCTACTTCTCTACCTGTTTCCCTCTCTAAGCTATATACCTATCTACCTATGTACCAGTAATTCTATTTGTACATGAATGAATTTTTAATGATTTGTAAAGATCATATTTGACCAACAATTATATTTTTTTAAAATTTTTTTTTTCTACTTGTTCAAAATCGCTGGACCTACCTTTGCAGAAATGTAATCAAATCTGTCAAGACAAGTAAATTATTTTTTGAATCTTTCAAATCGGATGCTCCATATTGCGCTATTCATAAAAAGTATGACATCAAGTAAAAATTGCTTATTGATCGACTTTGGCTTTGTTGTCAAAAAATGTAAATTATTTTTTGAATCATTTAAATCGGATGCTCCATTTTCTCAAAAACTAGTGTTTTCTCTACTTTTTGTTTTGTGTCTCCGAAACGGATGGACCTGCCTTTGCCAAAAGCTAATCAGCATATCTCACAATCAATACAAATCAAATATTCTTTAATCATATCTAATCAGATGTTTCATTCTCTTAAAAACTGCCATTTTTTACTTGTCCGAATCGGATAGTGCTGCCTTTGCAAAAAAACTGGCATGTCTCGCCACTAATACGAATCGAGTGTTTCTTGAACCCTTGAAAACGATTGATCTTTGTGTGAAATCGTTGACGAAAATTTGTATCGATACAAAACACATATACATACATATACACATACACACACTTTCAGTTTTTTTAAGACATTCCAATATGTTCAGGATGAGTGTGAATTTTTTTTCAATTATTTTTGAACAGCAATCAGAACCTAATAGTCGTTGTGCTGATTTGACTTAATACTAGTCTGTTTGATAGATGGCAATCCAATCAGTTGTCACATCTCTGTATGATATATTATTATTACAATTTCTGTAATATGGCGAGTATTTTTATTGGTGCTGTACTGCCGGGTGAAAAACATTTTGCTATCTATATTTCTAAGTGATAATAGTTGTCACTGCTGCCTAACAACAGGCTGCTCGTAGTGGGTATCGAATCCGGGACCACTAAATTAAGTCCCGGATTCGATATCACCTACGGGTGTGCCCTTAGTTTTAACCGATTACCTACGGGTGTGCCCTTAGTCTGAAGATATGCCAAAAATTTTCATTCTCGATTTTTTTGCGATTACTGTATCTCACCCTATCTGAAGTTAATAATTGAATAAACAGACCAATAAAATTGGCTAGAAAACTGTAGAGTCTAAAAATATTACGCAACCATAAACAACAAAATATTATGCTATAAATGTCCTATTCATTACACTACCTGCGCAATCATATATTGCATGTACCACCTAATTTAGCATCAACTTCCTTAATAAGAAAAGGTCAATCAATTGAGTTATATAATACCCCATCGACAATTTCTAGATATTAAATATCAAACTCGGCATCTCTATAATTCCGACTTTTCTACATAATATAGCAAATATCTTATATATTCGCATGTGGCACTACATACTTATCATTTATGTAACATCGTACGATGTGCCGGCTCCAATAAATAAGCGCAGTGGTGTCCTGGGTCAAGGTACGTTCCACATTTCGCCGTCCGTACGGCGTTTCCTTATAAAAGTAGTTTCTCTCACATCTGACTGATAACTGATTCTCGGCAACGGGTCAAACCTGTTTCAGAGACTCATAACGAATCAAACAGTGAAAGAAGAAAATTATTGTCTACTTGAAATTTGATGTAAAGTCCTTCTAGGACTTGCACGACCGATATAAAAAAAATTCAGTAGGAAAATTAGTTTATAAACACGTTTCTATTAGTTTTACACATGTTTGCTGCTAATTATTATCGAGCAAAAATTAAATCTCCATAATGTCGTAATCGGAAATCAAGAATATAAGCATAAATTTCAAACCTAGGAAGACATTATGTAACTCTAGTGATTAGTAGTTCGAAATGCATTGTTACACAATAATCATGCCAGAATGTTGAAATCATACTCAATTTTCGTTAAGTTTTAGATTTGGTATAGGATATAATTTCGTTAAGTTTTAGATAGGTATATAATAAAAATAAAACTGATTACATTAGTCATTTAAGAAGGGGAGCCTGCTTTAGGGCCTTAAAAAATAGATTTTCTTTGCAAAAATGTTTTCCAAAACTAGCCAAGAATATATCCCTAAAGTTTTAGAAACAAATTCCAATTATTTTCGGAGTTATAGAAGAAATAGTCTCGACAAAATGCTTGTCCCCGGCATATTATGACATATATTTTAAGGAAAAATAATTGAAGAAAATGTTAAAATATATAACAATAAAACCTGAATGTTTCGTTTCTATTAAATATTTATAACATTCCCTAAAAATTCCTCAAAAAAGCGATTTTTTGAAGCCTAAGTGAGCAGTGACAACGATTTTCACTTGGAAATATAGATAGCAATTCGTTTCCAAGTGAAAATAGCCCTTGCCCAGCTTTGCTACACCAATAAAAAGTCAGCACTATTAGATTAATCCTAATAACAAAAATCATCAAATATGGATGGATTAACCATTGGGTTACCATCTAAAAAATACGAAGTAAGGAGAAGTTTCAGCCCAACAGCTCATAGGACGAAAGGTTCTGATTGCTGTTAAAAAAATATCAAAAAAAAAAAAATTGATTTATCAAACCTATCAAATATTAATAGAAATTCAATTTAACAAATTGGATAAAGTTGATAAATTGTGAATTAAGCTATGAATAAAGTTTTATTAATTAAACATCTCAGACTACATCCTTTTTATTACAGCACCATAAAATATGTTATTATTATTATGACTATATTTAAAATTAGTCTTATTTGACTGATCATTAAAATGAAATATATACCAAAATTTATTATTTTTTTAAATAAAACATAGAAAGAATTCTGCAAGTGTTATAATATCATTATAGTTGTACGTTTCAAATAAGATTCGTTTGTGTAATCTATAAAAGTTTCTAGGAATTAATATCTTGCAATATTGTTTTTTAATTTCCTATATTGTTGGTCGAATTTCAATATGCTAGAATTAAAAATTGAATTTCATACATTTGCGACAATCCAAATTTTATCATACTACGGATAATACAAAAATTAATATAATTTGTTCTTGAATTTACTTTAGGTACTATGTAATTACTATTATTTTATTTGTATCATAGAGAATATTGCGAAAATATTTTCCTTTCAATATATAAACGTTATCCATTTTTAAAGTGAGGAAAGATCTCAATATTTCTTTGAGGACAGTTTATCTTTTTTATCTTTCACAACTTAAATTACGATTATTATTTACTATCACATTACTAATTACTTTCTACCTCAAGAAACTAGAACTTTTTAAATCATGATTTTCGATTTAAATTTCATATTATTTTAATTTTAATCTATTTTGTGATATGTCATTTTAAATTAAATATTCTGACACATTACTTATGTGTTGCTATACTTGGGTATGCATTTAGACAAAAAAACTTCGGAACAACATATAAACTAACTAGTGGGGTGGGTGGCATCGTGCCTTAAGGCAAATTGCTGGAACTTCCCGTACCGTAACGAAATGTTCGAGGAATATTGAATGTTTTCAAATAGATCATTATAAATATTGTAACATTGTCTAATATTTATAAGAATTATATAAACTGAATTGCAGAGTTGAAATTATTTGTTTAAAGTATATTAGAGCTATAGTCAGAATTAAAAATAAAATCTGAATTATTTTCGATATACAAAAAATTAAAAAAAAAAAAAAAAAAAAAAATACAAATTTTTTTTTCCAAAATCAATTATTTTGTTAAGACAAGCAGAAAGTTCTTTGAATCAATTGAATCGGACGCTTAGTTCTCTCAAAAACTGCTATTTTTTGTACATTTAGCTCTGTATCTCCGAAATGGCTGGGCCTGCCTTTGCGAAAAACTCTTAACCCCTTCTCCCAATCATTACTAATTGAATGTTTTTTAGATCATTCAAATCGGATGCTCCGTTCTCTCAAAAACTCGATTTCTATTTTCTGCACTCTTTGCTCCTTATCTCCGTAACTGCTGGACCTGTCTTTGCCAAAAACTAATCAGCTCTTCTCCTTATTAATAGGAATCGAATGTTTTTTAAACCATTCAAATCGGTTGATTCGTACGCCCGAAAACGTGGGCGAAAATTTGTATCCATACATACATACACACACACACACACACACACATCCATTTTTTCTGAAGTATGCCAAAACGTTCAGAAACCTTCAAAACGTCGAGAAATGTAAAAATTTTCAATTCCGATTTTCGGCCCATTACAATAACTTGCCCTACGGGAAGTTAAAAAAAAATTATTAAAAAATTATGTAAAAACGATACTAACTTATAGACAACAAGCCCCTTGAAACTAAATTTCTGATTAATAAAGGTTTAATAAAGCTTATATCGACTTCTTTATAAATATTAAAATTCTTGAACAATTATCTTCATTATCTTAAGTGACCCAAAAATCTAAAAACCTCAAATAGTTTATCAGGGTTCTTTGAAGCAAATTCTTTTATACAAAAAAATAATTTTAAGATTAACATTATGTAATGTATATAGAATAAAATGTAATCTTGCATTTTTTAATAAATGAATAACTTAAAAAGATTTTAATAAATATTTATTAATCATTGGAAAAAAATGAAATATCAACGGCATTGTAAAAAGCTAGTAAACCTTTCAAACAAAAATTGCTACAACTGTTATCATTAGCTTCGTACAAAAGCATATTCTTATCTTCAAATTACAAAGTAATGCCAATTGACTATTATATTACACGATTTCTTTTATACTCTTAATTAAAATTTACATAAACATTAAATTAATATTTGTATGCAAACTTCATATTATTGCATAAGTAACAACGCGGTCGTGAAACTTACAACCGAAAAAAAGCTTAACCTCGCGTGCCATTTGTTCCAAATGATGTAACGAGCATCTAAAAAACTTGAATAATGTAATAGATTTAAAACGATTTTTTATGTAAAAGTAGATCTATGTCAGTAGTGTCAAGAATACATGGGTTTTTATGAGAAACTAACAAAAAACTATAGAAGAGTAGTACCTCTGCTTTTCTTGCTAAGGAAAGTGAAATTCGTCGACACGAAATTATATAACAGTCTGACACATATGCGCCGTGCTAATTAATAAGAGAGATTTACAAACTCGTTCAACTTGATTAAAAGTTATTTTAAATAAGATATCATTTATAAGTTCGTCGTTTATGATCATTATGCGTTAGGCAATATATTGTTATATAAGGTTTTCTATCACCGCATCATGTATTATTGCTGTTTAAATGGGTTGTAAAATTATGTTTCCGGAATAATATACAATGCATAAATATTCAAATAAAATATAACAATTACTGAAATTGTAACAATTTAGTAACTGTAACTATAATAAAAAATTAGTTAACTTACAAATTAAAGTTGCGAGAAAAAGGGAAGCTAGAGGATCGACGTAGAAGTTTTTTTAACTTTAACTATTCTTCTAAAATATCAAGTAAAAATTATTCCATAACTATTATTTCACAATTAATTTTCTAGAAAAAGTTCGGTATTTCAACTAACCCTAGGTGTGTGTTTTTTCATTAATAATTATACTATTTATACAATTTAGCAATCATAAAAATTGTCACAGATTATCGAAGATTGATAAAGTTAAAACAAAATAAGATATATAAAATTAAAAGTTAGTCGTTAATAATAATACAAACCGAAATTTCATGATAGATAAATTTTTTATCCCTATAAAAAATGACGGACCTGCACAGTTCTGTATATTGCGTCAGCTTGCGAGGCATTAGTCCCTATAGCTTTCCTACTTATTTATATATAAATTAAATTACTGTTTTTGTTTAAAAGAACTGAAATGAAATATCATTTCTATTTTATGTATAAAATGATGCTGGTCATGACTTCGTGGTAGAGACTTGGTCAAGCAACGAACTTAATATCAAACAGTATTAATATCAGCTGTTTACTTAGGATTATAAGTCTCAAATATAATACTAATTGTAAGTTAAAATAACTCTTAGGGGCCATAGCCGCAAAATGAATTCCATCTGCATTAGATGAAAAATCTAATAATAATTTCATAAGATAGAGATCAGTAATTCATTGATAAACGTTTGTATACATGAATTTGTATTTAATATTAGTAACTTTTTTAAAAAAGACATGTTACGTGAAGTTTGCATGAAGTTGCTACAAATTGATACCCAGGAGCATTGATGGCTAGAAGGAAAAGTTGTCTTAGTTTTATTAATTTAATTTTTATCTTAACTATTATGTTTATATATTTGAATAATAATAAAAAATATGAAATGTATTATAGGAAATAAATCGGTTGCAACATATTATTGATATTCAATAGTTGTTTCCTATCGAATCTTTTAATAGCCGCTAGCATAACCATTATCAATAAAAATTAATTTATACGCGGGAGTAAATTAGTTCCACTTTTACCGATGTTGAAATTAAGAAATTACTTCCGTATGAAGAAAAAATCGGATAAATACGAGCAGAAATCGAACAATGAAAAATACTTATTTAATAAAGTTAAATTTATTTTGAGATATATTACAGCACAAATTTGTGAATTGACGTCGGCTAATTGTAAAACTTAAAATTTACAAGTAGCCGAGTATATTAACAATTAAACCGCATCTTAAATTAAATTGTGTGATTGAATTCTGTGACTCACATTGTACCTGAAAATTATACCATCTTAAAGAATTAAATTAGTAAGATAGACCAATTGAGTTCTAAAATAGGAAGATAGATCAATAGAGAGGTCTTTCTCTTATTTTCTTTTAATATTTTAACTTACAGAAATATGTATTATTTTTGGTAAATAAAGTTATCACACAGAATAAAAATTTGATAACTAAACTTGTAATTTAGTACTTCTCGTAAGAAAACACAAATAGGGGAACTAGGGGCTATCTGTAACAGGGGTAGCTAGAAACGGGCTTTTTTCAATAGACTTTTAAATGATATTAAAATATTTTTTGTCTCGATAGGACCTATAAACCGCTCTGCATTCTACTGTCGTAGATATTGTCCATGCAATATACAGAACTGCGCAGGTCCGTCATTTTTGAAATGTGATATACAATTTTACTGTCATAAAGTTTAAGCTTGCATTATTAATATCCACTAATTTTAAATTCTGTATATCTAAATTTTTTTCAAATTTATTAATCTCTGATGGTTACCACATTAGCCATTTTTTGTAATTTCTGAATTGTTCAAATAGTTATCTTGATTATTATAAAAAAAATTACCCCTGGGGTTGGTTGAAACAAAATCTGAGGGCTAGTTGTAACATATAAGAATTATATACAGATTCATCATAGGTAAATTATGTTGGAGACACTATATCTTTTATTTGTATTATGAATATAGTAGTTTACATTGATTTATGATAAAAATTTATGACAGTTGATTTATAAATAATTACTCAGAAACAAATCAATTTTATTGAAAATAATTAAAGAATAAATTATCAGAGGTATTATTGGCGTTTTTGTGTTGTTACAACTTGGCAAGTTAGATGGTACAACTAGCCCCAAACACAGGGTAAACTGTAACACCACACTTTTTAATTATAATGATTGTAATGAATTAATTGTAAATTATAATCAATAATTATGGAATTAATTTTACTTGATTTGGTAGAGAAACAGTTAAAATATCAATCTAGTTTTATTTTGAGGAAATATAATCAGTGGATTTGAAGAATTAAATCAAAAAAGCTCCTTATTTTGCAATATCAATTTTTTTCTAATCATGATAAAACTGCAACAATTTCTTTATAAATGCAAACTAAAGTTGGCGAAATTTGGTCAATCTTATATTATTACTATTATATATTATTACGAATATATAATTGCAACACATTAGTTAATAATTTCAGTGTTTCAACTACACAAGAAAGCAATTTTTAAATCCATAATATTGATTCGATAACCTAGTGATATAATATGATAAAGCTGTTAGATAACAAGTCCCTGCGTAATGACGTGCTAATAATAAAAGTGGCCGGTTTCTTACAATCTTCTATTTAAAGAAATTAATTACGAGACATTAAATTTCTCCAAACTGATTGGGATTGATCTATAGAATGTATAAAAAAGTTCACTGAAACATCATGCCCTAAAGACACTTAAATAAAATTTTATTTAGAATGTAAATTAAATTCTAAAGCTTAGAAGTGAGGAGCAAGTTACATGAGTGTGTTAAATAAATAAATATATACATATAAAAATATTTATACAAAATAATTTGATATTGCTAAATTTAATAGCAGAATTTTAAATAATATGCATATTCTTAAGGTGTAGAAAATAACATAAGTAGTTATTATTGCCGAAGCATAATGATTCGTTTTTTTTTTCAATTTTACTTTGTTCGTGTATATTCCATAAATTTCTTCTGTGATTTATTTGATTTTATTTTATAGTAATTTAAATCTATTTCAAATTAGTTATGTATTGTGACCATTAATAAACAATAATAATTAACTTCCCACAGGGTAACTTATAGTATTAGTAATAGAAAAAAATCGAAAATGAGAATTTTTGCAAACTTTACGTGTGTAAAGAATTTAGTGCGTTAAAGATGTGTATGTGTGTATGTATATATAATGATATATATACACAATAGATACAATTTGTCGACGATTTCGGGCGCATGGTTAAAAAACATTCGATTTCTATTAATGGGAAGACGTGCTGATTAAATTTTGGCGTAGACAGGTCCAGCTATTTCGAAGATACGATGCAAAAATGCCAAAAATGGTAATTCAATGTTTGAGTAAACGGAGTGCCCGATTTGAGTGATTCATATGTCAGTACATTTTTACAATTTTTTTCCCTCGAATATTTGATTCTGATAGGGAAACTCCCAGCAATTTGCCTGAAGGCCTCGATGTCATGTACCACTAGCTTAGATATTGATTTATTCCATACTTTTTTTGTAAATGCATATGAAAAAAAATAATTAATTCAATTTAAATTAGGCTATTATATTGTGAAAATGTAAATCTTACCCTTTTTCTGTGCAAATTAAAAATTATTAATGTATGCAACTTTGTTTGCAATATTGAGAAAATTAAGACAATAAAATTACTTTCCCATGTTATAAAGTATTATGAATAAGTTACATGTTATTAGCCAACACGTTGGCTAATTTAATTAGATTTCTTCTTCAATAAAGAATATTTTCTAACACTGCAATGGGATAAATATATATGTATATAAACTAATTTCAATTTTGAAAAGCTTAGTTTTACACAACATTAGTATCCTATTATTATTAAAAAATAATTGACTTCTTAAATGTCTTTGCAAATGCTGAACGTTGACTTTTAATATGAAATCTTTTTTAAACTAATTTAATTGGCCTTTAACTCTTTCAACTCGGATGCCGCCATATTCAAATCTAAAATCTCGGAATTCGCGAGTGGAAAGGGTTAATACACATTTAATCATCTACATACTATAAAAAAATCCACCAAAAATAGATTCCATCGAATTAAACGGTTTAACCAGGGATTTAATTTAATTCTTCCATTTTTTTCATATATTTGTCTATTTTGCTCTATTAAGGCGTCCATTAATCACGTAAAGTTTTTGGGGGGAGGAAGGTTTGACATAAAATTCACAATTACATGGGGGTTCGAGGGGTATAGAAATATATCATGTGTTTTTATTTTTACCTAATTTTTTTTAAAAAAAAACCAAACATTTTCAAAAAAAAAATATTTTACCATTTTTTCTCCTAACTTAAAATACACGTCATGTTTAGTAGCGGAGGGGGAGAGGTTTTTTTGAACATCACCACGAATCACCAAGGGGAGGAAAGTCCAAAAATTCTTAATAAATCGATCACGTGAATAATGAACGCTCCCTAAACTACAACTTTCCAAAATGTTGTGTTCAGTTGAATTATTACCATCCCACCAATTTAGAATCTTGTTAAATGTCATGTAAAGTTGCTATAATTTATTCTCAGATATCTCTATTGGTTTGTAATTTTATTATAACTTATCGTATTCATATTTTATTTCAGATGGATGATTTGGTGATTCGAAACAACGAAACAAATCTGAAAAACCTATTGGTAAATGAAGATGCCCCAGTTTTGGCAGGGACTCCTTTGCAGCAGTTCTACAGTGGAGCCAACGTCCTGCTCACTGGCGGAACAGGTAAAAAATAATTCCATTTTTTATTTAAAATTATAAACTATTTGCGATATTATTTCCAATGCTAACTTTCAATTTTATAATTTACGCGATATTGAATCAGACAGCCAAAAGTTTGTGTAATTGATGACGAATAGCAAGTAATTTTTTAACTAAAGAAACTACAGTCTATTTTGAATTATTGCTAACCACGAGTGCAATTCGTTTTTCCAACTTTTCTGTATTTATATTAACAATTAACACTTACGTTCAATGATACTAAGATATGTCTCGAATAAGACATTCGTCTTAAACTAAAATATTATTTATCACTAATGTTAAAAATTCTATTAATAATATATATATATATATATATATATATATATATATATATAAGTAAAGATAGCCATGAGGTAACCACCTAACGTAATTAAGAAGAATTATTACAATAGCTTATAATTAAAATGAGTTCTAATTGTTATACACGGACTAACTAAGCTTGTTATAAATTTCAAGATTCATATTTGATCGAGTTAACACAATAATTTTTAGCTTGAAAGAAAAAACTTTTCAATAAGTTTATAATTTACCTACTGATAATAAAAAATCTAATAAAAATCTGTTTTTACTATAATTATAACAATTTAATTACGAAATGTATTTTACATTTTACCTATTACAATTGAATCGTTTAATTGTTTCAGGTTTTATGGGAAAAATCCTGATTGACAAATTATTGCGAACTTGTCCAGGACTCGAAAATCTTTATCTCCTGGTGAGAACCAAGAAAGGAAAAGATGTTCATACCAGAGTCGAAGAAATTTTTGATGATCCGGTAAGTTTAAAAATATAATGTGCATGCTTTTACCGTTTATATGTACCTACTTTTAATAAGTGAATAAAAAATTTAAACATTGCTAAATAAATTTTTTGCCAATAAATTATTATATTTTGTTTAAACTAATTTTTTTAAAGTTATGATAATAATTCACGAAAAATTCACCTCACGAGTTTTAATTAATTCGCAGAATTTGAAATATAATTTTGAAATTAAAATAGATATTTTTAACTAATGCTTTTATATCCACTTGGAAAAATAAATCAATCATTTAACGCTCAAAATATTAGCAGGATAAAAAAAATTTTTTGAAACAGTTATTTAGTGAATACACTACTTTGATTTATACCATCATCAAAGCATTATTTGAAAAAATAAATAAAACTAGTGGTCCATGGCATCGTACCTTAAGGCAGATTGCTGAAACTTCCCGTACCAATTTTTTTTATTTTTAAGAATTATTAAATCTTTTTTTAGTATTTGAAAAAAATAGATTTAGAAAAAAGGCTTTTCGAAAAAAAATGTTTTCTTCATTTTGAAATATTTTAGAACCTTTTTTTATTGCAATCGTATTGCTGCATAGAGGCGAATTATCGAAATGTAAACAAAATTTATACTTATTATTGAAATTTATATTTTAATTTATATTAATTTATATTTTATTATTAAAATCTCTATAAAATATCCGATAATTTGATCTCCAAAACCAAAAGACCTGTCTTTCCATAAATTTATTCAGTTCTTTATCTTGTCAATACAAGTAAAATGTTTTTTGACTTATTAAAATCGGACGCTCCGTTCTCTTAAAAACTAATTTGCTGTTTTTGGCACTTTTTGCCCCGTATCTACAGCTAGACCTGTCTTTGCCATTTGACTAATTAGCACGTCTTCTTATCAATACGAATCGAATGTTTTTTTGATTATTCAAATCGCTTCATTCGTGTTCCCGAAATCGTCGACGAAAATTTGTATCCGCACACACACATATACATACACACATACATCCATTTTTTCTTGGGTATGCCAAAATGTTCAGAAGGTTTTGAAACGTAAAGATATATAAAAATTTACATTTTAGATTTTTTTGCGATTACCATAACTTGCCCTACGGGAAGTTAAAAATTTAAATATTGCTAAATAAATTTGGAATATCGTTTGTTGCCAATAAATTATTATATTTTGTATAAACTAAATTTTTTAAAGACATGATAATAAGTCGTTTGACTTTCATATTTCAACTTTAATTGGTTAATTCATAGAATTTGAAATTAAATTTTAAAATCAAATTAGAAATTTTTAACTGAAGGTTTTATATCCACTTTGAAAAATAAATCAATCTTTTTACGCTCAAAATGTGAGCGGGATAAGAAAATTTTGGAAACAGTTCTTCGGTGAAAACTACAATGTAAATCAAGTCAATTAGCAATTATTAATTTATATCATCATCAATATTATCAGCATAATTTGGAAAAAATAAGAAAAGCATTCGTTTTTTAATTTTATTGTAGCTTTCAAAGCTTTTTAAAACTATTTGTTTAAAAGAAGTATATCTGGACCCACATTTTATCCCGGCTTAGCAACAGTCTTGCAAACACTAGTTCCGGGTGTAAATCTGACATTACTTGCAACCGAATATCAAGCAGTAGTAATATTCATTATCTTTTGAAAATATTAATCAAAAGTATATTTCTAAGTAAAAATTATTCTTTCACCACAATCAGAAAAGGACAGCCGTTGAATTGCTTTAAAAAAATGATAAAAATACAATAAGAAAATTATTGGGTAGACTTACAATAGCCATTAGTAAGAATAATCATAACAACAGCTTATAGAAACTAAAAATTCTCATTGCTGTTCAAACATTTTTTTTAAAATATTGTTCATATACACTTGATATTTATACAATGTTTGTATGAAAAATTAGGTAATGAATGTGTAATGTCAACTCTATTTTATTACACATAATAAAGATATATCGAATGCCTTCAAAAAATTTCCAAATTTGCAAACCATTTGCATAACCATAACTATTTAAAAACGACATCTTTATTTCAATTTGTTCACACATCTATTATCTAAAACAACCACACCTGTAAACATTTACCAAATGAGTACATTCACATATGAAATTACACCTGAAGATGAGAAATTTGAAAAAGACCTTGCACGGACGCAGGCAAGGCCAAAATTTCTCAATTTTCATTTTTGTCGAACAACAGACGAATTCACCAAAATCAGAGATGTGGGGAAATACGTCAAGGTTGTGCAAACACAACGTATCTTCAGACGACGGCGGAGAATGATCCGAATACGATGCGAAACCCCGACCGAGATTAATGTCATTCACATTCGAAAATAAGACAATAATCAATATAATACAGGCTATTGTAGTGGACATGAAACGTGTTAATTTTTCAATAACATAAAATAATGTTTTTGAGAATTCTTTTGGAAAATAGTAGTCTTTGTTTGGAGATCTTTTAATTGAGTACATAAAATATATATTTATATATTTAAATATATTTATAACAAAACTGAGATAAATGTATACCTGAAACCCCTTTTTTGCAAGAAATTATCAGTAATTATACCTTTTTTTACAATCTATACGTCCACAATGGCCGTGAAAATTTCGGAAATTGTTAGGTAAATCCCCTGACAGGTTTTGGATATTTTGATTTAAACCAAGTGATAATTGTTGGCCGCTTGAAGACTTTTTTAATATTTTTTTTAAGTTTTTTCGATCAATTTTTATTTATTTTTTTGTAATGGGTATAAAAAACATATTTTTTTTATTTGCATAGATTTATTAACATAGTGCATTTAAGAGATTATCTCCTATGAGATCTCTATTTTTTTATTTTTTGACATTTTATTTAAGATCGTATGGCCATTTTTTTCAATCTTCAAGTAGGAGATTCCTTGCTTAATTATTTTAGATATTTGTTTGGGTGACCTGGTATTTTTTGTGGTAGTTTTAGCTTCTTTCTTTTATCATTTCATTAATAGTTTTAATTTTTAAATCTTTATGTAGAGTATCATTTGTACCAGGGTGCGTTCACATTGCATCTTAAAATTTTAGATTGCGCTCTTTATATTATTTTTATATTTAAATTGCTTGCGCACGCCCATAGCTCATTTCCGTATGTCCAGATTGGGATAATTATTGCTTTTTATAAAAGCAGTTGAAAGCAGTTGTTTTCATAACCCATATTTGAATTCCTGTCAATTAGCCAATAGAACTCTATGAACTTCTCCATCTGTTTTTTTATTTTGATGTGCGTTGACCAGCTTAATTTTCTATCCAGATGAATCCCAAGGTATTTTACGCTCTCATATTTTGATATTTTTATGTTGTTCATTTTTACGCTTGAGCAGTCCAGGGTTCTTGTTGTGAAGGTTATATGGCTAGATTTTGTTTCATTTATTTTTATTTTCCACTTTTTGAGCCATTTTACAAATTCCGAAACATATTGTTGAACAATAAAAAAACATGTCTCTAAATTTTCAACCTCCTACCACAAACCCTTATTTTGTAAGACTTATTAGAGTAATTATATCTTTTTTAATTAATTGGTAATTGATGGATATACAGACTGATAGACTGGTAAACTGGCAGACAGGTAACCAAGTAAATGTATAAATAGTTAAACAGGTAGATAGATACATACGTAGACAGATGAGCAGGTAGACAGGTTATTTGGTAGATAAGTGAACTAATGGACAAGAAAATTGGCAGGTAAATTGATAGACAGGTAAAATGGTGGATTGATAAATAAACTACCTGTCTACCTGTATTACCAATGATTCTATTTATACATAAAAGAATAATAGTAATTTGTAAAAATTGTTTTTGATCACTACATGGTGTCTTTCAACTGTTTTGCATCTCTGAAACCGCTGGATCTGCCTTCCCAATATGTAATCAATTCCTCGATACAGGTAAAATGTTGAAGTAATAAACTGAATTGTCATATTCTGCACTTTTGTTGCAAAAACTCCGAAACGGCTGGGCTTGCCTATCTCAAAAACTAATCAGCGACGTTAATACGAATCGAATATTTTTTAAATCATTCAAATCGGTTGATCCCGAAATCGACGACGAAAAATTGTATCCGCATATTCATATATACACACACGTATCCATCCAATGTATGCCAAAATGTTAAGAATGCTTTGAATTTGAATTTGAAATAACTATAATATTTATTTAATTTATTTCTTGTAAAATTGCTTTATTTTACTGAATTTACTTTATATTTGTTATTTTTTATTTTTTACACATAAGCCAGTGTAAAAGTTCAGTTGGTCCTTTTTGCCCCACAAAGAGCTTTTATTGAGGTAATATTGAATTGAATTGAATTAATAACACATTTTATAAAATAATTGAATAAAGTATATCAAGGTCTCGTGGACTAAACAACAGTGCTCACGACCAAAAAAACTAACAACAAAAGAAAATACTTTTGTTACCGATTTTCAAACATTGATGTTTAGCTCCCGATAGCGCGGTCATAAGAATCAAGGTAATGACTGGTTATACATTTCTTTCCCTCTACTTTCAAATATTATTCAAAAATTCTTAACTTTACTTGTTTTTGAGATATCTGTGGTAAACCTTTTTACCCACGGACCTTTAAGCCCCGTTCTACTCTATATAATCTTTTAATACAACATAAAAGATATCCTAATAGTTTTACTCAATTTGGTAGGAAATCGACTAACTCATTACCAACTATTAACCCTGACCGAAATTTGTGTCAATGACATCTTTCCACGGGTTCACATATGTAAGTTTTCTGTTTTTGTTCGCACTGATTAGTTTTTCTAATTGGCAATGATTTCGCGAACATTGTTTTGCCGGTTGCGCGTTCAACGCATTTTCAAGTTTAAACCGATTACATATTAATTGGTGAAATTTTTTTAACTGAGAAAGTTTTAACTTAACAGATTAAATAATTCACATTAATCAATATAATATAATGCCAATATAATATAAATAATGCCAATATATTATAAATACTAAGTTAAAAATTTCACAATTATAGTAATTATGTGTAAAATTGAGAAGCAAAATGTTATATAACAATATAGCAATCAGACGGATTTCTCATTTATTGTATGCGCTTTATATGTTCTAATTGGTCATAAATTTAAGTCTCTTAATAATAAACCCATAAAAACTAATTTGACAAAAATTAGAAGCATTAGAACACTTCTATTCATAATATTATTCTCTCTATTTCAAATTAATTTATCTCTATTTTAAATACATTTATCGCGACCCAAAGAGTAGTATCCAAGACTGTTAACAGTAACACTATAATAGAAAATTGCATAGCAAATATGTTTACATTTTTATTTATCAAATGTCATACTAAGTATGTACTTAATGCCGTGATTTCCAACCTGTGGGTCGCTACTCCTCAGGAGGGCGCGAGGTTGTTACAGGGGAAGTTTTCAAAACACGATTTTCGAAAATAAACCGAAATGTTGAAATTAATAAATAATTAATTTGTGTGTCTATTTTTACAAAATATTGTATATTAACTTGTAGCCCGATAAATAAATTATAATATCAGTTGAGAATTTCTGAAATTACGTTGTTAGAGCATTTTAAAGAAGCGCAACAATTTGCCAGAGCGGCGGCATCCGAGTGGAAAGGGTTGATATTCATTAATATGACTATTTGGCCAATATCTAATAATCTAATATTATATTAAAATCAAAGGCTTCTGTAAAAAAGTGTGAAATAACTACATAATAAAACCAAGAGATTATTTTGGTTACAAAAATAACATTTGCTGAAAAACTTTAATTTTATTTTATTAACTTCCCTTAGGGTGACCGGTAAGGTACAGTAATGGCAAAAAATCGAAAATGTCCATTTTTTTATATATTTGAGTTTCAAAAGTTTCTGAATATATTGGCATACCTTATAAAAAAAGCAATAATGTGTGCGAATACATATGTATGTGTGGATACAATTTTTGTCGACGTTTTGGGGAGCACGGACCAATCGATTTGAATGATTCAAAAAACATTTAACTAGTATTAACAAAATATGAAATTGATGAAATTTTTGTAAAGGCAGGTGCAACAATTTTAAAGATACAGGGAAGAAATTTAGAAAAATTCATTTAGCGGTCAAAAATTATCATTAGATATATGTACATCAAATTATCATATTTTATAGAGATTTTAATATTGAGTACAAATTAGGTTTACATTTCTAGGGTTCTGTATCAAGTTTTATAAAATTTATTTATTTCACTTATATAGTTCAAACAAATTCCACATTTTTGTCACTATAGATCCAACGACTTGAATCGGTTTTAAAATTTCAAAAAAATCTTTTTTTTAAGTTCAAAGCTTTTAATAATTTTAAACCACAGTACAGGTAGTTCCAGCAATTTGCCTCAAGGTACAAGGCTATGCACCACTTGTTCAATTTTATAAACTTATATTTTTAAAATAATTATCAGCCAATTCGTCGAAATAAATATTGGATAAAAATTGTACGTTTTGACACTTGATAATACACAAATTAACCATAATACACTAAAACCATAAAACCATAATCAAATTAATGTTTTAACAAATTCAAATTATGCTTAACATCATTGTTTTATTTAAATATTTAGAATGTTATTTTTTAGTTAGTTTTTTTTTTTTGTAAAATTGTAGTTATACTTCGATGTTTTTTTAATCAATTAAAAGTAATTTTTGTTACACCTGGTTTGTTTTGCGTGACATGTACCAAGTATTAAAAGCTTAGAATAAATAAATTATGAAATTATTCATTACATTTTTAAGATTCAAATATGTCTCAACGTTGAAAATGCTATAAAAAAAACTCATAATACAATTTGGAATGATTTTTTTTTTAAATAATTTTAAATGAATTTATTATGATACTTAAATGCTTGTTCAAATACAATACTTTAGCCATGGTAAATATAAATATCATCTGTGATGTTCAATAATATGCTACGTGATCTGAAAACATTAAATTACTTCAAAACTTACTAATTTTGAAATAATTATAATTTTTTTAAATATCAGACAAGTTTTTTTGGAATTACGTAAGTAACATACGACAAATTCGCTTCCTATAACAAATTCTATACAAACGCGAATAATTTATTCAAAAGATCTGTCAATTCCGTTCCTTGCTCATTATTAATACATAGTACATATATGTTTTTGTCATTATTAAAATCAGTTTTGATTGAATCGACGTTATAATTTCACGTCACATTAGCGCCAGTAATGACCGAGAAAATTTTCAAGCGTATAGAATACATTTAAATATATATAGTATGAGAAAATGCAAAATATAATTAAGATGGATATGTTAACGTCAAATTTGAACTTCCTTTGAGACCATGGAATATATTTGGTTTATTTGGTTCATTAAACCTACCGTTACCTGACACGTGTTGATACAAATCTTTTAAGGGAAGGATAAATAATTAACTAATATAATTCTAAGAGAATTAAAAACATTCCTGATTTTGTAAGAAAAATAACTTTTGTAGTGTTGAGTTTTTTATATGAAATAATCATGCAAGAATATTTTAAAAAAAAATCATATTTGTTTTTATTAAATATTTTAATTAAAATTTTTATTTTGAAACAATATTATGTGAAAAATGTTCATACAAAATCAAAATTCGCGTTTTGAACCTAAGCTAACACAAGCAATATCTCAAAAACGAGTAAAGTTAGGATTTTTTTAATGAAGTTGAATTGTTAGCTATTTCAACTATAATGATGGATTCTTCTCACTAAGTTTCAAACAAAGGTTGTACCCAGTGCGATTTTTATAAAAAATGTGCCTATAAAATATGTAATTCAAAAGAAGTTGTATTCACTCAATTTGTAATAACTGCATTTCAGTAAGCAAAAATTCTAATTATGATAAATTAATCAAAAATACCTACCAAACAAGATTTATGATAGCAGTAAGTGTTGATAATTTTTTTGTTTATAATGTTTAGATTATGAATTTAATTTTATTGGGCAATCTAATAATTGAACTGCATCCCATTGAATAAATGTTGCTATTAGGCTATAAAACATCTTTAAAATTAAAAATAAAATGAGAGATCTCTTTGTCCCCTTGCTATTAGGCTATAAAACATCTTTAAAATTAAAAATAAAATGAGAGATCTCTTTGTCCCCTGGCTGACCGGCTTACAATTTTTTTAAAAATATCAAAAAAAACGTAGTTGGTTTCGTTCTGACAGTATAATTGCTTAAATCCAAATTATATTTTTGCACCCCAAATAAAGTATTTACATTTTAAAGCAATCCGCATGGATTAATGGTTAGAGTTATGAAATTTCAATCAGAGGTTGCAGCCTCAATACTCACTTGTGGCAGCCTGATGCCAAGCACTAGTGGCATCGGCTTTCACTTGGAAATATAGATAGCAATATGTTTTCAAGTGAAAATATAATAGCCCGTGCCAAAAATTGCTGCATCAATAAGAAATCATAACTATTAAAATAATACTAATATTGAAAATTCTGATTGCTGTTCAAATAATAAACACATAATTAATTTAATTATTAATTAAATTAAAACATACATTTCTAACATCACTGAAAAATTATTTCATTTTAAAGTCAAATCGATTTCTCCTCTCACTAAATCTCTATTATGTGACTTTACACAGGTGGGTACTTTATGAACTTCCCGAAGGAGAAGTGCTGATTAGGTAAAGAACAGCCGGGTCGTTTCTTGTGATAAAGTGCTAAAAAACAAACTTCGACAATTTTTATGATTTTTTTTAATGTAGATACCATAGTCTTATAGATCATACTAAAATATTATTTTCAAAATAATCAGTTGAACATTTTATCTAAATATCTTAATTTCAATTTTGATTGATTAAGTCAATTCTTACACATTTCGGGAAGTTCATGCAACTTGCCTTAAAGCTAAATGCCGCTTTCAACTAGTTTAGAATCTAATTTGAAATATAAATACGTTGAATTTATGGAATTTTTTTATTTTCTTTCAGGTTTTCAGTAGGCTACGAGAAGAAGTGCCTAAGTTTAGGCACAAAGTGGTCGCTATACCCGGAGACTGCGCTGTAGCCGGATTGGGATTGAATCTTACAGACAGACAGACCCTCATAAGCAATGTAAGTATTAATAAGTTTCTTTATTTTTGAATGTTAAATTTTTTAAATTATTAAAAACATAATTGGGTGTAAAATTCATAAATTTTTGTAGATTTCAAAAGTCAATAAATTTTTATTTTAATGCTTTTATGTCCTATTCAAAATATTTTATAAGATTGTAAGGAAGAAGTTAATAACAAATGAATGGCGTAAATAAAAAATAAGAAAAAGAGCATAAAATTTAAAAAAAAAACTATTGTGCCATAAATTTGATTTATGATGAAATTTTCATTGAATTTATAACTGATGACATAACTTACTATCTACTTATTCAAATGACATATTTAATAACCATTTGGTAAAAATTACTTTTGTAAAATAAAATCATTTTCTAAGCTGTTGGTAACAAAAAATGGAAGATCCTTGTTTTTTATTTTACGTCTATGGATTACTTACATATGTGGTTTTTCTAAGTATCATAGAAAATAAAATCCTTTAAAATGATATGATTCGAAATAATATTTAAAATTAGCATAAAATATTTTGAACAGGATAGTCTAACTGAGATGTTGTTTTCCAAACGGAGGTATTTAACGAAATTTTTGCATTAATTGACAAAAACGGGTAGGGCAGCAAAGTTGTGATTATTATATTTACGAACAAATATAAGAATATTTTATGAAAAAAATTCAAAAATACTAATTGATAAAATATATCACAACTAGAAAAGACAACAATTGGGATTCCTTCTAATAGTCATGTGCTATAGATAAAATTACTAAATGCTCTTCACATAATAATAGGTGGATGAAATGTATATGTAAAACAATAAGAAAAAGAAATAACTTACTTCAATTTTAAATTTGAAAACAATAATGCAGAGAATTTTGTTCGTTAAATTTTGAGTAAAAATTAATATATATAATTTTTCTTGCAATCGAAGCCTTTTGTTCCACTAGTTTTTTTAATCTATAATTTACAAAGTATCAATATCAAATCAAGTGATTTAGGATTTTCTATGCAAAAGTTACCACGAATTTTTTGTCAATAATTATAAATCATATTAATTTCGAAAAATAAATAAATAATCATCAGTAAATGTTCTTCACCAATATATTTGTATAACAAACCTGTTCAGGAAGAACAATATTACTTAAGAGAAATTTATCCAAACATATCTCCGGAAAACGACAATAGCAAATTGACTAAACATCACCCATTCCATTGCATAATAATTTCAATTATAATTGATCATAATTACTGAATAAACAAACTTTAAATACTTAAAATATCGAATTCTAAACATGATTTCAGTATATTTACATGTAAAAGCAAATAAATTTGAACAAACATCGGCATGCATAGTGAAAATAACGTGATATAATAATGGTAAACTATTTTAAAACTATTTTATTTGAGATGCATACAATATAACGATTTTATTACTGGAATTTAATTTCATTCACATGTTTTATTTTTAAAAATTTGAGATTCTTTCAGTTTTCGAAACAATCAAATATTTTCTAAAAAAACATTCAAACCAAAACTAACTTCCGTACTTCGCTCATATATTCATTAACAAACCTATTAGGGAAATATATAAATATATGTCTATTTTTCTAGTAATTTTCTAGTAGTTTTCTATAAATATAAAATAATTCTAGCAAATGTGCATTTATTCTAGTGAACTTTTACAATAAATAGCCCAAAAATTTATTTATTAACTTTTGTAGGGTAAGTTATAGTAATCGCAAAAAAAAGGAAAATGAAATTTTTTGCAAGTCTTTACGTTCCAAAAGTTTCTAAACATTTTGCATACCTTTGAAAAAATGGATGTGTGTGTATGTGTGTGTGCATGTGTGTGTATGTGTGTGTATGTATAAATGTATGTGCGTATACAATTTTTCGTCGACGATTTCGAGAACAAAGATCAACCGATTCGAATGATTCAAATAACATTTGATACATATTGATGGGAAACATGCTGATTTGTTTTTTGCAAAGGCAGGTCCAGCCGTTTCGATGATACGGGGCAAAAAGTGCCAAAAATGGGAATTCACTTTTTAAGAAAACGGAGCGTGCGATTTGAATGATTCAAAAAACATTTCACTTGTATTGATAAGATGAAGAATTTATGGAATTTTTGTAAACGCAAGTGCATTCTTAGAAAACTAGAAGAAAAAGTTTTGAAAAATGTCAAAAATAATCATTTAGACGTATGCACATCAAATTATCAGTTAATTTATGGAGCTCTTAAAAATGATTACAAATTTCGTTTCCAATTATTTGCATTCAAGGTTCATAAGGTATAGAGTTTACTTATATAGTCCTCGACATTTTCCACACTTCGATTAGATTTTCTTCAATATAACATCATCATATCAATTATTAAACTAAGAAGATCTCATTGGAGTTCTTCTTAGACGTCGTTCATAAGAATCTTTTTGTATTTCTGATTGCTAATTAAAAAAAAAACAGAAAAATCCACACTATGGATCAACCGACTTTAATTAGTTCCAAAATTAGTTTAACCTGGTTATTTAACTGGCTAATATTCTGCAATTCAAAATCTTCAAATTTTATTCCATATTATATAAATTTAGGAAGATTGACAGATAGTTACTTAATTGCAGAGAGAATTATTAATTCAGTTATATTCCTAATTTTACATTCAGCGCATATTCTGTTTTATATTTGTTAAAACATTATTTATTATTATCGATAAACATTATTTATTGAACATCAGTTATTTGAATTAATAAACAATTAACATTTATTTTTGATAACATATTATTTTTGATCATTTTTGAAATTATGAAATTTGCATTATAGAGAATACATTTAGAAATAAATCATTAAATATCATTAATAATTTGTCCTTGAATGTATTAACACAAATAAAAACAAATTACTGTAAATATTTATATTTCACCTACATTTCCAATGATTATCAACAAAGTAACCTGATAAGCAAGAATAAAATAAAACGAACAAATTATTCCATCTTGAAAGGCATGTAATTGTAATTTTCCATTAAAATTGTCAATAGCTCATTATATATCTATAAATACATAATTATTCTGCACAAGTATTGATGGTTATAAAAATGCTGCAACTTTTTTATTTCTATTTCAATTGAGTTGTTTTTGTATCAGTTACGCATTATGCATTTTTAGTACTAATTACTTAGTATCGTTCAAAGTTTTTAAATTAATACATTATTTCTTAATAGCAGCTTTTATTTGATTTAGCTTTATTTGCTTCAAGACACTAAAATAGCATAAAGTTTTTGCTTGTTTACAACCCTGAAGTGATTTTGAATACAAATATATATTCTAATTATAATTATATAATATGAATTCTGTAATAAAAATTGAATGAATATATGCGATCGTTTTTATGGATCATCGTTTAAAGTTTAGAATGTTGTATGCAAATAATATAATATATTTTTTCACGCTTTTCCATTTGTACAATTTTATTAGCTGCATCCTGTTTGACTAACTTTGTTATTAGATAATAATGTAAAACAAATGTTTCGAGATGTACTTTATTTTAATTCATGATCATAAAAATTTCTACGTTTTGCACAAAGTCCATATTATACTAATAGTAATATATGTATCATTTACCGCCAATATTTGTACTAAATATTTTAGAATAAATGTATTTTTTTTTAAGTTTACTTTTCAATGTCGTATTGGCCCACCATAAAATCTAAAGTGATCCGCAAGGCAATTATTTTAAATAAGTGATTATATTAAGTAAGAAATTTGAGAAATATTTTTTCATAACATGTAAGATTTTTAATTTTTTAATTAACCTCTTGATTTGATCTTATATCAAAAAACATCATAAATATTCATCATAAAATAATAATTCAAATTCAAAATAAATAAAATAAAATAAACTAGTGGTGCACAGGCAAAAAATTATTTTTGTAGGAAGCTTTTAAATTATTTGAAAATTTTGAAAAAATGAGATTTTTGAATATTTTGAAGTTATTGATAAAAAAAGTCTTTTGAAAATTTAGATTTTTTTAAATTTTGAAACTATTTTAAGGCAATTGTGCTGTGTGGCTGTTTTAGAGATGAAATATAGAAGCGCATAAGCGCTGCGTCGCAGACTTACGAATGGACATTGTTACGGAACCCTTAGAAATGTAAACAAAATGTATATTTATTACGAAAATCTCTATATGTTGTATCTTGTATATGTTGATTTGATGTGCACATGTCTAATAATCATTTTTGACCCCAAATAGCTTTTTTTCACTTTTTGACTGGATTTCCAAAACCGATAGCCCTGCCTTCCCAAAAATTTAATCATTTTTTTCTTTTTGTCAATAGAAGTAAAATGTTTTTTGAACTAATAAAATCATACGTTCCGTTCTATGGAAAAACTGAGTTACCATTTTAGGCACTTTTTGCCCCGTATCTTCGAATCGGCTGGACCTGCTTCTTCTAAAAACTAATCAGCAGGTCTTCTTATTAATATGAATCGAATGTTTATTTGAATTATTCAAATCGGTTATTGCCGAAATCGTCGACAAAAATTCCTATCTGCACACACACACGCACATACATGCATTTTTTCTAAGGAATGCCAAAATGTTCCAAACCTTTGCAACGTAAAGATACATAAAAAAATTTATTTTAGTTTTTTGGGATTACTATAACTTACCCTACAAAAGGTAGGGTAAGTTATAGTAATCTAGTTATAGTAATATAAGTGCAGTGAAAGCCCATTTTAACTTTCCGACGAAGAGGTTTATATTTTCGCTAGAAAATCCGATTTGCTAGGTTTATATTTTCTCAACGTATCAAGTTATTCTAAACCGTTTGAGACCAATTTTGTGTGTGTGTGTATGTGAGCCAAAACTTAATCTTTCTTTGACATTTTGTCAAAAACTGCACAGATTTCAGAAATTTATAAAATCCATTTATTCTGTACTAGGTAGAACGCTTGGTCTGTTATTTTTGTATACAAATTGTAGGATTTTTTTAGATGCTTTATGATAGTTTTGAAATAGACAGTGAATGTTCTAGGTATTTGATAAATTATTAAAATTTAAGATTTTATGATCAAACACTTATAACATAAGGGGGTGTCCTTTAATCATGTGAGGTTTGGCAAAGAACATCAAAATTATTATCTCTGGGGGAGAGGGAGGGGTATAGTAAGATATCACGTGTATTTATTTTTGAACTAATTTTTTTAAAAGAGTTCAAACATTTTCAAAAAAAAATCAAAATTGTTATAGTTTTTTCATGTAACTAAAAATACACGTGATGTTCGGTGGGGGAGGGGGGGTAATTTTGAATATCACGATGTATCACCAAGACAGAGGAGCGGTCCAAAAATCCTTAAAAACTCGCTCACGTAATTAATGGAAGCCCCCTAATTCTATGATCCAGGCGGTATCCGACATACCCAGACAAAAAACCTAGTATAGTATTCGTAAAAGCATTTCCTTCGCTATACAAAAAAACTAGTATTTACTATAAATTGCTAAATAAATTTTATAATTAATTTTGTGTTATACATGAAACTCTAGAGATTTTTCACCATTTTTTTAAATACTTTTTTTATTATTTCAGGTGAACATAGTGTTCCATGCCGCCGCTACGGTAAGATTCGATGAGCACCTGCGTGTCGCGATGGCAATTAACGTACACGGAACAAAAGACATATTGGACTTGTGCAAACATATGATTCAACTTAAGGTATATATTCACTAAATATTTGCTAGATTTATATTATTTGCAAGATATTGCTAAAACATACATATCAAATAATGAACTTTTCGTTTAACTAAGGTAATGGAATCTAGGATGAGAACTTATAGCGGGAAGAAGAGAACTGCTTAATTTAAATCACTTCAATATGACGTGCTTTAATATAATAATCGCTTAAATATTACTCTTTAAAAATTTCGTACATAGCAATATAAAAATCAATTAGCTAAATTATCATAATCAGAATATCTCACAATGTCAGTAGAGGTGAGCCCCCAAGTGGCGGACACCTAAGGTTATTTATAAATAAATCAAAAGAATATTTTACGAAATGTTTATTTAATTATGACTTATGCTAGATAACAAAGGTAGAAATCAAACTAAATTAACAAAAACGCAACCTTTGCTAAAAAATAATTAATATTATCAATCAAACTTCGGTAACAAAAAATATGATGGTAAAAAGTGGCAACTAGTACCGAACATTTAAAATTAACCTGCATTGAACACATATGTAGCCATCTTCATACTCTGAAATGTCTGCACATGTGTTTTTGACGAATATTTTTAGATATTGCAAAAAAAAAACATTATTCATCCACCATTTTTGCTGGTGGATGCTCTCAGCTAGAGCATTCATCATAAGATTTTCATTCTTTGACTAGGAAATACGAAAATATTTATGATATTATGACCGAAAATATTTTGAGCTTGGACTTGCTGTTTTATATTACCTTATATATAGTATATACCTTATATAGTATTACCTTACGAATGATACCTTCCAGGATATTTATAGATGTATTGCATTTATTAAATATTATATTGTATTTATCTCTTTACAGAGTGTAATTCACGTATCTACAGCTTATTCAAATTGCCATTTGCGCCAAATTGATGAAAAGTTTTACGAATACTCAGTTAAACGAGAAGATTTAGTGGCACTCATCGAGAAATTGGACGATAAGGCTGTTGAAGACATAACACCCAGGTAGATAAATAATAACTCTAAATTTATAAATTTTCAATTGATGAGTAATTTTTTTATTATTATTATTATTTCAGCATTCTCGGAAATTGGCCAAACACTTATGCATTCACAAAGGCAATGGCTGAGGATTTGGTCAAAACCGAAAGCAAAGGACTTCCTATCGGCATGTTCCGTCCAGCAATTGGTAAGTCGTAATAATAATTACCTTATGACATTGCAATATACCAATTGCAATTATTTAAAACCGTTTAACATTCTAACAAAAATAAATGAACGTTTTTGACCCATTAATGTAAACCAAAAAACTAATCTTTAGAACATCTATAATTAATGGAACATTGTTACCGTAACATAGACGATAAAATAGCGTTGTTATGGCAACGCTATGGTATGCTTGTTTCTTGGTAGTAAGAACTGTGTAAATGTCTATATAATTGCTGTACGATCAGGCGTTTTACACATAAAACCTAATGAAGTATAATAATAATTATTTTATTTTAAAAAATATAATGTATATAAATATATGTAAAAGTAAGTATACAAAAGGATTAAAATTATCGTAATTGCAATAAAAGTAGTCATCAAAATTAATGAAATTTTCAATAATTATACTTCAATCAAGTCCTTTACTATGAAAGAACAGAACGATACTGAAATAAACATTGTGATAATAAACTATGTAATATGTTTAGATTTTGCAGGATTTATATATAGCAAACATTGCAAACTATTAATGAGTTTAAACTACATGATCCACTAAATTTTATTGAAAATTGTGCAAACCGTTTTATTATTAATAAATATAATGTTATAAAAAATCTGAAACTAAATTAGGTCTAACATTGGTATCTGTTCCTTGTTACTGGTATTCGAGCATAAAAATTAGACAATTACTGACATTAATTAAAAATTAAATGATACATAATTGATTTCTCTTATATTTATTATATAAATTTATGAATTATTGTTTCAAATAATTCAAATAAATTGAAAACAATCAGGGTAAAGTATCATTATCTTAGGGCAAGTTGTATGAACTTCCAAATTTGTATAAATAATCGACTTAATCAATGAAAATAAAGCATTTTTATATTGTGGCCATTCTAACGCCGACAGCCGTACGGTGCACATCGTGTTCTATTCTAAATAAAAACATTATTTCAGTGCAGTTTACCTTTTTACCTGTGAGTGTTCAAATAAAAGACTCTTATCAGTGAGTGTAGTTTGGAGTTACGCAACATGGTCCCCATCGGAGGGGACAAAGAACCGGTCATACCTATTGTTCAATCGTTTAATGTTTTGAATGATATGGATATTTCTGCAGATCCAAGTGAAGAAATACCTTTAGCAAGCGGATCAGGTTTGATTTCACAACCTATACAAAATAATGCAATAATTACTCACCAATTAAGTGAAAATTACTCTTCAAGACAAAGTGATTTCAGAAAACAGATTTCAATAAAAAACCACAAAAGTATAGCTATTTCATCACGTTCATCTCATGTGAATTCTTCAAATTCTACTGATAACAACAAAGATCTTAATAAATTTGACGTTAACCGATCTATTCATTCATCAGAAGAGAACTCGGAAAACTTGGAGCAAACATCGGAAAATCTTAACAATATGGAAGACGATTCACATTCTTCGGAACAACCAACTACTGATTCTAATCCTAACCCTTGGCAAGTATTCACGCCAAAAAAACGAAAAACTTCTTATGTTCCTTTACAAATTAATATATCGACTAATAATAGATTTTCTGCGTTATCATCAATAAATGTAGAAGACAAAACCCCTGCTGTAACAACCGTTAATAAACCCCCACCAATATTTATTTACGGAGTTGAAGATCCCGCGGACATGTTAAACACGTTTAACAAAATAGTTCCGCCAAATCAGTACTATCTTCGAAGCCTCGCCAATAACACCTTTAAAATCATATGCCAAACTGTTGATAATTTTCGTGAACTCTCGAAATATTTAAAACAAACTAACGTAGTTTATCACACTTATCAACTAAAACAAGAAAAAGCATACAGGGTAGTACTTAGGAATGTTCATTTCTCTACAGACACGGAGCTGATAAAATCAGAATTATTAAAACAGGGTCATGTCGTGAGAAATATTCTCAATATAAGGCATAGGTTAACTAAAGAGCCGTTGAACATGTTTTTTGTGGACCTAGAGCCCAATAAAAACAATAAAAATATATACAATGTTTATAAAATATCAAATAATATAATCAGGGTAGAACCACCGCGCAAATCCAGCAACATTGTGCAATGCACACGTTGCCAAATGTATAATCATACTAAGGCTTACTGCAACAGACCTTTTATTTGCTCAAAATGTGGTGAAAATCACAGAACAAAAGATTGTACTAAAGACCCTAATACTCCAGCCCACTGTTATCACTGTGACGGTGCGCATACTGCTAATTACAGAGGATGTAGCTTCTACAAAGAAAATATCGAGCCAAGAAATAGAAATCTGTATAAAGAAACAAATAACGCCCCATATCCCACTCCTTCAATCACAACTAAAATCAATTCGCATAAATTCAACACAATTCCTAATCCAATTAACCCCTCAGTTTCCTATGCAAACGCCACAAGAAATCAGCAACGTACTTCCTCGAATCCAATCACGGACTCCGATTCTACCACTTTATCGTCTTTTCTCTCAGAATTCAAGACTTTTTTCAGTCAACTTATGCAACAAAATAGCCTCGTTATCAACATGTTAACCACTCTAATTAATAAATTGAATAATGGCAAACTTAATTAAAATCGCTCAATGGAACGCTAATGGTTTAATTCCTCACAAATATGAAGTGGAGTGTTTCCTGAAACTAAATCATATCGACATTCTCCTCATTTCGGAAACCCACTTTACTGAAAAAACATATTTTAAAATTCAAAATTATATCACTTATAATTCAAACCATCCAAGTGGTAGCGCTCGTGGTGGATCAGCATTATTAATCAAAAGCAGCTTAAAACATTTTGCACTTCCGAATGTCCAACAAGAATCCATGCAAGCAACACAAATCCTATTAGAAACAAGATCATTTGAGATAACCATTTCTGCGATATATTGCCCTCCTAGGTTCAAAATTTCAGCTAATGACTATTCGTCCTTTTTTGAACAACTAGGATCCAAATTTATATTAGGAGGTGACTATAATTGTAAACACACAGCTTGGGGCTCCAGGCTGACAACTTCGAAAGGAAAAGAACTTCACATGGCAATATCAAATAACAATCTCCTCCATATTTCAACAGGCAGTCCTACCTATTGGCCCTCTGATCCAGACAAAGTACCAGATCTTCTGGATTTTTTCATAATTAAAGGTATCTCCTTAAATAATTTTGACATAGAGAACAGCTATGATCTTTCGTCAGATCATTCTGCAATTGTGTTAACATTCAGCTCAATTCCTGTAAATGAACAACCTTCAGCTATCCTCCACAACAAATTTACAAATTGGGATCAATTCAGGGCTTTACTGGATTCAAAAATTTTTCCACATTCCAGACCGAAAAGTTCAGCCGACATTGACTACAAGATAAATAAATTCACAACAGTTTTAAAAGAATCCTCAAAGTTAGTTACTCCAACCTGTCGCACGAAAAATTCCACACCTATTATTCCTTCCGAAATTAAAAAACTAATTTCGCAGAAGAGGATAGCAAGAAGGATATGGCAACTATCACACAAGCCTCAAGATAAAACTAAGTTAAACCAACTCACTAGGACATTACAGAATAAAGTAAAGGTTTGGAAAAACGACGCTTTCAAGACATATCTATTGCAACTCAACAGGTTTGACAACTCCATTTGGAGGCCTATCAAAATCAAAGGGAAACCAACACTAACGAACCCTCCACTGAAGATTCGATCTCTGAATGGATATACATGGACAAAAAGAAATACGGAGAAAGCTGAAGCTTTTGCAGATCACTTGCAAAATATTTTTACCGACACAAATCTGTCCCTAGGTCCAGTCTGCAATAATTCGTGGCAATCAAATATCGACTCAATAAAACGAATAAAACATTTTTCTCCAAATGATGTTGCTTGCACAATCAAAAAATTAAAAAACAAGTCTTCCCCTGGCATCGACAATATCACTCCAAAAATGCTAAAAGAATTGCCAAAAAACTCTATAATATTTTTAACCAATATTTACAATGCAATTCTTGAATTCAACTATTGGCCTACAGCTTGGAAAACTGGAGAAATAATAATGATTCCTAAGAAAAATAAAGATCCGCATCATGCCAGTTCGTACCGACCAATTAGTCTTTTACCAGTTTTATCCAAGATTCTCGAAAGACTAATTTTACTCAGACTAGGCGAAGATCATCCAGGTGAAAAATGGATCCCAAACCACCAATTTGGATTCAGAAAGGACCACTCAACAACCCAACAATGTAATAGAACAGTCACCTATATTCTGGATGCTTTGAATCATAAAAAACATGCAGTAGCAGTATTTCTTGACGTAAGTCAAGCTTTCGACAAAGTATCACACACAGGACTCCTTTCTAAAATACAAACTACTTTTCCCAATTACTTCAACATTTATACTCCTTTTTGTGTAATAGAAAATTTCGCGTAAGAGTTAAAGGTGACTATTCAAGCACACGCCACATAGAATGTGGTGTTCCACAGGGCAGCGTCCTGAGTCCACTACTTTACATTCTTTACACAAGAGATTTACCTACTGATGAAGATTTGATGATTTGCACATACGCCGATGACGTAGCAATAATCTCGAACAACATGGACATTGCAATTGCCACTGATAAAATCCAAAATTACCTTACTTCACTAGAATCCTGGCTCCACAAATGGAAGATCTCGATCAACACCGACAAATCTCAACACATTATTTTTTCTTTGAGAAAGCACAATAGTCCTCCTGTCCTCCTCAATAATTCAATAATTCCGAATTGCAGCAGTGTAAAATATTTAGGTATGCACCTCGACACTAAATTAAACTGGAGGGAGCATATACTCAACAAGAAAAAACAAATTCAACTGAGAATAAAAGATCTGTATTGGCTGGTAGGCAGAAGAAGTAATTTATCACTTGAGAATAAAATCCTCATCTACAAAACGGCTATCATCCCCATCTGGACTTTTGGCATAGAACTTTGGGGATGTGCCAGTAAATCCAACATCAACATCATCCAGAGGTGTCAAAACAAAATCTTACGTTTACTGACAAATGCACCGTGGTATATCACCAACTTCTGCCTACATAAGGATTTAAATATCAGAACAGTTCATGAACAAATAATATCAAGAAGCTTAGCCTACAACAACAAACTACAAGTCCACGCAAATCCAACCATCAAAATGTTGCCCAGACCCACTAGACGCCTGAAAAGGAAATGGCCCGTCGATCTACCGCTGCAATGAACAAATGCGTGTTCCGGCGAATTTAAGTCGGCAACACCTTTCACCACGCCATTTTTGTTTAATTTATATTTTTATTTCTTACTTCACTTTATAATTTTCCTTTAGTTTCTTAATTATTATTTCTTATTATGTATACTGTTTACTTTATATTATTGTTCTCTTTATTACCTAAATAAGCAATTTTGTATTATAAGACTTTTTAAGTCTTGATTGACAAAACAATAAATAAAAAAAAAAAAAAAAAAAAAAAAAAAAAAAAAAATTATATTGTATGGTAATTTTTACACCTGTCCTGAAATAGACAGCAGGTAAAATCGTAGGATTAAGAAAATGAGCTTTAAAAGTACTAGATCTATTCTCTTCATTGTCCAAAATTTTGCTCAGTATTCCAAACTTTGATAAACTTATGTAATTGATACGCTTTTTATAGGCCTATAATATTTTTGAAGTATTCGTTTAGAATATGAACTTTATCACTATGCAAAGTTTCTTGAAATTACAAAGAAACGGTCCGTCCGATCTATACTAAAACTAATCAGCACGCTTTCCAACAACTAATATCTCTTGAATCAAGAGATTCAAGAAGACTAATCAAGAGCCTTGATTAGTTTTTGAACTTTCAAAGTTGATTCAGTTTTTTTGTGAAAACAAAAGATTATGCTCTTATCTTCTAATTATAAAAAAACGGCTCGACTAATCACAACGCAAAACTAATCAACTTGAGTCTTTATCGATTTTCATAAACTGACTTCAAATTTTGAAATCGGTGCAATGGTTTTTTGGGAAAACATAGAAGAAATTTCAATTTTTTTCAACTACAATTGTAAATTAAATTTAAATTTAAAAATATAGATTGTCAAGGATAACTATCCTATGATGATATGATAACTATCCATTTTCTGTTATTATTACATTAAATTTTTAAATATTGTCATGTAATAAGTCCTTACAACTTTTTTAGATGCTTAGGTGTTAAAGGCTTGAGCAAGTCAATTTTAAGCTCTCATACATACTCGTACAAATTTTCCAACTGGTGTCAAACGAATCAGAATGACTTGAAAACAAACTTCTCCGTCGGGAAGTTAAATAATAGATTTTTCTCAAAAGTACTAATTTCATATTCCATTAATAAACTACAAGTTTAAACAACTTAACTCGTGGTCTATGGATTTCCAGAACAGATACATGGAACAATGAAATATATTTCTATTACCTAGAAGAATTTTATAAACAAACAAACAGTATGAATTGTTTAACGTCATATTTCTCAGTCACAATACGTCATAAACTTGCGTTATACGTTACAAATATATCAAACATTACATCATTTCCACGTTTTTAATATCAAGCCAAGATAAATCAAAACTACCTTGACCTTGCTATTGAGGATCATGGGATATACGGGATAAATATTATTTCAACTAATTAACAACAATCAATGTTTCAAATGTTAAATCACAAAAAATACCGCTGAATGACCCGGGGTTTTTCATTATTGAAACAATCATTTATACTGGCCATTAATTTTTGCACATATCGTGTGGGCGACAGCAATGTCATAATGGAGGACTTACTAAGAAAGTTATATGAGGTGCCCCTGAAGCGATATGTGTCAGTAATTATCACTTGAAATTCATTTGAAAATATTTTTATCGCAATTATTATTCGGCGGAATTGTTGTCGGAAAAGTTTTGGAATTGGACAACGTGTTCATTTACTATATTTACTAATTAGTGGAGAATGTAATTAGCAGTGAGTCACCATAGATGATAATAAAGTTGAAAATATTTCTATACATATTATTTTAACAACAATATTTAATTTTGTCTAAGGAAGGTTGATAATGATTAAAACAAATGAAATTTATATGATAGATGTATATAAATAATAGAAAAAGTCTTGAAGTCGAATATGCAAAAATATCAGATATCTGTATTTCTTATGTAAAATTTTATGGTAATGTAGGTATGTAACGTATTAAGAATCTTAGTAAAAAAATATCCTTATTTGATCAAATACCCCGCGAATTCGAGATTTAATAGCCGCGGACAGCCGGGTGTCAAGCAGCATCTACATCGGTTTTTACTTGAAAATATTGATGGCAATATGTTTTTAAGTTAAAAAAAACCCTCATTAGGAATTTCTGCTGATTTTTGTCCTATTTGTCATCTATAAAGCCAAGTTGTTTAAGAAGTCAGCACTTATAGGACTCGTTATATGCTGATTACTGTTGAAATTTAAAAAAAAACTTTCTTTGGTAAAAGAGCTCAATATGAGTCAAATACAAAAAAAACTATGATAAATTTCATCATGTGATTCCAGCATAACATCAACAACTAATCGTCATTTTCCAAAAGAATCATTTTTAACCTTTACTTTTTTAACTTTCCGAATGAGGTATTTATGATTTCGACAGAAAATCTATTTGGCCTATTTTATGTTTTTTGGATGTCTCCATTATTCTGAATCGTTTGATACCAAAATCGAAAAAAATATGTGTGTGTAGGTGTATGTGAAAGAATATTCGATTTTTTGTCGACGAGGTGTAATTGGCGTGTTGACTTAATCTAAGTTATATGAACTTTTCGCTTTTATCAAAAATGATTGCACCAATTTCGACAATTCAAAAGCCATTTGATGAAAATCGAAAAGCACTCGCTTTGGTGTGGTTTTTGTTATTTTTTACGACGATCAACCAAACCGTTTCTTTAGAATTAACAAAAATGTGCAGAATAATTCACCAGTATTTTTGCCAATTTCGTGATCCTTTGAAAATTCGAAAACTTAAAGATATCAGTTGAGAAAGGTTCTGATTAGTTTTTTAGATCGGCCAGGCTGTTTTTTTCTATTTAATTATCAAAAAAACCTTTTTTGACGAAATTTTATGCAATTTTGCATAACGAAGAGGTTCATGGTATTTCAAACATCATAAGATATCTTAGCCATCGGTCGGAGAACTTTTTTAATCATTACCCCAAAATATTTTTGTCTAAGTTGATATTACCCCTATGGCAAAGAAAGAATACACCCTTACGGAGAACTATGCAGCAAATACAATAAATATCGATTAAAAATACTTTTTACCCTCAAAAAATCCACTTTTACCCCATTTGAGGTAATTTACCCAAGTTCTGTTTGTGCAGTTGAATAGCTGAGTGCCTGCTAAACCGCATTATTATGAAATATTGCATATCGAAAAGTTCATATAATTTAGCTTAGGGCAACATGCCAGTTGCACCTTGTTTGACTATATTATTATTGCTATTTATTCTCTAAATTTTTTTATTATTATTTTTAAACAGCAATCAGAACCTTACGTCCTATGAGCTGTTGGGCTGAAACTTCTCCTTACTTCGTATTTTTAGATGGTAACGCAATGGTTAATCTATCCATATTTGATGATTTTTGTTATTAGAATTAATCTAATAGGGCTGACTTTTTTATTGGTGCAGCAATGCCGGGCAAGGGCTATTTTCACTTGGAAACATATTGCTATCTATATTTTCAAGTGCAAATCGTTGTCACTGCTGCCTGACAAGAGGCTGCTCGAAGTGGGTATCGAACCCAGGATCTCTGAAACAAGTCCCGTCGCTCTTAACCGCTTACCTACGGGCGAGCTATTCTTTATCACATATATCACATTATTTTAGAATTCAGTGTACCCATTTATCATATTCTTGCTTCATAATTGTATTCATATCACTTGATTCTTGTGTTTCAGTAACTTCTACTTCCAAGGAACCAGTTGTGGGATGGATCGACAATCTCTATGGACCCACCGGAGTCGTAGCCGGAGTTGCGACAGGGGTCCTAAGGACCTTACATTGCGATGAAGACATCAACGCAAATATTGTCCCTGTGGACATGACTGTTAATGCTGTAATGGCAGCAGCATGGGATGTTGCTACCAATTGCAAAGGAAGGTTGGTTGAAAATAATTTTATTTTGTTGGCATAAAATTTTATTGTTTTATTTTTGTCATCAACTCCTGGCATAAACCGCATACTAATTATATAGTTTCAAATATGATGCAATATATTGTATTTTTCGTTTCGTATTGCGTGTGAGAACTACGCATCAATTTTTGGTCGCATCCCTTTTTGATCAGTATCAATTTTGTTTGACATATTTTTTATAATACATATTTACTGCAAATAAATTTAACTTTTCTGTGGCTTCGTGAGAAAGACTTTGGTTTTGCAACCATGTGTTTCAGGTTCTATCATACTCAAGCAGTAGCGATATCAGTTTTCATCGGTGCATTGCTGATTATTGATTAATATTAGAAGATCCTAGATAATTAAAAAGTATTAGGACAACCACTGGCTTGCGTTTTAATAATACTAGGTTAAGGAATTACATTGCAACACCTTTGAGAACATACTTTATGCTGATCAAAAAAAAAATAAAAAGTAGGAAAAAACTTGCAACTAAATTGAAACCGAAAAAACTAAACAAAAAAATGTTTCAACCAACTGCTTTTGATTCAACAATCAATGTCAATAAGAATGGAACTATATCATGATCGTCAAATTTGTCTATTTGTGAGAATTTGAATCAATAGTTTTGAGTCTTGAAGAAAACAAAATTTCAAATGATATATTCTATGTAAAAATATAAATCATTGGAATATAAATTTTATTTATTTATTTTTCTAGATCTGGAGAAGATATGCCAGTTTACAACTATGTATCTTCAGTAGAAAATCCATTGACATGGGGCCAGTACACAGAATTGAATGTTCGCCTAGGTTTTGATTATCCGTTTTCCAGTGCAATATGGTAAGATATCAAAAATAATTAATCATAATTTATTCTAGATTTCAAAATATTATATTCGTGTCATCAGTAGCTCATAGAACTTATAAGTTCTGATTGCTTGTGAAATTCTAACTCTTCCTCTGCTTATTTTAATAAAATCCATCAATTGGCTATATTTTTGGCCGAAAAGACAAAGCTAAATTATTATTTTATTTTGTAGGTATTTGTGTTTCACAATGAATAAATCTGCTACCATGAATAAATTGTACAAGATCTTCCTCCACTTCTTACCTGCCATGTTAATCGACTCTCTTGCGATCTGTGTCGGACAAAAACCAAGGTACGTGGTGATTGCACAATATTACTATCAAAACTATATTGGAAAACTAATGGACCAATTCTGCGGCCAATATTATACAACAGACCAATATTATGACAAAGCCATGTTACGTTCCAACTTCTATACATAATGCTACCGAATTATACTGGATACTGTCAAAATGTCATGAAATTGCTGTGCATTCAGGCGTTTTACACATAAACTGCAACGTCACTAGTATGTTATGAAGCTGAGTCAGAAAGACCATGTCATCTACCATCGTTTTTTTTTTTCTATCCGACAGCCTGAGAAAAACGCCTGACTGCACAGCAACCACATGGTTTTTGCCCTATGCTATGTCCAGTTATGACTAATCATCTATACTCGAAGTATTTGCTGACATTTTTATTATATATGCAACTATACCCACGAAGGGCAATTTTCACTTGAGGCTATATATTAGAAGTGTATTTTTTCATTTTTAACTACAGTTTTATTGATAAATCTTAACATTTACGGGACGGCACCGATTTCAAAACAATCTACTGTACCGACTGTAAACTTGATTTCATTGTGTATGTTATGCAATTTGTTTGATAAAAATTTGTGGTCATTGAAGGTCATACATTTATAATATTAATTTATTTTTGGTCATTTTATAAAGAATGGTCACGTTCAGAACAATTTCCAAAATGCATAGCTGGTTGATTTTGACATATTTTACAATATAATGTTGTTCGCCGCCTTCCTCCTGGTGCTTTTCTGTCAGACAATACAATCCTTTTTCCTTTTAGAATTTAGAATATGCCACTGATTAGTCAGTATATTTGTTCATTTTTGTGCTGCCATAATGGTTTGCTTTTCTATTATATTGTCTAATAATTCATTTGTAAAATATAAAGTAAAATAATCTATTGGATGTCTTATATTGCTTGGTATTTGTAGTCGGGGTATTCGTTGATGTATGTCAAACTCGATTATTGAAGGAGAATCGGCACATTCGCTAACGTTTTTCCACTCTTCATTTAATTTGTCGAACTTTTTCTTTTTGTTAATTGGATATCATCATCACATTCATCACTATTTTCGGTGCGAATAGTAATTTCGTAAAATTTGTCTGGTTGAATGTCTATTTGAAACTCATCTTCACAAAATTTACCAGTCGTTTTGCCATATTAAAAAGCGCTCGGTCGTTTTAAATATTAAAAAAAAGACTTTAGAGCAAAAAAAAGCTAAAAATACTAATAAAATAACTAAAAATTATTTTCAAAATACAACACTTTTTATCATTGCTATATGTAATTTATTCAACTTTTCGATGCAAACTGAGTCATTGTTTATAAAATAGCCTGTGCCTCACAGAGTATGTTTGTCCACTCAGGTGGACAGCAGTCCCCAAGAGTTAATGGGCGGTACGTGTTCCATACAGCAGTGTCACCCAAAACACGGCCCTAGCAAAAAGATTAAGAAAGTATTTTTTTCTATTGCAGATTATTAAAAGCCTATAAAAAGATCCACAAGTTTTCAAACGTAATCTCATTCTTCTGTACTAATGAATGGACATTTACAAATAATAACGTTCAAGCGCTATGGAAGAAAATATCTCCAAAAGATCAAGAAATGTTTGATTTCAACATGCAAACAATGGATTGGTCAGCTTACATGAAAACTTACATCAAAGGAATGAGGATATACTTATTCAAAGATGATTTAAGCACAATTGAAGCAGCAAGGCGAAAGTGGAACAGGTAATTTAATATTTAAAAAACAATATATTTTTTAATATGACTTGTATAATTTTATCTTATGTTCTACTTCTAGGTTCTACTATCTACATCAAATAGTAAAGTTAACTATAGCATTATTTATATTATATGGATTATGGTCAGTATTTAGTTCTATGTTAATTTAATTCAAAGGATTTAGTTTTTAATTATATTATCTAGATTGTAAAGTGCCCATATACGATTTACATTAAAAATGAATGACTGTGGTGCTTTGTTATATCTGTTATAACCAAAGTCATTTTTTGTAAGATATAAAAGCATTTTATGCAATTTTATAAAAAATAAATTCAAATTATTATAAGATTCAATATTTATAAAAGAAAAATGAAAAAAGCATAAAAAGAGCGAAGTGCAATTGTGTGTGAATTATTTTTTGTTAGGTATTATTGTAGATTTTATATGTATATTATGCTTATTTTTATTATCACACAAAATAATATTTTCGTTATTCTATCTTTTAGACCTTCTTGGTTTTCATCAGTAACGAAATGGAAATATTGTTTTGTGTATTATATGTAATATATTATTGCTTAAGCGTTTTTGTATGAAAGTATTATGTGTTTAACATGACAAAATTAAGTATTTTTAATCAAATCAATTATTTCACTTACTAAAATAGGATTAATAAACCAATGATGTATAATAATTATGTGAAAAATATTGTATCGGAATTATTGGATCCTTCATCATCATTGCTTAAGATATATTTTTTGGAGAAGTAGATTTCTTATAAATACTCGCAAGATTATATTTATATATATATATATATATATATATATATATATATATATATATATATATATATATATATATATGTATAGGTGTGTATATAATAATTTATTCAAATTACGTTTCTATTTCAATAATCGGCGATATGATATTTATTTCAATACACACCTGACTTTTGCGTTCCAATAATAAACTAATATTACATAATAGTATAAATTCACTTTATCAAATTATTATCACAAACTGACTAAAGGCAAAAGCATTTATAATTAATTACATTAATACAATTTTTTGTGTATGCTTTTGATTATATTAGTAATTTTTGTGAAAATTTGCTATATATATTTTTATAAATACTTTCCAAAAAAATCACCCATACCATTATTTGATAGAAAAATTCATCGATATTCTCTGTTATGTTCATATTATGTATATTGTTTTATAAAATAAACTATTATTTAACAAAATATAAAATATATATTTTATCAGCATTTCCTATTTAACTAGTAAATATGAAAATCATAAAATTCATTATTAAACTGGTTTCGTTCAACATTTTTAGTTTTGGATTACATGATTCAGCATATTTCTTTTAAATGAATACATCTTTTAATTTTTTTAACTTCTCATAGAGTAAGTGGTAGTAATCGCAAAAAATCGAAAAGGAATATGTTTATATATCTTTACGCTTCAAAAGTTTCTGAATATTTTGACATACCTTGAAAAAAATGGATGTGTGTGTATGTGTGTGTGCGTGCGGATACAAATTTTTGTCGACGATTTCGGGAAAGCCAATCAACCGATTTGAATAATTCAAAAAATATTCGATTCGTATTGGTAAGAAGACGTGCTGAGTAGTTTTTGGCGATGGCAGGTCTAGCCGTTTCGAAGATATGGGGCATAAAGAACCAAAAATGGTAATTCAGTTTTCAAAAAAACGAAGCGTCCGATTTTAATCATTCAAAAAACATTTTACCTGTATTGACAAGATGGAGTACTGATTAAATTTTTGGGAAAGCACGTCCAGCGGTTATGGACTCCCAATAAAAATAAGTTAAAAAAATGTCATTTGGCGGTCAAATATGTTTATTAGGCATATGTACATCAAATTTATCAGATATTTTACAGAGATTTCAATAATGTGTACACATTTTGTGTATTTTTTTGGACGTGACAAGATTTTTAATTACGGTACGGGAAGTACCAGCAATTTGCCTTAGGGCACGATGCCATGTACCCCACTAGTTTATAAATTAATCGATTGTATGACCCAATTGAACATTTATGATATTAAAATTAGAAGCCATTTCAATTCATGGTAAACAAAAGTAAAATGTTTCGAAAATGCATCGAAAATCGTATTTCCACGTGTGGATCACACCAAAAATCGTCAATTTTGTGTGGGTTAAAATTAAAACATAATTATAAATGGGAACATAATTATAGAAAATTGAAACATAATGATTTTAAAAAAAGGCAATGTCAAATTACTGAGTCTATAATAATTGGCGAATGGACTAAAGTACATAATTTTAGTATAAACCAAATAAATCGGTCTAGATAACACATAACATGGGTGAGCACGTGGTCTTCAACGTGTTAATATTGCATAAATTAAAACAATATTTTATTTAATAATAATATAAAATTATATAAAATATAATAATAATAATAATAATAATAATAATTTATTGATAAATCAATTATAGAAAATATATAAAAGTACAGCAATTAATCAGACAAGCTTATATCTTCATGTTTAGTTTCATTTTCAGTAAATTGAGCAACATACTATATTGTGCGATATAAATGACTAAATGTTTATCAGTCAGCTATATATATATATATATATATATATATATATATATATATACATGCATAAATATAATTTGTACCTTAAATATGGATCCACAATAGACGCCATTAATAACTGCAAAAAAGGAGTCTTCATACACTTCACCACCACTTCAACACTGTGTTCATATAATTGTAATAAAATTGTAACACTTGTCACTTTTATATTATTTCAATGATTTGTTCTTGTCAATTTCAATTAACACATCATATTAATTATTTTATAAAAACACCAATCTACACACACTTGATTCTTAAATATCTTCTCCTTTGATATGGTATAATTTGTGAATTATAATTAGGCTTATTGCATCCAATTTTGCAAGTGAAACTGAAACTGTTTTGTGTATATTCAATCATAGAAATTCCTTATGTAATATGTATAAAGGCGGGTTTAAGTCTCCAGAGTCAAATTTTATTTTATTTTTTATGTAATGGAATATTTCTACCAAAATTAAAAGGAATTGCAATATCCATGACCATCAAATTAGATAGATGCAATTTTTACACTCTTAAACCATAAAAAGACAATGAAATTTACTGAGAAGCGCAAGTCGTCGGATAAAAAGAATTGAATCAAAGTAGATACAACCAAGTTCAAAATTGAATTAGGGTAAGTGGCATTTTGTCGTTCTATAAAATTTCCAACTGCTCATTTCGGAAGTATTGTTTTCGCTTTCCACTTGAATTTTTGAAATCGGTTCAGCCGTTTTTTAAAAAAAACGTTGAGCATATACAAATTACAAAATATATTTTCTGAAATATATGGCTCATTCATTTTACTCAAAGGCAGGTCCACCTCCACCTCGAGACTCAACATTCTGTGTAACGTAGAATCTTAGATTTGACAGAAGAATAAAGTTTGTGATGAAACTTTAAATATTGTGTTGTAAATTTTGCCTTGCAGCGGAGTTTCTTCGAGAGATAAGAACACTATTAGTCCTTTAGCCTTTTTAACAGTACTTATCTTAATTCACAGTTTTAATAAATGGAGAATTATATGAATATGAGGACGTTGAAATAATATGATCTCTTTGTTGTTAATTAAACAGTACTGATATGGCCGATGCTGCTTTGAAGAATGAATTTTGCAATGTGCGATTTCCTGGAGAATAGTCGTTCATCTTCGAATATCTCCGATACTCTTCGTCTATCCTAGTGGCGTTCTTAAGAATCGGAAGGATGTTGGGGTGGTGCATCGGGCATAACAATTGCTTGTTATTCTTGCAATGGTTGCAATACTTTCCAACAACCATCTAGATTTGTTATTGGGATTCCTAATTATTACATTGTCACAAAAATAGATTTATATTTTTTTCATTGTAATTTGAATTTGTGGCAATGAATTTATCAATAAGAAATTTAAAATTATCATTATCAATAGGAAATTTAGAATTAGCATTTTAAGAATCCTCGTTTTTATAATATAACACCTACATTCTATTTTTAACTTCTCGTAGGATAAGTTACAATATATAGTAATCGCAAAAAAATCGAAAATGGAAATTTTTACCTATATATATTTATGTTTCAAAGGTTTCTGAACATTGTGGAATACCTTAGAAAAAATGGATGAATGTGTGTGTGTGTGCGTGTGTGTATGTGAGTGCAGATACAAATTTTCGTCGACGATTTTGAGAACACGGATCAACCGATTTGAATAATTTAAAAAACATTCGATTCGTATTGATAAGGAGACGTTTTTGTCAAAGGCAGATCTAGCCGTTACAAAAATACGGAGCAAAAAGTGCCAAAAACGGCAACTCAGTTTTTAAGACAATGGTGCGTCCGATATTGATAATTCAAAAAACATTTTACTTGTATCGACAAGATGAAAAACTGATCAAATTTTTGGGAAGGCAGGTCTAGCGGTTTCAGAGATCTAGTAAAGAAAGTAAAATAATGCCATTTGGCGGTCAAAAATGATCATTAGACATATGCACATCAAATTATCAGATATTTTATGGAGATTTTTATAATATGTATCAATTTTGTTTACATTTTTTTGGGTTCCGTAACATCGTTTGCCTGTTAGACAGCGACGCGGCGCTTACGCGCTTTGATATTTCGTCTCTATGTAGCTAAAGCAATGCGATTGCTTTGAAAAAAAAGTTCAAAATATTCAAAACTAAATAAACACTTAATTTTCAAACATTCCAAAAAAGTCAATTTTTTCAAAGTTTAAAAAAAAATCATTTTTAATAATTTTAAGCAATTTGCCTTAAGGTACGATGCCATACACCATTCTTGTTAATTCATTCAGTTATTCTTGTAATGGTTGCAATACGTTCCAACAATCATCTAGATTTATCCTTGAGATTCCTGCTATTTCATTAGCACAAAAATAAATTTACATTTCTTCATTGTAATTTGAATTTGTGACAATGAATTTATCAATAGGAAATTTAGAATCATAATTATCAATAGGAAGTTTAGAATTAGTATTAAGAATCTCTGTTTTTATAATATATCACCTAGATTCTAATTTCTTTTATTAGATAAATATTATCTTCTTTAGCATTTAGAAGAGACGACATAAAATTGAGTTTTTTTTAAACATGCACGATATAAATAAAAAAATTGTACAATTTTTACTTTGACTGTGAAAGTGTCTTTCTAGATTTCCATAATGCTATAGATAGTATAAGTTATGTACAAAGTCCAATCAAGTCATCATTCAAGTCAAGCTCTAAACAACTAAATACTGTTTCATATGCTCAAATTTAATGACACTTTTTGTGTCCTGGCTTATATTTGTGTATATATAAGCGTGATTTGAGTTGATGTGATTTCTGTTTCAAATCATTCAAATCAGGAATCAAATTCATTTCAAATAGGATAAATTCATTTCAAATAGGATAAACTCATTTTCAAATAGGATTTCGAACATAAAATTCTTAATCTAAATATGACAGTTCTTGTAAGATTATTCCCCTATCTCTGTTCTTGTAAGATTATTCCCCTATCTCTGTTTATACATAATTGAAAAAAATAAAAGAATAAATAAGTTAAGTATCAGATAATTTATTATATACAAGATAAAACGCACATTTTTTGCACAAGTCAGGTATTTAATTAATTAGAAAACCTTGGTAAAATATCTACAATTATTAATTAATCATAATTTTTTATTTTGAAGTCCATATATTATCATAATAGTTTTATTACCACATGTTTGGCAAATATACAATAAAAAATTATCTAACTTTATTTACAAAATGGTACGATAGTACCAAAGATTAGCAACAAAACACTACTTAAATGAATTATATTCATATACAGAGATATTGGTCTGGGTAAAATTAATCTGCACAAGTAACATGTGCATCTCAAACTAAGTGTTAATACTTAATGAAACTAAAAAAAAAAAAACAAATATATAAATTAGAAAATAATGATACTTATCACTCAAAAACTCATACTTTTATATTTTTTTCCATTTCAGATTTATCAAAAAACATACACTTATTACTCCACTTCCTTGCACAACATTTGTATCACATAATTTATATACAAAAAAATATACACGACGGCACATCTTCATTGTAAGGTTCTTGAACACCATTCTAATTAATTGTTCAGACTGCACTTCTGTCGAACTAGTTTTGTTCACCCACAAGTACTTTCAGTTTAGTCAGTCACATAATCAAATTCATATTTTAGGCACTATCATTGGTTTTCAACATTACTTTTCCTGCTGCTTGTTGTTGATTCAACATAGCTTCTTGCATATCACGTAATTGTCTTCGGCGCTTTTTACTCCATAGCTCATGGCAGTCTTGTCCTTTCGGTAGATCAGGAGCCGGCATTCTGGAATAAGAAATTGTTTGATGATGTTTATTGATTCCTCTAAACAGTGTTAAATTTTTTTATTCAATTTAAAGATTTTTTTTAAAACACATGGATCAATTTCATCAAATAAAATAACAGAACTGAATAAATTTTGAAACTGAACGTAAATACATACACAGTAGTACCCCTACTTATAAATGACATGATATACAAGTGTTTGGGAATACGATCCACCAAAGCAGCGATTTGTTGCTTTGACATACAATCAAAAATGAAGATCTGAGCTTTAAGCGAGAAAGAATTCTCTAGAAAAACGTTAATGACAAAATAAAAATATGAAAAATTACATCAGTTTCATCATTATTTTGGCTGTTTTATGAAACTCAACTTACATTAAAAGTGATTGTACAGTTATATGTTGATTTTGTGCTTTTTTGCTTTTTGTACATTTAGAAAATATTGTTTACTTTTATACCATGGGTCCAAATAAAAAGAGCCGTTTCTCTTGACTGAAAGCATGACATTATTGAAAAATATGAGGATGAGAAGGATGTACGAGCATAACACATCATAGATATGTACTGTGTTTAAACAAAAGGGGTAGATAAAGGGTATAACTCCAACCTTACAATAATTTATATAAATAAAAATCACTTCGAAAAAGTTGTAACAGTTCTAACATGAAAGTTCTAACAATTTATACAACAGTTAATTCATTCTATGCTTACTTCTCTGGCTGCACATGCTTCAACCAGGCTGACTTCAAAGCATCTTCAGCAGTAATCCTCTTATCAGGATCCAATTCTAACATTTTATCTAAAAGATCTATAGCTGAAGAAGGCATGAAAACAAATTCTTCTCTCAGTCTCCTCCGATGAATCTTTTTAGGCTTGAGGGAGTGGAATAAGGGCAGGTTAATCACAGATGGCCATACCGCCGGAGACGGAGTACCACAAATGCGAGATATTATTTCCAATTGAATTATTTCTGTATTTGCCTGTAAAAGATAAGATATGTACAGAATACAATTTTTAATAATCAAATATTATTAAAATTATTAAACAAAGTGTAAGTGTAGCTTTATAAATAATTGGCTTAAGAATTGAGATTAAGCAAGGACAATTGAAGGAAAGTTCTTATAAATAAATGAGTTTATTTAAAATCGTCAACAAATTATTTTTAAATTCCCGTAGGGTAAGTTATTGTAATGGGCCGAAAATCGGAATTGAAAATTTTTACATTTCTCGACGTTTTGAAGGTTTCTGAACGATTTGGCATACCTCAGAAAAAATGGATGTGTGTGTGTGTGTATGTATGGATACAAATTTTCGCCCACGTTTTCGGGCGTACGGATCAACCGATTTGAATGGTTCAAAAAACATTCGATTCCCATTGATAGGGAAAAGAGCTGATTAGTTTTTGGCAAAGGCAGGTCCAGCCGTTTCGGAAATACGGAGCAAAGAGTGCAGAAAATAGAAATCGACTTTTTGAGAGAACGAATCCGATTTGAATTGTCTAAAAAACATTCAATTAGTAATGATTGGGAGAAGTGTTTATTAGTTTTTAGCAAAGGCAGGCCCAGCCATTTTGAAGATACGGAGCTAAATATGTAAAAAATGGCAATTTTTGAGAGAACTAAGCGTCCCAGTTAAATGATTCAAAGAACTTTCTGCTTGTCTTAATAAAATAATTGATTTTGGGAAAAAAATTTTGTTCTTTTTTTTTTTTTTTTTTTAGTTTTTTGTATATCGAAAATATTTCAGATTTTATTTTTAATTCTGACTATAGTTCTAATATACTTTACAAATAATTTCAACTCTGCAATTCAGTTTATATAATTCTTATAAATATTAGACAATGTTACAATATTTATAATAATCTATTTGAAAACATTCAGTATTCCACGAACATTTCGTTACGGTACGGGAAGTTCCAGCAATTTGCCTTAAGGCACGATGCCATAATTGCCTCAAGACAGAATTCCACTTACAGCTAGTTTAACAATTAATTTCAAAAGAATCTTTAACAGCATCCTTAATAAAAACTAATTGGCACAACTCCTAACTGATTTTTTTTAAGTTGTTGAATTATTAAAATTAGTTTACAACTTTTGACTAAAATGTTGAACAATTTTGTACTCATCCGCTAACTCTAAAGCGGCTATAAGAAATGGCTTTTATATTGTTGCAATTGGTGAAATCTATATTTAAAAAAACATTGACAAAAAGGCAAATCCTCATATATATATATATATACACACTCATATATATATATATATATATATATATATATATATATATACAATTTTGCTATCAAGAGATGAAAAATGTCTCGGGAATCGCACTTCCTAGTAAAATCATAAATTGTATCTTCAGGTTAACTAAGTAAAAACGATTTTGAACGGTTCAGAATTTTTCAGATAAAATTTTGATGAAAAATTTATCCCTTATTTACTGATAAACTATAAAGAAACAGCTCGACCGATCGTCGCAAAATATTTATCATATTATCCTTAACGAAGTTTATTGAATGCCTTTTAAATTTTAAAATACCGCTTTTGACCATTTTTTTGGCGCATATACTTTGAAAATTTCTAATAATAAACGATTCAGAATGACTTGCAACTTCCAGAAAAAAAGATTAACAAATAAGATTTTCTTGCAAAAATCATTCACTTACATTCAAATCATTTTAATAATCTCACTTGTGGATAAAAAATTATGAGCACATTGGTGAATATGAAAATAATTAAATAATTGGTGTACTTACTTGAAATAATGGCTTTTTCAAAAATAATTCACCTAATATACAACCACAACTCCAAACATCAATTGCTGGTCCATATCGTTCTTCTCCTAGAAGTAATTCTGGTGGTCGATACCATAATGTAATAACCTAAAAAATAGATTATTCGGTAATACATATAAACAATAATTAATTACAGTATTATATATATATGCAAACCTTATTAGTATACGGCCTTTGTCTATCTTCAGCATTATACAGTCTAGCTAAACCAAAATCAGCCAATTTCACTTCCCCTCTGGACATAATTTTTTCATGAGCAAAAACAAATACATAAATATAAAATGATAAAAGTCACTACCCACCTATTATTCATTAATATATTACTACATTTTATATCACGATGTAAAAAATTTCTTTTATGACAATAATTTAATCCATCTAGAAGCTGTTTCATAATGCTTGCATTATTATATTCATTGAAATCTACCATTCCTGATTCTAAAAGTCCCATTAAATCATGATCCATATATTCAAAAACTAAATAAAATGATCCTTTGTCCTAAAAATGCAAATATAATAGTTTATTATTCAAAATATGAATTTTGTGTTAAGTTATAGGGCTTACTTTTCTGAAATCTGTAGCATCCTGTTTATCTGTTACAATTTCTCGTAAATTAACAATATTTCTATGATTCAGCTGCCGTAATATCTTGATTTCACGAACTGCTGTTATAGGAAAGCCTTCTTTTTCATGTTCTAAACGAACCTTTTTTAATGCGACTAGTTCATCAGTTCTATTGTCTTTTGCTTTGTAAACCTAAAAAAATACATAAAGTGAAAATATTCAAATACATAAACACATAAATTTATGTAATAAGATATGTGTTAGAAATAAAGCTATAGTAAGTATTAGGGTTTGTCGGTTTTCAAAAACCGTTTTTTTGGCGAAAATTATGGAATTCGAAAACTGGTTTTTTAGTGAAAAAAGTCGGTTTTCACTGTATAAATGGAAAATGATAAATATATCCAAATAAAGATAGATGAAAGCGTTTTGATTCTTGAAATGATATCGGTTCAATAGCATTTGATATCTTATCAGTCTGCAGTGGTTCCCAGAAAAGGTTTGTTTATATTAATTTAGATTTTTATACCAGTGTATATTTTAATTTCAATCAGTGTGACTTCTTCTTGAAGAATTAACTTCCTCTACTCAAACTTTAAAAACAGAGTTTTAAACCCTAGAAGTCACAAATTAAAGAACAAAAAACTTATAATTATAATTATTATTATATATCAGACTTTAAAAACAATTAAGCATAATTTGGTCGCAAGTATGGGAGTATTTTCTATTTCAGAAAATTTTGTGAGTAAACAATAAAGGACACGTCCAAGTAGCAATTTGATAGACGTTCTCAGTTTTTTTAAATCATATTTAAATCCTATTAAACAAAAAAACAAGTAGAATGTTTAAAATTAATTAATTAAAATTGCTCGGAACAGACAATACGCGAGTTTAGCTTAATTTAAAACTAAACATGATATTAAGTATGTATCAACATGTATCTAATATTTTTTTTATTTTTTTCAATGAGTGTTTTTTATTTAAAAATGTATTATTTTTATTTATTCGAAAACTTTCCTTTCACAAAAATATTTTCTTCTTATATGTGAAAATGATGCATGAATAACGAATAATTATTTTCAAAGTTATTTAACCACGATAAACTATTATTTTTTAGTTCTACTAATTAAAATTAAAATAATTTTGTTTTTATCTATAAAATTGAACAATAAATAAATTCTGTCAAATACTGCTCTAAATTACACTAAATTTGCGGATAAATTACAGGATATTCGAGCAAAAATATTTTCTATATAAAATTCGAAACCGGTTTTTTAGTAAAATTAAAATTCGAAAACCGGTTTTCTGAAATGTTGGTTTTTGTATAAACCCTAGGTAAGTATGCTATATTACTGATGTAATCCTTGGTATTATTTAAACATGCAAGACTATTGTAAAGAAGCAATTTATCTTACTTATTCAAATTATAGGATACTTACTTGTCCATAAGTGCCCTCACCAATTTGTTCAATCATTTGGAATACCTCAACACACCTTTCACCCCAATCTCTGCCTGATAATTGACCTTGTCCTAAAACAGCATTAGGACTTGACAAGATCACACGTGATGTTCTTCTCCGTAATATTTTAGGTCTCTTATGCTTCATCTAAAATTTAAAAAAAAGGGAGAATAAACCTTATATGTAAATCAGCTTAAAAAAATGTTACATACAAAAATATGATGAGAATATGGAATTCATATCAAGCTTAGAAAAACAATTTTATTATTTTCAATAATAAAATTGTTGATATTTTAATAGTAGTTGTAAGTGGCATTTTGTCTAATGCATCAATTTCATGACATGTGTACATAATCGGATTAAATCAATAAGTATTCAATATCTTAATTGATAATTTATTTAGAATTGCTGTACAGCGTCACAATAAGAGAAACTATTGCAGATTACTCAATTTTGCGCAATATTTTTATAACACATTCTAAAAAGCAATCATGTGCCTGATACATACAGGGAGTATTTTTTCTAAAAGCGCGGCCGATTAATTCAAATTACAAATATTTTTTAGAAATGAACCACTGCTTGTAGGACAATAATTTTTTAGTATGCTCATTAAGTTCCGGAACAAAAATTCTTTAAGATCGTTGAAAAAAAAATTGATTACAAAGAAACGGCCCAGCCTTCTTTGTCAAAATGCGATTTTCAAATGACTTTTGAATAGTTTTTGAATTTTTAAAATCAGTTCATGATTTTTGGCTAAAACGTGAACGAATTCTTTTGCACTTCTCTACTTATTCTAAGAAAATGGCTCAGCGGATTGTATAAAAAAAACTAACCAAAGCTAATCTTCATCAAGTTGCATCAAATGGATTTTAAAATTTTGAAATCAGTTACATACAATACAACACACACATACAGTAGAACCTCGATTATCCGGACCTCGGTTATACGGATTCGCGATTATCCGGACATAATCGCGTCGGAACATGCATATTCTGATGTGCATATATACATTAATACATTCTCTGTTTTGACGTGCATATATACATTTTTAAAGGGTGGTGTTATCCCTTAAAGATAAAATAAATATTATAGAATCATTAAAAAAGGCGAAACCGGCCGTAAGTTAGCTGATAGGTATGGTGTAGTATAGATACATCCACTATAAGCGATATTGAAAAGAATGCCGCTTCAATTTTGTCGTACACTTGCAAGTTAGATAGTAAAGAGGGTAGTGAAAATCGGAAAATGGTTAAGAGACCGAAAAATGAACTCTTAGAAGAAGCTCTATATTGTTGGTTTTTACAAAAACGATCAACAAATTATTTGTAAGCAACTTTTCTTCTTCATTGATACTTTACGTACCACCTCAATATTTTACCTCATGAATAATATAATATGTATAATGTAATCTAAGAAAATATGTAAGTGTTAATTTTCTAATAAACATCGATTTTTGTTGATATCTATGTATGCATTTGTTATTTTTGATAAACAAAACATTATTCTTCATAATTTGGATTATCTGGATTTTCGATTATCCGGATGCCTATCGACAACAATTAGACCGGATAATCGAGGTTCTACTGTACATACTTTTTCCAAATTTGGTCTCATTCGATTGAAAATTACATAAAACGTCGAGAAAAAATTAACAATATCGGATCGGACTTTCTAGCGAATATAAACTCTTCTTTGAGAAGTTAATAAATTAGTCACAAAAATGAAAACATAAGTAGTAATCCTAATAAATCATACACAAAGTTTGTTTTCAATGTGCTATAAAGAGCAGATGTAACTCAAAAAAAATCTCACCATAGTTCCACCTCTAGGAGACGGGCCTAAACCTGCAGCCCTTTGAACAGAATTCATAGAATGAACACCATGACCTTTAGATCCAGAACTGCCAAATGTTGGAGGTGTGCCTCCAGTGGTATCGTCGTCTTCGCCACTTAAGTCTTCTGTGCCAGGAACCATTGGAGGCATTGGTAAATTCATAATACCTAATTGAAAAATATTTGTAAATATATATGTACATACGCACATCAAATTTTAAAAGCATTAACATTATTCCTATTTATTAACTTCCCGAAGGAGAAGTTTATGTTTTCATCAAAAAATCTGATTTGCTAATTTTATGTTTTCTCGACGTTTCAAGCCATTCTGAAACGAATGAGACCAAATTTGGAGAAATTGTGTGTGTGTGAACAGATTTTTTGCCGTAAATCGACCTTTGCTCAAAAACGCCTAGACCGATTTCAAAAATTTAAAAGCCATTTGATGTATCTCGATGAGGAAAATGTGTTAAACATTTCGTCCATATTTAACCTCGAACTACCGAACCGATTTTTAAAAATCAAAAACTGTTCGAAAGATATTAGTTGGGAAGGATACTCCATAGTTTCAGATAAAAATCTACCGAGCCGTTTTCTTGTAATTAACTGTTGAAAAAAAAATTGGATCCGATTTTTATGGAACTTTTTTTGCCGATATATATCATGGTCTTATAGAACTTACTGAAATATTACTCCCTTACGACAAGTAATTTAATTTAAAAAATTCAAAGTTTCCGAAAATGAGTAGTATTTTTGACCTTTGATAAAAGAAAAATTAGCCGATTTACTTGGTATAACGAGACAGTACTTGGTCTTAATGAACATACTAAACCATTAAAGTCCTACGCAAACTGGTTCAATTATAAAAATTATTGATTTTTACCACCCGAAATACTTTTAATAACTCATAAATTAATTTTCTTTTTTTCATGAAGTCGATTATTTACACATATTGGGAAAATCATGTATCTTGCCTCAAGGCAAAATACCAATACCAACTAGTTAAATGTTAAGATTGTAAGTTCAAATCGCGAGATTTATCATACATTATATTTTCCGTTTCATGTTGAAAAAATATATTTGTAATGTAATCACTAGCTATCTTCGAGACACCAAAGAACGTACATATGTTTCGACACAGATTCTGATTAGAATCTTTTGAATGCGCGACGAAATTCTAAGCTGTGATGAATGTTAATAATTCAACCGCTTATCGTAGGCTTGTAATATATTGGTATGCCATTTGATCAAAATGGTTAAAAAAAATTTAGATTCAATTTCGAAAAAACGGCCTGGCCGATCTTTACTAAGAACTAATCAACGCGGTTCCCAACCAATATCTTTCAAACAATTTGAATTTTTAAAATCGATTCAAAATTGTGCGCTAAAATGTAGACAAAAAATTTTAAACTTTTCTGATAATTACAAAGCAACGGCTTGGCCGATTGTCGCCAAAACTGACCAACGCTAAGAATCTTTATTAGGTTACATCAATTGGATTTTATATGTTTGAAATCGGTCTCATTCGATTCTAAACGTCGACGAAAGCTCAAAAATTGCTCACATACATATACACATATTTGATCTCATTCGATTCAGAATGATTTGCGACGTCGAGAAAATATAAAATTAGCATTCGATTTTCTTCGCGAAAACACTTCTTCAGAATGTTAATAATACAGCAATCATAAAATTCTTACCTTTCTTAACAGGTGCTGGCGCAGGTTTCGTAGGAGTTTTGTTGATTACTTTAGGTTGAGCTTGAGGTTGTGGTTGTGTTTGTGGTTGGGACTTAGGTGGGCTAGGAGTACGACTAGGAGGAGAGGCCATATTTTCTAATTCTGCTGATGTCAGACCCGGAGGCATTGGCAACTTTGTTAGATTTTTGGGTTGATTATTAGCAACTGCTGGTACTGTATTAGAATTGTTCACCTGTTGTAAGAAAAAAAAAAATAGATTAAATCAGATACATTTCAATTGAATCATGAACCTAATATTCTGAATATTTTTATATGTTTCATCAAATTACCATAAATAAAATTTAACAAACTGTATTACCTTATTTACTGCTGGCTGCAAATTTGCAATAACCTTCCCAGGTGTAGGTGGAGTTTGAACAAGAGTATTTGTGACCGGTGTCAAACTCTTAGGAGTTGTATTTTTAACAACATTGTTGACTATGGAATTTTCCACAACTGGCTCATCAGGAACAGTGGTACTGTCATTAACAGGCTCCGTATTTTCTATATTAATTTGAATATTCGCAATATCATCTGTTTTATTATTTGAATTTGAATTATCTACTTCATCCATGTTTGGTTTCATTTCTTCTATATTAGTAGGCATTGGTATGTCGTCAATGTTCATAGGCATTGAATTTGAATCATCCATTGTTAAAATTTCACCATTTTCTTTGGCCGGTGTACCTTGAGTAACGGAGTTAGTTTCTGAATTAACTTTATCTTCAGTTGTATTTGTAGAATCTTCAGTGGCAGGTTGTGATTCTTCTTTATTTTCAATTAACTGTTTCCATGCCTAAAGCATTTATTGAAAAAAAAATTATATACAAAGTAAAAAAAAAAGAAGGTAAATACAGGAATAGAACAAACCTTAGCTCGTTTGTATCTGTCTTTCACTAATTCTGCAAATAAACTAGTATCACTGATTTTGGCTTTGTCTATCCTTCTAGCAATGGCAATTGGCGATATTTCTGGAGGACTTTTTGGTGATTTTGATCTCGATTTTATCGTTTTTCCTCTTGACCTTGATCGTGATTTCCGTAGCCTAGTGGACGAACTTGGTTTTTGTAATATTGGAGATTGTGGACTAAATGATCTCCTGGACACACGCCTAGTTCTGAAACATTTTAAAAAAATTCATTGATATTGCAATATACTTTCGATATATATATTATATTCTCTTCATTCTTTGAACTATTATTATTTTATATTTATTATATTTATATAATCAGGCATAACATAAATAAAAAACAAATTTCTTTTAAAAAAAAATAAAAATATATATACTGTAGTCATAGCAATCAATCACTGTAAAGTTAAGTTAAATTTTAAAACTAAAATGTATGTATAATTAAATTTGAGAAATTACAAAAAGTGATAAGTACTTACAAATTACATATCTTAGTGTTAATAACAGAAAACACAATACTCCATGGTATGAGTTTATGGTAATGCACTAAATTATATATTATAAACATTGAACTGGTTATATTTAAATACAATATGTTTAAATTATTATTTATATTTATATTTATTACTAGCTCAGTGCATTACCATAAATTCATACGATGCATTATTTTCACTATTTTTAATTTTTCGAACTCTTTGAATGAAGACTAGGACTATAGCCGAAACATATTGATTTTAGAACAAATTTTGAAAGAAAATCATGTGTTTTACTGATGTTATGCCTAATTATTAGACTCTGTTAATACATATATAAACATCAAATTCAAAAGTATACATGCATACATACAAACACACATATCATATCATTAAAATTATTTAAGCATTTGCCAAAATCTGGACTAATGACTTATTGTTCTATTAACAGATGTTTCACAATTTATAAAATATGAAAAAAAAAATCAATATAACTATGTATATGTATATGTATAACTTATGATATTTTTAAAACATTAACTGGAATTAATAGCACACAAAATATTTGAAAATTTAACTCAAGCTGCAATTTCTCTATGACAAATCCATGAAGATAAATTTGAAATGGATGCAATTTCTTGAAAATATCTTCATTAGCTTCTATAGTTACATACATTCTAATAAATTAAATCATGTAACAATTTGTTGAATAAAGTAGAAAATTATAAAGACCTGCCAAAACTAATGCAGAATTATTATATAGAAAAATAATTCATCTGGTTTGAGTTGAATTTATAGCTAATCACCTTGATCTTGAATGTATTTTATGCCTGCTTGGACTTCTTGATTTTGATCTAGATCTGACAATTATTCTACTGCTTCTTTCTCTCCTGGCGTCCCTTTCTCTGGAAATTACCACCATATTACTAGAAACATGCCGAGAACCAGCTGATCGAGATTCATGCCGCACGATACGATCTCGACTGGAGTGTCGATTTGACTCTTTTCTTCTCTTGGATGGAGGTGGTGATAAATCAAGATCTTCATTAACAGATCTGTGGTGACGGTGTGATGAACTATGGCGATGATGACACGAATCTTGATGAAAAGAATCTAAAAAATACAAATGAAATAAATTATTATATAATTATTGAATCATTTAAAATTATATTTAAAAAAAAAAAGGTTATAAAAAATTAATTGAACCATACAATAACTTTTAATTATTTCTTGTTTCTTTATTAAAAAAAACTCTCTGGGCAATCTATACTGAAACTTAGCGAGTGTAATAAACAACTAATCCTTTATATGGTTTTTCAGATGTGAAAATCGATTCAGAATTTTGTGCAAAAACAAATGTTTTATTCTATTCAACTATTAATTACAATGATTAGGAAAATGTACCATTAAATAATTGCCTACCCATCAATTTGTAAATTATAAATAACATGTAAATTTGTACCTGGACTCCTATGTTTGGAGATACTTCTACTATGCGGGTAAACCAAGTCTAAACTAGATTCATCATCTACCTCAATGGTGAAGATTTTAGTATTTCTAGTTGCTATGGGAGGTGTATGTGGTGACATATCTGATCGTCTGAAATACATAATGCTTTAATAATACAGTATTATGCAATGAATGACTTTCACATATAGGACTGATGAAGGATTTTAGGAAATTTGAAGTATAACACCTTCTTTTCTTCTGGGATTTCAGAGGAAAACATTTGGATCTGTGGCGGAATGATTTGGATTTGGATTTGGTTTTCGAATAATAGCTGCTTCTAGATTTTCTGTAAAATTATAACAAGAAAATATTAGTATGGTTAAAAATATTAATGTAATTTCTTAAATAATATGGAACAAAAAAAAATTATATATAAATACCATTTAAATGGCCATAGATAATTCTATTTCATTACAATTTACAATTTCAATGTTATGTAATTCATAATTTGTTTGAATTAAATATTAGAAATAAAAAACTTTTATATCTTAAAACAAAACTAAAGAAATTTGAACCCTGATGGCAATGTACAAGTTACTATGGTAACTATTCATTCATTAATAATCTATAGTTATACTTTCGATTGATCAAACAATTCCAGAACGCTAAAATCCTTGTACACAAAACTTTATTACTAATACAATGTTAATGGTTACTTTCATGATAAAAAATTAGTCAAACAAAAAATATTGATGTAGATAAAAAGAAATTACCTTGCAGAAGATCGAGATGGCGGAGTTTTTCTAGAAGGTGAATATGAATCATTTTCAATTAATTGTTCATCTGGACTAATGATGGATGCAGGTGAAATATCTTTTGCAGACCTAGCAGCTGCTGCAACAGGTGTTTCCCAATCACTTAAAGCCACTTCACATTTTGGAGTTCTATAACAAGAAAATTATTATAACTTCAACTAGTTATTATACTGTAAGTTTAAAAGAAATAAACAAATTCTCGGTGTAAACTTATTTTAATTTAATTGATTTTCTCTCTTAGCTCTCATATCTCTTAATTACCTCTCATAGCTTTCAATTTCTGATAATTCACTATTGCTTCCTTTTGATCTCTCTTTCTTTTTCTTCTTTTTCCCCTTTTTGTCTCTTTTATGTTTTTTTTCTTTCTTCTTCCTGTGCTTTCTATCCTCTTCATCTTCATATACAAGTGGAGAAGGTGGTGTTAGTCGCATATGTTTTCTTGAAATTGAAATTTCTTGAGGTACTATAGGTGAATATATTCTGGCATGTGATGACACAGATGTCGGTGAGTGTTTTCTAATATGAGGTTTTATTGAAGGAATATCAATATACTCCGGTATGACTCTGGATCTTTCAGCAATCCCAGAATGCCTAGAATATGATTGTTCACTAAATGGACTTTCTTCAGACTGAATTTCGCCAGCTTCTGGTGCTGATAAATCCTCACTGCTCACATCTGAATATTCAACTATTGGTCTCAGGGATGCTATCTAAAAACATAATTATTTGTTCAATAATTAAGCTTATTATGTATGAAATGGAAACAAAATAGCCAGAGCTCAATCCAAATATGAGATAATGATTTGTGTTAAAGACAACTTGTTTTTTGAAAGTTTAGTGAATTTCAATTTCAGGCTTCTTTTCAATTTACATAAACATATTTTAGTTCGAACAACAATGTTAAGAAGACTTATCTCATGGCAAACAGACCAAAAATGCAAAATTATAAAAAAATCTTAATTTTAGCATTTACCTGTGGGGTATTGTCTTTAGACCTCTTCTTCTTTTTAGTTTTCTTGCCTGTTTTATTTCTACCATGACGTTTAGTGTGTTTACTTGTTCTATCCCTATCCATTATATGTGAATCACTATTATAGTGATATTGCATGTATTTACTATCATCCAGTATCGTAATTATCTAAAAAGAATATCAGTAATATAATACCCAAACAAAATAATACTCATAATAATTTACCTGGCATTATATCAGATTGCATAAGATTAATAAAATATTTAAAACTTTGTTAACACATTTAAATATTTTTATAAAGGACTTCCATACTTCAATACTATATTATTAAACACTTATAAGAAATCAAAATGATATAATTATAAAATATCTATTTCCCAAATATTTACATAAAGACGACAGTAATATAAAATGGAAAATTATAAAGATAAAATTACATATAATATTAATACAAAATACTATTTCTAGTATTTGTCATTAAACCTTCGAATAAAACTAAGGTTAAGATTGGCGACATATAACCTACAATAAATTTCATGCAATTTGTTAAGCAATAGGTAAATTTATTTTAATAAAAAAAAGAAGATTAAAAGTTTTAGAAAGCAAATATACTAGTAATAAAAAGAATAGCATATTCTTGACTAATCTTATCTGAAGGTGAATTTTACGGTAGCCATTAGTACGGGTGGAACTGCATCGCATAGCAAAATTATTTAAAGCTATATGCATTGTAAATTTTAACATCAAATTGTAGTGAAATAAAATATATGAGGTAAGGACTCACCTGGAATCACGGCGTGAGCCGTATCCATTTATTTGTCACTTCACATTTTGTTACACATAGTTAAATGATATATCTCGATATGTGACATTTTAATTATCGGTTTATAGCTATATGAAGGTCTCTTAGTACTAAATTATTTATAAATTATATGGAGTTTGATATCATAAATCTTAAAAAAATATTCATTCAATTCGATGGAGCATGGATCATAATAATTTCTTTAGATTTAAGTGCAATAAATTGTAAGGGAATTCAATAGCCGTCTGCTATCGGCCATTGTTATACAGCAACGTCATCACCGTATGCTAAAAAAGATAAATTTAAATGGACAATTATGGTAGTATTTTATTATTAATGCGTAAAATAATGAAATTAAATAGCATATGTGCAAATAAGTTATTAGATTAAAATTAAATAATGCCAGGCGATGAAAAAAAGTTTTAATCATAATTCAGTTCGTTTAGTTGGTAGTATGGGTACAATGTAGAATAGTGGTGGGATATTTAAATTATTCTCTGATTTATGTTTAATGAATTTATTTTGACGATATGTTGAAATAAAACATGATACATAACAATATGGAAATATAGAGATTCATATATTTATTAACAATAAAACCTGAACTTGAAATAATGGAAATAAATCTAATATATTAAAAAATTTCAGCATATACAAACACTTTTAAAAAATATTCTACTAACAAACAGTTTTCAATAACAATTTCAATTTAATATTATATATACAAATTTTGATAGAATATATTAAAAAGTACAGTATAATATGCTAAACTATGAAATATTCTTATTTTGTATAATAATTTAAGCAGAATATTTATAAATGCAATAAAAAGCAATGAAACTTGAATTATCAATTATAATTTTCAAATATAAATTTAACTGAAATCCCAATGACTGTAAATTAGTTTTGTACTATAAAGATCTTTTTTTCAATTTTCATTCAGCAAGTACATACATACATACATCGTTCATACACTCTTATAAATTTACATATTTCAAATTGAATTATAAAAACAAGTAATGTAATTTCAAGAATAAAATTTAAGAGATAAAATCAAATTTTATATTTATAAAAAAAAAAACTTTTAATTTTTTGATGTATATGAATTTAGTTTTCAAAATCTTGATTTTATATATAATATAAAAAATAGAATATTTAGTAATTAATGTAAAATAATGTCTTTTCATTACTTCTGATGTGGATGACCCGCTCATCATATTATCCCTTCCTGAAAAATAACACCACACTTCTGGAAACATATTTATATAAACACATAGGACTATAAAAACAACATAAGTTAACGTAAATATAAACTTAAATATGTCTTATTTCTATAAGTCAATTATTAAACAAAATTCTAAAATATATAATATTAAAATTCTAATTCTTCAAGAGTTTTTGATAACCTATTATCTATTTTTCTCCTTTGACTTCTTCTAACAGCATCGGCACGTCGATAAGGCTCACTTTTTAAACCTAATAAAATATCTTCTAAGGCACCATTGTACACCTCATCCTGCTGCAAAAGTTTCTTTTCTCTCACTTGATTCGTCTTATGTTTTAGTTCATTGATCACAGCATCCTGGAAAGCATCAATCTTGATTTCTTAATACAGAAAATAAAATATAGAAAATATATAAAAACTCAATTATGTTCAAAATGAAAAATCAACTGCTAAATTTGAGGTAAACCTTTAAATGTTTATAAATACTATAAATGTTCATTTAAAAATTGTACAGTCATATTTTAATAGCATTCAATAATTGTAAATTTTATTGAAAAATCATCTGGTAGAAATCATTTCTATTTATCACTCGAAGGAGAAAAAAATATTTTTCAATTGTTTACTTTTAATTTAAAAAAAAAAATTAAAACCTGTTGCTTTTTCTGATTAATTTTGTTTTTCTTGATTACTTCTTCATTTGGTTTATTTAAAGCTTCTAAAGCCGCTAATTCTAGTCTTCTTCGCTGCTCATTATCTTGATCAGCAGTCTGTAATATAATGTAAATATTACCTATATATATAATTAATTTTTAAATTTGTAAGATTTTGTCAAAGGTTCTAATTATATTTATATTATAGTTCTGAATTTATATAAATATTTAAGATTTTACTGCTATATTTTTTACGTTTCGTAAGCATCATCACTTTAATTACAATATTTCCAAAATATCATTTATAATTAAAAATGTGAGCTATACAGCAAAGCTTTTATTTCCCAAAATAATTGTAATACAAGAATACTGACTGAAAAGTTACCTTGAAAGCTTTGATAAATCTTACTATTAAATTAAAGAATGTGTTTGCATCTACAGTTCTATGACTTTCACCAAAATATTCAACACATTCTTTGAAACTCTCTTGTGCAGTTTTTGCTTCAGCTTTAAGTTTTCTTAATTTATCCTCAGAATTTTGTAAGAAATCTTTGAGTATGATGTTCGGACCTGCCGAATTTTTAGATCTTTGTTCTGCTTCTTTACGAATAAGTTCCATACCCTTTTCTAAATTTTCCATATCTGCATTTATGTTCTCCAAAGATACTATAAACAAAAAGTATGAAAATCAAATATCAATAATATGATTGTCCTTATTTATTATTGCATAAAATTATATATTTATAATTTTTTTTTACAACTTTTTTATTACCTTGAGCAGCTTTATCTATATATAAAAGTTCAGTTTCAAAGTTCAATAATTCTGGAAACTTTTGTCTTATTGTTGAAGTTATATAATGTAGCAAACAAATTCGTTTGTCGGCACTTTTTGTATCAAGCAAAGTATCTAAGGATTGTAATTTAAATCCATATGCTGGTCCACGTTTGCTACTATTCAAATAATTTCCAAAAGCTAATATGATTTCAAGAATTTTTCGTAATTTTTGCGAACTCTTCACGGAGGCAGAACCAGATATCACAGCATGGATTTGCTGCAATTAGAATATAATGTCATGTACGCATTTTATTCATTCATTAAATTGAAGTTATAGCATTCAAAACTTACAGGAGTTACCAAATGTACGTTATCAAAGAAGTTTCCTATATAATTCATGATGTTCAATTTGGCAGTAATTCGTTCAACTTTAGTTAGATTCAATAAAAATTTATCTTCGTCTGTAAGTTGAGAAATATTTTTCTTTTCATTTTGATATTCACGATAAGCTTTTGCTTCTGTTTCTGTTGGGACCATCCTTTGCAGTAATTCTACATTATCCAAAGGCAATTGTTTAAGATCTAATGAATTTATTGCTGCTATTACTTTCTCCACTGGCATTTCTAATTTTCTTCTAGATATAGCTGCAGAATGAAATAAATATTATATTTAAATAAATAATATAAATGAAATATTTTTTAAATACAAAGCAATATCTTTTATTTTCAACTTACCTATATTTCTCAGCCTAGTATGCTCCAGTAAAGAAATGCTTTCAGGTTTCTTAAACCTTTTACTGGGGAATGTAGATAATCCATCTGTATCACTGTGGCCATTCAGCAATGTTCCATTCAAGCTAGGGCCAAGTTTAAACCGTTCTTCAAAGTCAGTAAAGTCTATGTAACTGATTATTTTATCATCATCCAGCTCATTGAATATTGTTCCTCGAACCTTTACAAAAATTGTGTGTTTGGTTATGATTCAAGATCTTACTAATTGTAAAGTTGTATAGATGTAAAATTATGGTATCTGTAGTCAATGAATACATGGTCATTTTGTTAAATATTTCATATAAAATTCATTTATAAAAAATTATTTTTTTGTAATACAAAAGACTGATAAAATTCCAAAATGGCTCTTCAATTTTAAATTAATTTAATATGCATTTAATTTTCATAAAGTTAACCACGTTTACCAATATTATTTCTAATAAGGTACTGAAACATCCAGAAATTTCAAACATTCATATTTTGGACCGATATTATTATTACCTGGTTTGGTTTCAAAGCAATCCAATTGAGCGTCGGAAGCTTGTATTTTGTTTGCACCTTCCTTTTAATTGTCATGGCTCCGTCTGGCGCTGGCATCATCCCTGGTGGTGCTGGTGGCGGAGGGCAGGACGATGACAATAGACTCGGTGGTGCAGGCGGAGGAGGGCAAAACGGTGGGGGAGGAGGAGCAGCGCATACAGGTGGTGGTGGCGGCGGTGGCGCTGGAGGTGCTGGAGGAGGAATGGGTATTGTGCTACCACCGGATGTCGAATCTGGTGCTGTGGAGGATGTATCGCCACTTCCTGAAAATAGATTGAAATTGATATAATTTTAATATAAGAATGAACACAAAAATACATAAAAAATGTGATAACCGTTGATATAAAAATGTCAGATAAACTTTGAAGCAGTCATCAAAGATAAGTTAGATTTATAGTCACAGTAATGTATTGATTTGAAATCATAATATTTATAAAACAGCATAGAATAAATTGCTGTAATTTCAAAGATAACTTAAGATACTTATCCATAAAGTAATTCATTGGTTTGAAATCATGATATTTATAATAGTGGCCGTAATATACAAAGGAAAATGTAACGAATTAAAATTACCGAAGCATTACAAAAAATTATTTCAAGCATTTCTAATGACTTCAATGATAATTACATAAAGAATAAAAAATGAAAATATAAATTTAGGAGTGCCAATAATAACATATAAAAGTTATATTATTATATAAATAATATTTACCAATATTAAAAATAACAATATATAACAGAATATAAATAAAATAATGTGTCTGCTCATATGGTTTAACATGTAATAGTGACGACTATTTCTCTAGCGACGACTATACAGTTCAAATTTGAGAATATAATATATTTGAGAATATATGTATCTTTCTCACCACGATCCCTCAATTTTCTTTCATTTTCCCTCATTTGTTTAGCATCCCTCCTTAGAGTGGCCACTTCTTCACCATGTTGCCGCGCTTGCTGTATGGCCTGGTCGCGTTCTTGGCGCAGGGTCTGAATGGCGCGTTCCAGCTCTGCTATTTTACATAGAGATTCATGTTCCAGATCTGACATACGATCGTGACACTGTGGGATTAAAATATTAATCAATAGTTAATTTATTTCATGTTCCGTTGTGGTTAAATTTACAGCAATGGAAGTTCTAATTAAAAATATCATTAATATAATGAAATATTTTACAATTTGAAATGAATTTGAAATGAATTTTAATTCAATTTCTCCAACTATCTTTCTCTTACATGAGCCAATTCGTCCTCAAGTTCTCCGACCCTTTCCAAAGCAGCAGTTTTAGTTACGCTGTCTTCGACAAGAGCCGCTACATCAAAAACGTTGTCCAAATAAGCAGAAATTTGAGTTTGTAATTCCTCACTCTCAATAACTCTTAAACGCTCCAAATGTTCATCTAATCCTAAGGCAGTAAATTCATATTGTAGATGAACTCGAAAGTTCATATCATCAACAGAGTGGACTACCACGTTCACAAATTGCATACAGGCCACCTGGGATGAAAAAAGGATTAGTAGTATGCTAGTGATTTAAGAAATCATACTCTTACAAGTTAGTTTAAGTTAATAAATAAAATTAATAAATTGAATAATGATTTGTGGTAATTATCCTACTACTTACCATAAATTCTATATGGAATGTCTCATAATTCACAAAATAGTCCATTAAAGTGACAAATCGAGCTGGTTCACGTCTAGCTTCTTTAAAAGCATCAAAAGCTCCTAGAATAATTCGATGACCTCCTTTTACCAGGCAAATCGCGGCCAAAAGCTCTAAAGCCAGCGCTTTCGTTCTCAATGATCGATGAGCCAAAGACTGCGCAATACTATTTATCGCTTCTTGATGTTGTATAACCATGTTAAAGCCATACTAATGAAATAATTATTTATTAATTACAAAATAAATTAATTGTGCAGTATATAGAGAGGAAAAAAGGGTATAACCTCTGATTTTTTTACTCCGAATCGCATGAAATTTTGAAATTAGGTTCATCTTAACCTCAAGTTCAAAAGTGAAAACAATCCGGGTGCCGCCACCACCCCCTTGGGGGGTTTCGACCCCTTAATAAATAAGTGGACATTGAGCCGTTTTATCGCTAGTAAACATTTTTAATATTATAGGATATAATTAAAAAATATTTTTAATACATTTACCTTGCAATAAAATCATTTTCAACCCTGTTAAAACCCTAAACCCTTCAAAAAACCTCTAAATTGAAAAAAAAACACTTAAAAATAAATTTCGGTATGATATAATAAGAATTACGTATAAAGTAAATGATATTTCATGTTTTCCATCTTGATTATCAAATTTTTAACCCTTTTAGACCCTTAAAAACAACCCCATTGAAAGAAAATTAATAAATTCAAGATGATATGAATATTTTTTCAATTTCTCGAAAATAATTACCATATCCATAATTTGTTCAACTCTTAAAACTACCCTTAAATAAAAACAGTTAATATAACACTAGTACCCAGTATAATTTTGTCTAAACTCGTATATTTGTTATTCTTTTTACTGCAATTATTAAACTTTCATTTGTCTATAGTGATATAAAACTATATCAATATATTTAACACAAGATACTTTACTATAAGAATAAATCGCCTGCCAAAATTCTGTACCATAAAGGTAGATACATTTCATGATCAACATAATAATACAAACTTTAGTGAAAAAAATTCAGACCCTAAACGCTCCGTTTACTGCACAATAATCAGTGGCAATTGAAATAATTGAATTGCGTATTTTACTTTCTATCACAATGTAGTAATAATTCATTTTTAAAATAAATCATTCGTTCTATTGATGTAATATTGCTCTCACTGTAAATTCACTAATAAACCGAGCTCAGGCGCAAATGCTTAGACAAAAATGTTATACGAATTATGAATATCCTATTGTGAAACAAGCTATTTATCAATCTATTTCAAAGTATTAAAAGTAATTAAAAATTTAAATAAAGCTTGCATTTTAATTAAAATCAAAATTATATCAGTATTTGAGATGTAGTTCAAAGATTATAGTTGCAACTATTTTTTACAATATCATAAAAATAGTCAACATCAGAACATAGAATCTTTTAGTTTTGTTTCCAATTATTATTTTTATGAATATATATTATTATAAAAAACAATTGTTATTGTCACTATAAATCTATGTTAAATTGAATACATATTATATATTATACAATTAATAATTTCAACATAAATCAACAATAAATTGTATCAAACTTGGGCCTTTTAGCATTATAGCAGATTCCTCAATCCTCATACTAATTTCATGCAAGTGCTGGGACTCCAACATAGCAATCATAATTAATTATTTTATTATTATTGTGGATGGTAAACACAGCCAAAAAAGGCAGACAACATATGTTTTTTATTAGCTCCTCAAAAATGTTTAAATAAAATTCTGTTTTTAAAAACTGGAACAATACGAGTTCAATAATACTTTTAAGGGGTATTCTAGTGTAGAAATTAAAAAAAATCGATTTTTTTATTTTATATTTTCAGAGTATAACTATCTAAAAATATGAGTACGAGAAGGTTTCTGAAAATTTGAATTATTTTCGGAGATATAGGCATTTTACTGACTCGGTCTCCATACTGGTTTGGCTTCAAGCAAAACTTTTTCAGTACTGTTGACACGATTTCTCAAGTTTTAATCGACCGACACTTGAAATGTTCAGAGAGTCTTGTTTATAGACCTATCTATAGCCCGAACTAGGATTATCCCCAAATTCCAATTTTTACTATTTAAAAAAATTCGAGAAATTCAAAAAAAAACAGTAAAATATACACTTTTTTCAAACAGTCGCCAATTTGTAAAAAAAATTTTTTTACTCATCGCTAGTTCGGGCGATTGCGACATTATTGTAGATTAATAATCTTTTTATTTTTTGCATTTCCGATGGCTAGGAGGGCTGAAATCATGTCAAGACTGAGGTGCCAATTTTTTGAGACCACCCACTTTATCAGCTGCCAGTTTTTACAATTTTCAACTTTCTCATTTTTTAATTTTTGTTTTGTATTTTAAAAATATTAATAAACAAGTGGTAAAAAATGGATAGTAAAAACATTCATTGCTTTCTTGTACGACACTTTAAAAATGACCTAAAATTTATCGCTCTACACTAGAATACCCCCTTAAGAGTGACTTTGAAATATAACCAATTATGTCATAAAATTCATTACTTTATTGTATACTTCATATTTTTAGAATTGTTAGCATATAATTTCGAATTTGTTATAAATTTACCTTGTTATTCATTATAGCTCTCAAGCACATTATACAAACATGTATATCATCCGTCGCAGCGCCCATGTTTAGGCGCTGAGCGTGTCTTGAGCGCCGTTTGACACCAGGGCTATCAGCGATGGTGGCTAACGATGGCCTATAGGTACCACGAGAAGACATCGTGCCTGAAGGACTCAATGAAGTTATCGTTCCATTTCCGTGATGTGACATTGTGCCGTCCATCGCAGATGATAAAGAGCAATTTCCTAAAAGATTGAAATCTTATCAACTCATATTTATATGTTATGTACAGCGATCAGTAGCTAATTCTTTTTCAGATGTAATTTTTTTTACTACGTGTTTTTTTCAGAAGACAACCCAACTATCTCTGGTTATTTTATACCAAAAGAATCTTCAGCTTTCCTCAAAAATATTGAATGAAACTGATATAACAGTAATAGTTGAAAAATAGAGTCTAGAACAAAACTATTTCATTAAAATAATAAAATCAAAATCTGACTTAATCGCTAGCCATAGTTTTTTTCATGGTTATTATGATAAAAATACTCGAAGACAATTAATATCTTTCGCATTTGCATATGAAAATTATGGCAATAAATAATATGCCACAAGTAAGTTTTATATCAAAATTCAGTAAATTCTCATTACCAATTCCCAGATACTTAAAATTAATCAAAAAAATTTTTACGCAAATCGTTATTAATAATGTAAAATAATCTTGATAAAAAATTCCGCAAAGATTTTTCATTATGTAAACAATATGAAAAAGCAGCTGCTGAGTAAAAAATTTTCTTCAACTTGTACTATGAGTGAAATATTAATTATGTATGAAACATTAATTACTCCATATTTTTGCACTTATTTCATAAAGTTGTAACTTACAGATATTTCGAGAATGATTTGTTTGAACGTCAGTGCATTTTAACATATTTTCTAAATGACGTACATAATAGTACGAGAGTATATAACAGTGTTTGTAAATATAATAGTACGTGAATGAGTAATAGTATTTGTGTACATAATAGTACGAGAGTATATAACAGTGTTTGTAAATATAATAGTACGTGAATGAGTAATAGTATTTGCGTACATAATAGTACGAGAGTATATAACAGTGTTTGTAAATATACTAGTACGTGAATGAGTAATAGTATTTGCGTACATAATAGTACGAGAGTATATAACAGTGTTTGTAAATATAATATAGTACGTGAATGAGTAATAGTATTTGCGTACATAATAGTACGAGAGTATATAACAGTATTTGTAAATATAATAGTACGTGAATGAGTAATAGTATTTGCGTACATAATAGTACGAGAGTATATAACAGTGTTTGTAAATATAATATAGTACGTGAATGAGTAATAGTATTTGCGTACATAATAGTACGAGAGTATATAACAGTGTTTGTAAATATAATATAGTACGTGAATGAGTAATAGTATTTGCGTACATAATAGTACGAGAGTATATAACAGTGTTTGTAAATATAATATAGTACGTGAATGAGTAATAGTATTTGCGTACATAATAGTACGAGAGTATATAATAGTACGTGAATGAGTAATAGTGTTTGTGTACATAATAGTACGAGAGTATATAACAGTGTTTGTAAATATAATAGTACGTGAATGAGCAATAGTATTTGCGTACATAATAGTACGAGAGTATATAACAGTGTTTGTAAATATAATAGTACGTGAATGAGTAATAGTGTTTGTGTACATAATAGTACGAGAGTATATAACAGTGTTTGTAAATATAATAGTACGTGAATGAGCAATAGTATTTGCGTACATAATAGTACGAGAGTATATAACAGTGTTTGTAAATATAATATAGTACGTGAATGAGTAATAGTATTTGCGTACATAATAGTACGAGTGTATATAACAGTCTTTGTAAATATAATAGTACGTGAATGAGTAATAGTATTTGTATACATAATAGTACGAGAGTATATAACAGTGTTTGTAAATATAATAGTACGTGAATGAGTAATAGTATTTGCGTACATAATAGTACGAGAGTATATAACAGTATTTGTAAATATAATAGTACGTGAATGAGTAATAGTATTTGTGTACATAATAGTACGAGAGTATATAACAGTGTTTGTAAATATACTAGTACGTGAATGAGTAATAGTATTTGCGTACATAATAGTACGAGAGTATATAACAGTATTTGTAAATATAATATAGTACGTGAATGAGTAATAGTATTTGCGTACATAATAGTACGAGAGTATATAACAGTATTTGTAAATATAATAGTACGTGAATGAGTAATAGTATTTGTGTGCATAATAGTACGAGAGTATATAACAATGTTTGTAAATATAATATAGTACGTGAATGAGTAATAGTATTTGCGTACATAATAGTACGAGAGTATATAACAGTATTTGTAAATATAATAGTACGTGAATGAGTAATAGTGTTTGTGTACATAATAGTACGAGAGTATATAACAGTGTTTGTAAATATAATAGTACCTGAATGAGTAATAGTATTTGCGTACATAATAGTACGAGAGTATATAACAGTGTTTGTAAATATAATATAGTACGTGAATGAGTAATAGTATTTGCGTACATAATAGTACGAGAGTATATAACAGTGTTTGTAAATATAATATAGTACGTGAATGAGTAATAGTATTTGCGTACATAATAGTACGAGAGTATATAACAGTGTTTGTAAATATAATAGTACGTGAATGAGTAATAGTATTTGTATACATAATAGTACGAGAGTATATAACAGTATTTGTAAATATAATAGTACGTGAATGAGTAATAATATTTGTGTACATGATAGTACGAGAGTATATAACAGTGTTTGTAAATATAATAGTACGTGAATGAGTTGAGTTTTATTATGAGTGGTCAGAAATTGAAATTGACATTTTTTACAAAGCTTGATATTATACTAAACTAGTGGTGCATAGCATCTGAAATGCAAATAAGCAAAACTTTATCAATCGAATTTAAAATGAAGGGCAATAATTTATAAGAATTATATAAACTGAATTGCAAAGTTGAAATTATTTTTTAGAAGTATATAAGTGAGCTTTAGAACTTTAGCTAAAAAAAGAAAATAAAATTTGAATTATTTTCAATATTAAAAAAAAATATTTTTTTTGGAAATTAAAAAAAAGTTTTTCCAAAAGCAATCGTTTCGTCAACACAAGCAGGAAGTTTTTTTGAATCATTCAAATCGGATGCTTAGTTCTCTCATCTTCGAAATTGCTGGACCTGCCTTTGCCAAAAACTAATCAGCACGTCTCCCTATCAATAGAAATCGAATGTTTTCTGAACTGACTTGAACTGAACTACAACTTGAAATAAATTGTATCCATACATACATACACACATCCATTTTTTCTGAAGTATGGCAAAATGTTCAGAAACCTTCAAAACGGGAAGAAATGTAAAAATATTCAATTTCGATTCTTGCACGATTACAATAACTTACTCTACGGGAAGTTACAATGTCATTAAAAAGTTATTAAAGTTAATTTCTTATCACTCATTTATAAAAAATATATTACGTTTCTGTTAATTTAAACTAATGATGACACAAAACTCTCGAAAAGTCTGTGACGTAGTAATTTAAGGTATGATCTTATTGCCATAAAAATATATAAATGTATCAAAATGAAAATATATTATAAACAATATGACTTATGATTTCAAAATGTACTTGTCAATTATATCATCAAGTTGTATGACGATTCATTAAGTTTATCAGCATATCATAAGTTTCTCAAAAATAATGGAAGGATTGCCAAAATTCATACGTAGATCCGTAGATTCTAATTGGTAAAATTATATTAGAGTTCTTTCTTTACTTATTGTTAGTGCATAAAAAATATGTTATAATCAAAGGTTTCTTAAATGCACTAATTGTACTATTTCTTTCTATATGTCATTTTATCACACCTGCTGCTAATCGTTCCTCAGAAGCAGTTCTGGAATCTCCCTGCTGCGGACGCCTTTCATGCCTCATCATTCCTAGGCGAAAACCTAGATAATCAACTAACGCATCTAGACCACGATTTCGATCATCTAGAAATTCCCGGACCCATCTAATAGAAAATAACACATAATATAATAAAATATTAATCATAGTTATTCATATTGAATAATAGGTATTATCTTAATACATAATCCAATCCTTAAATTGCTAATACTATTATGATATCAATACGTTATATTATTTGCTATCAACTATAGCACTATATAAAATAATGGGTGTACTGCCTTAGGGCAGGTCCGTGAGCTGAGTTAAAACTCCAACTCGATTCAGGAAAGAATGGTGTGAGAGATTTCCCATTGCCATTTCACACCGCAGTGCCCAAGATGGGCTTATTTTCAATTGGAAAGATATTTTGATCTATATTTTCAATTGAAAATGGACATCGCGCTGCCCGATGTCAGATTGCCAGAGCGGGCAATCGAACGCGCGACCCTGTCCATACAAAGTCAACGCGTTAACGACCTTCGCCACGACGAACCCAGAGCACTATATATCAATTATTTAATACTTTACTCACTCTATATGATTAGTCCTTAGGGATATTTCTAAATCCCTCAGGACTTGTGTAGATGTCGATTCCATGACCATTTTTCGTTTCTAAAATATTTAAGAACATATAATGCAATAAAATTCCATTATTTAATATTATTTTTTATTATCATTTAATGTCTCACTCTGTGACTCCTTGATGCTTTAGGATCCAGATAAGTCCGTAGCTTTCGCAAATAGTACGAAGGCGGATCCTTCGCGTGCACCATGTCCTGCAAGAGAATAAAAACAAACAATTAGTTAAGTGCACATTGTAAAAGCGGCAGCAATTTCATTAAGTGTGGTCACGAAACACTATAAATGAGTTATTTGCCCTCTGTTATTATATCTGCTGCGCCTCTTTCTAACGAGATAATTGAAAGAAAATAAAAAAATAAGAAAAATCGAGCCTGGTAATATATGTAAGCAAAAAAGTAGTGCTTTCTATGACAATACAAAGAAATATATTATTAATAATTAAATAAATAAGGCTGAATAGATCTGGGTGTAAATGACATTTTGCGCTGCTTTGCAAAAACTTCTCGATATATGTAAATAATCGATTTAATATTTATATTAGATGTATTAGATGTATTAGATATACAATTCACAATTTTACAATTAAATGACAAAACAACCAAATATAGAATACAAATAAAGGAATGCTAAACTAATTTAATTTTGTGTCTTGATTTTATGAAACTTGATATTACGTCTTCGTTTAGACTTAGAGCATCTTCAAAAGTTGAGGTCCTGTATATCTATTAATTCGCAGAAATTATTAAAAAGTTTAGAAGCTTTTCTGAAAAAATAGCAGTATCAGAGCCGAAGAAAAATATTTCACAGCTAAGTAATACTCAGTTATAGCCAAAAATTGCTGTATTTGTAAGATATCACATATAATTAGTAACAATAGATATTTATAATATGAAGGGGATGGTACCACTGTATTTCTTGAAGTCAAAATTAATATATTCAGAAATGTCGAAAAAACTGTTGGCTTTTAGTAAATTAATCAAAACGTTGTGAAATTAATGATTGCTTAGTTGACGTATTTGTAAAGGTAATAAATTGAACAGTTGAATACCAAAACCATCAATTGAATTAAGTAGTATTAATTAAGCTTAAAAGTCGATCCTTTGATAGTTCTATTCCTTGTGACATAGGAATTAGACATGGAAGATAAAGTACTGGGGATTATTTTTAATAAAGAGAAGTGTAATAAGTAGGAATATGTTAAGAACGGTAAGAATGTTATACTTCTGAAAAAATATTTCTACAACTTGCCATCGAGTTAAGAGAGAACATGATTCTTATTGCTCTTTTCTGAGACTGAAAACATGTTTTAAGGATGCTGAAAAACCCCAAAATTGAATGCCGTAGACCAAATGCGAGTAGAAGTTGGAGTAATAGATAGAAGAAGACAATTTAAACTAATTTTAGATTTAAGCACTCTTAACGTGAAACAAGTTCTGGAAAGTTTAGGTATTAATGACGAATAAATATGATTATCCCAATTTAATTTTTTTTGAATTTGAATTCATAGGAATTTAGAAACGGCAGAAAAATTGAAGAGGACATCATTAATAATTAGGGAATTGATTTCGTTATTAATCCTATTGATCTTAATTATCTTAATATAATTAAGATTATAGGATGATCTTTATCACCATACAAAGTTTCACAAAATCGCCAAAAATTCAACGATTAATTATGAAAAAATAGCACAGTTAATCATTACCAAAAAATTATTAATAAGATTACAAAGTGGTATCTTTCGAACAGTTTTTGAATTTGCAAAATCGTGTCGAGATTTTTTGCGAAAACTTAGTCAAAAGCTTTGCATTTTTGCTAACCTGCTCATTCTGAAGAAACGACTTGGCTGATGGTCTCACATAACAATGCGAGTTTCTATCGAGTTTCATATATGAATCTTACATTTTTGGTAAAATGTCAACGGAAGGACTAACTTTTGGTTGACATACAATTGTAGCGTCACGATTCAGAATGTCTTCAAACGTAGAAGAAATGCAAAAAAGCAAATCAGACTTCTCCTTCAGGTTGTTATATATATAGATAATAGTAAATGCTTGTAGGTAATAATATGATTAGTTCTAACTATCATCTGTGACAAAAAACAATGAAGTGTTATCCAACTTCTTTAATTTATAGTAAATGTTATTTTTGAATGTAAAGACAGCCTACAAATAGTTACATCGTAAAATCAAGAAATACTGAATTAAAAAAAAACTTCAATACTCCGTTATTAACTACGCTTTGTATTCAATTCCACATTGCTAGAAACTGGCAAAAAACTCAATTATATTAACAATGTGTTATCTTTCAAAGTTGTAGAACTAGATCTCTGTGCATATAATAAACATGATAAACCTTATAAGTAAAAGACCCAACGGTATCTATATCTGGATCGCATCTATATTACATGCATTCATCTTCTGATGTAAATTTGTTTCAGTCGTTCAACATATAAATATTGTAGAAGTGTGTAGGAGTATTATGTACTAAACTGTGTATATATATTATGACTTTCACAATAAAGAGCAGCCCATCATTTGTATATTATCAGTAGGGTCAATGCTCCTGTTGCCATACTGTTGTATATTATCGTATCACAGTTTGCTATTATCATTTTTGATTAGTGGTGCCAAAGAATAAACTGTATACGATCCACATGTAAATAGTTAACAAAACAGGAATTAGCGCTGATGCTGATATCAAATCGACACCACAATTGTAAATAATGGTCACAGTTTTAAGAACATTATATCAATAACATATCCACATTTAATGCAGTTAGAGCAATGTTTGTATCTCATTTGTTGCTTTTATTCCAAATATGAATTAGGGTTGTCGATTGCACCCAGCATCAACAATGTTCCGGACCCGGAGCCAATTCCGGATCAGGTTCTAAAGTTTTAAAGACAAGTAAAAGGTTTCACTATCTACGTTAATCAATATTTTAACTCATAAGCTTTCGAAATAAAGATTTTAAGAAAAGCATCACAGCAACTTTCATAGATGTCGAAGCATTCTACCAATATTTTTGATCTATATTTCCCATCCCATGCCTATCCTACTATAATATGAATCTATATGAAAGATACAAAAAACTAGTGGTGTGTGGTATCATGCCTTAAGGCAAATTGCTGAAACTTCCAGTACCGCAAGGAAATGTTCGAGGAATGTTAATTGTTTTCACAGAGATTATTAATAAATTATAAATACTATGACATTGTCTAATATTTATAAAAAATATATAAACTGAATTATAAATCTAAAATTATTTATTTTAAATATATGAGCTTTAAAACTTTAGCTAGAATAAAAATTAAAATCTGAATTATTTTCAGTATATAAAAAATATGGAAAAAAATTAAATTTTAAAATAAAAAAAATCCAAAAGCAATTGTTTCGTCAACATAAGCGGAAAGATTTTTGAATCATTCACATTGGATGCTTAGTCCATTCAAAAATTGCTATTTTTGCACATTTAGCTCCGTATCTTCGAAATGGCAGGACCTGTCTTTGCAAAAAACTTACAATTTTTGGCATTACTTTAACTTACTCTATAGAAAGTTAAAAATGGATTTTTATTTTATCTTCAAATCTTATTTCGTTTAAGTTAAGAAATCAACATAGAATTGTGGAATAATGTAATTTTTGTATTAAATCTCTAAATCTAAATAATTTTGCATAAACCAATCCATGAACAATTCAAGTAAATATTTTCTAAACATATAGCAAAAAATAGTTCATACGTCTGAACCTTCATTATCATGTCAATTAATTAAATGTGTAAGCCAAATATTGTTTGTTAAGATGAATAAGATTCAATTAATATTAATCCAAAATAAGCACGATTTTGGTGATTAAACCATTAAAGGGCTCGCTCGTAGGTAAGTGGCTAGAAAGACTGGACCTGAATCAGAGGTCTCGAGTTCGATTCCACTTCGAGCAGCCTGTTGTCAGGCAGTAGACAATGATTTTTACTTTGAAATATAGATGGCAATATGTTTCCAAGTGAAAATAGCCCTCACCCGGCATTGCTGCACAAATATTAAAACTGTTTGGGTTGCCATCTGTAGAACAGACTAGTATTAAGTCAAAATAGCACAACAGCGTGTAGGACTATTAAGTTCTGATTGCTGTTTCAAGAATTAAAAATAAATTTAAAAAAACATAAATTTTCCATCATCTATTGTCTTCATCTACAGCTATAAGTAAGCATGGTGAATGATATTCACTAAATATTATTAATAGTGATTTGCTTGAAAATATATAAATTTTGAAATTTGTACTAATAGAATGTATAATAATGTATTTATTTTGGACAACTCTGTTACATGAATGCAATTCAGTCATGAACGCTAGTATATATCTCAATGTACGCGCCATATTACGCTTTCGATACATTACATTATACTGAATGTGAATATCATTAATATATGAGTTTTCAAGTGCATCACAATGGACGCATATATTTCGCATTCGTCGTCACAATGCCTATAACACAAACGTTCATGATATATAAGAGAAAAACATATAACGCACCGTCAAAAGAAATTGCATTTGATTGACCGAAGTTATTGTTAAGTCAATGCTTGCTGAATGTGATAGATTGTTATCAATTTGCAGCATCCTATTCAGTTACATCGAAAGTTTTATGAAGGTGTTAATAAACGCTCATTTAAAGAAAATGTTTAAATAAGGAAATTATAGTAATAGAGAAGTTTATCTATATATAAGAAAAGTTTTCCAAAAATAATGCATGGAGATGACGTCCATATCACAAAGCAGTCTGGATTTCATGAAACTTACGGTTCCTAATTATATTACAACGAATGGTCCAAGTCGAAATATAAATAGATTGGTCATTTTCTAATTAGAATTTAGAAGTCCGCTGAAATTATAAAATATTCTTATTAAATATACACTCAAATACGAGAAAGTAAAATATGCATATATATTGTTGTTCAAAATTGAAGTAGTTGTTGTAAGCCAATATTGCAGATTTGTGGTCGGTTTGATTTAAGTTAATATTTTTTAACTTATTTGCCATGAAATTACCATGAAAAATAGTTTTATAGGCGATATCAAAATATAGATCTATTTATTTTATATAAAAAAGAGCGCCACACAGTTGTCAAACTAAATAAAAGATAAACATAGTAATACAATTTTACTATAGTGAGGCCACAATTTAAAATTGAATAATGCCGCACTTAAAATCAAAGCAATTATAATGAATTACCTCATGGGTAAATATATATATATATATATATATATATATATATATATAGTTTCAATTTTGCATAAAGAACCTATAAATTATGCATAAGCCTAAAAGCAATTTAACTAATGTGGTTCTATTGTTTCTCCATCACTTTTACTTCCTGGTGGAACGCTTCAATGAACAATATAATTTTTACAAAAAAATACAAAACTTTTTTTTATATTTATTTGTTAAATAATGAACTACTCAAAGACATATTTAAGTTTGGAATTATTTATTTAATTTAAATATATTGAAAATATCATCGAGATCTAAAAAGCTAGAAATGTTTCATCATTATTCTGTTCATTTTTGAGATATAAAGGTTATAAATTAAAAATTAGAAATCTTGCAGTTGCCATTGTTACTTTAGACGCCCAAGATTAAAATCAAAATTAATCGCTCCTATGATTTCGCACAATAGAGCATTTTAAAGTAAAAGTTATACTTGGAATTTTTTGCTGTGGTTTTACGTTAATTAAAAAATCTTTTTAATCATTCCATGCACTGAATATGTCACGATCAAGATATGAGCTCTGTAAAATTAGTTGTCATTATCATTTCATTAAAAAGATATTATCTTGTTCTTGTTTCCAAAAATGCTCTAGTTTATATAAAATTATCTTCTTTATTATTACAAGTAATTACAAATAATTACCTAATAATTAGTATTACAAATAAAACTTCTTCATTATAATATCAACTGAATAATACAATAAAAATGCTGTCTTAAAAATTACCAACAAGATATTCAGAATCATAATAGTCGCAAATTTTATAACAATTGCTCATCATTATCATTATTATTATTAAAAAAAACATACATTTTTAATTTGAGTTCAACGCACAAATTAACATAAAATATCATGTTTGTAAATAATAAAACGCAAGAGGATCTCGTTAATTATTGTTCTCACAATTATAACAAATAAGATTAAAAAAATACAATAACATGCTTCACGTTGTAATAAGGAATATATGAAGGTCTATGATCCAAAAAGTAACTAAGCAAAAAAACTTATATTTTTTTATATTATTAATATCACTAAGTAAATAATCATTGTGTTTCAATGCACACCAATCGATTAAATCAAATTAATGTGAGAGCCATATTTTGTTAACCCTTTCGCCATAGGAGTGTTTTCCGAAACATACACTGCTGTACGAGCCAGCGAGCCCCCGAAAGTCTACAAACCATAACATATTTCAAGATTTTTTAATCATGCGTATAAATGAAATTGGGGTGTCAGTTTGTAATATTGCTATTTTTAATACTATAAATTATTTTAATACTATATTTTTCAACTTTATGCCAAGTTATACATGTTTTAAAATTTTTGTCTGTCTGTTGGGCTAATCTTCGACACGGCTGGACGATTTTAGTAGGGGTGTTTTTTCGCAGGTAGTTAATATATATAACTATATATATATAAAAATAAGTCGGGTTTTCCTTCCTTACGAAATAACTACAGAACGCATGAGCCGGTTTCGACAATTTTGCATTCGTTGGAAAGGTCTCGGGCTCCGCAAGGTTTATAGCTAAGATAATTAGTGGTGCATGGCATCGTGCCCTAATGCAAATTGCCTAAGCTTCATGAACCGTAATTAAAAATTCGAGTAATAAAAATAATCAATAATTGTTTTAAATAATTGCAAATAGATTACCTTCTATATATATAAAAATAAGTCGGGTTTTCCTTCCTGACGAAATAACTCCAGAACGCACGAAACGATTTCGACAATTTTGCATTCGTTGGAAAGGTCTCGGGCTCCGCAAGGTTTATAGATAAGAAAATTAGTAATGAATAATTGCAAATAGATTATCTTCTATATATATAAAAATAAGTCGGGATTCCTTACTGATCAAATTTTTCCTTTTCAAATATAAAACAAACAAAAAATTTCTTCACGAAACTATCTGGTGGCAAAACGGAGTTCGTCGGGTTTGCTAGTTATCAATAAAAATGAATTTTAAAAATAAAAATTACATCATTAAAAAAATAAGAAAAATAATAACAAATAAGTATAACAAATAATTAACTCAGAGTATCAAATATTCAAAGAGTCGACATACTGGTTGTCTATAGGCGACACTCGAACACTCAAGTTTTCATGTGGATGTCGTCTCAAATAAAAAATAGTAAAAATAGAAAATTTGAAAATATCATGAATGTCTTTTTGTTATTATTATATGATAATCAAACATTTCTGAAGTAATATAGCTAGAATTATCCTCAACAAAAGTGATAAACTTATTGAGTGATTCTGATAAGTCACATTACAGTTGGTATTTAACAGTCAAATATGTTACGTTTGGCGGGTGGACTTTGGAATTGCCCCAAAGAAGGTTGGCATTAGTATCTTCTGATAGACTAAATAAATAGAAGGAATACTTGACCTCAGACATAAAGTAGTAAAAAACAGTCTATGCCAAGAAAAAGAACAATACCGAGCGCTTCCGAATAATTTTGAGTAAGCTAATCCCAAAAACTTCCGAGTGTTTTTAGGCAAATTTATTTGCTTTAAAAAACACTGTTAATAAAAAAATAAAATTTTTAGTAGCAATGCTGGGCAAATGGACTTCTACTATATTTGGAAAACATTCAAAATGCAGACACAAAAACATAGTAAAACTGTTAAACAATCGCATATAGGGCTCGCTCGTAGGTAAGCGGTTAAGGGGGACGGGACTCAATTCAGAGGTCCCGGGTTCGATACCCTTTTCAAGCAGCCTGGTTTCACGCAGTAGTGATAACGATTTTTACTTGGAAGTATAGATAGCAGTATGTTTCCAAGTGAAAATAGCCCTTAATCAGGATTGCTGCACCAATAGAGAGTCAGCCCTATTAGATAAATTGTAATAATAATAACATCAAATATCGGTGTATTAACCATTTGGTTAGCATCTAAAAATATGAAGTAAGGAGAAGTTTCAGCCCAACAGCTCATAAGACGTAAGGTTCTGATTGCTATTCAGATATAAGAAAAAAAAAATAGCATAATCTGAGTACTTTATGGATAACTAGATAATATTTGATTACATGTTAATTTCAAAAGCATCTTCGCATACTGACTTCATTGAAATTATGGAACATGTGTATAGTTCTTCAACCGTATATGCCCATCATGTTATGCAACGGATAACGCGACGATCAGTGCGGTTCCGCTTTCTTAGCATCGCTCTGCGTCGAACGAATCCGAAATGGAAAGTTGACGTGAGATTTTTTTTCAAATCATTTTTTTCCTCGTTAAATTGCATCGCGCACGCCGTTTTGTTATTAAACTTTGTTAGATATTGCGCACATGTTTTCTTTCACTTATTTTTATGCTATAATTATATCGTTGTCTTTATGAGAAATTCCGCTAATAGTATGAACATTAATTAAAATACATATATAATTGCTGTTTTAATTACAAAAATAATTATGAGAATGCTGTATGAAATATGCTCTTTCTACATGTATGAATTGAAATGCATGATAACACTAATTTTGTATTTATTATGAATAATATGAAAAAATAATCAATACACTATTCTGATACGTTTGGACGATTCCAATTTATGTGAACTAAAATAAAGCTAGTGGTGTATGCAGTGGCGTAACTATAGGGTGGCGTGGGTGGCAAAATGCGACGGGCCCCCGACCTAAGGGGACCCCGGCCCAGGAAACCGAGACTCGGAAATACCTTTTTACATTGTACCTAAATTTTATTTCATTTGAAACTTATATTTTATATTTTTTAAGTTCAAAGTCGGAGTTAATTATACAACCAAGCTTGCATCGAACTTACATTCGGCCGAATATTTAGTTAGTTAAAACCAGAGGAGTCGCCGCCGCATAGCGTGCGTAGTGTTGTGTTTTATCTTTTATGCGATAAAGAGCTGCGATGGATCTGCATCGGAAAATCTTTAGTTTATACAATATATCAAGAATGAATTAATGAATTTATTATTATATATATATATAATAATTTATACTTTATCGACTTTAAAGATAAAAAACGAACACGTGAAGAACTCTTTTCTCAACATCAGTGCCTTTGCGGGGCCTCGTATCAAAATTGGTTTGGGGGGCCCCCTTAAGAAGAAATTTTTTATCACAAAATATAAAAATACATAAAATTAGAAGAATAGTTATTTATCATTCTAATTATTTTTCTATAATTTTCCGAGATTTTCATAAATGATCCAGATAAAAATATTTTCCCCTTATTCGAAAAACTGAATTATTAAGAGATCTTTAGATTCTAAAGTTTCTGTCCCTAGAAACAATAGTGACAGGTCTGATAGACATTTCTGTCCTAAAGTTTTTACGTATTTTTTTTAGTTTTAATTTTGAATTTCGTCGTATTCGTGAAGCACATACAAAGTTTTAAAATCTTTTCAAAATATTTTGAAGCAGAAATAAATTCTTTTAAAGCATTAGCTTACAAGTTGAAGTTCAATACCACTCGATAACTACGTCTAAGTTATTTAATTTTTTATAAATCATTGGTTTGCTTTAGATATTTCTTACGCTCATCGTTGGGCCCCCCTGGCCCGGGGCCCCGTTTCAAGCCATTCTGAATCGAATGAGACCAAATTTGTAAAAAGTATGTATGTATATGTGTGGGCGTGTGTGAACAGATTTTTTTTCGCAAAAACATCGGGACCGATTTCAAAAATTTAAAAGCCATTCGATGTATCTCGATGCGGACTAGCGTTTCTGAGTTTTGAGCGACGATCGGCCGGGCCGTTTCTTTGTAAATCGCAGAAAAATTTAAAAAATTCCGTCCACGTTCTAGCCCGCAATTCTGAATCGATTTTGAAAATTCAAAAATCGTTCGAAAGATATTGGTTGGGAATCGTGCTGATTAGTTTTTGGTAAAGATCGGCCGGGCCGTTTACTTGTAAATAAAGTTTAAAAAGAAAAATAATTCAAAGTTCAAAGTCAAAATTAGACTTTTGATCAACGTTTTCTCAAAAACGCCTGAATCGTTTTCAGAAATTTATAAGCTTTTAGAGAATACTCCGAGTTAACGTGTTCGTTCGTTTTCAATTATGTATAATAAATCCACCCTAAATACTTTTAATTACTCATAAATTAATTTATATTTTATTGATTAAGTCGATTATTTGTACATATCGTGAAGTTCATGTAACTTGCCGCAAGGCAAAATAGCAATACCAACTAGTTAAAACTAGTAAAAATAAAATTAAAAGAAGAAATTGTTAATGGATGATTATGTAATAATTAAATTTAAGAAAGTGATATTTGTTTTAAATTTTCATTAAAAAAATTTGTTTTTTAATTTCCATTTATTCTAACGTTGAATAACGTTTGATTTTCAAGAAAAATTAGGTTTTATGTATTTTTTGTTATTTTTATATTATTACAACTAATAATATATTATACCTATAAATCAATACTTGACTTTTCTGCCTTTTGTATAATTTCATAATTTAAAGCCATAAAATATAAATTAGTCGGAGTTGGTTTGCTAATTGTGATAAAATTCATTAACTATTGTTTTAGCCAGTAGTAAAACAGCGTGTAAATGACTATTAACGTTTATTAAACAAAATTAGATAAATTAAAAATTGAGTATCACGATAGGGCCCCATCGGAAGACTTTGCCACGGGCCCCGGAGGGTCTAGTTACGCCACTGGGTGTATGACATCATAACTTAAGGAAAATTGCTGGTACTTCCCGTACCTTAATGAAATATTCGAGTAATATTAAATACTTTCAAATATATTTTTATAAATAATACAACATCCATTATTCTTATTTTATAAAAAGTAAATAATTAAACTTAACACACACACATATACAAATACATTTTTTCTGAGGTATGCCAAAATGTTCAGAATTCTCTAAAACGTGAGGATATGCAAAAATTTTCATTTTAGATTTTTGGCCTATTACTATAACTTACCCTACATGAAGTTAAAAATAGTCGCGTAAAATATAATAAAGTAACTGCATTGTACGAGTATAGTATAAATACCATATTACTGATATGGTAGCCTAATATATAAATACTTAATAATTGATATAAGTAGTATAAATTTATAGTTCGCTTTATTGAATTAATTTTAGAAGAAACAACTATTTTTTGAGTTCATTTTGAATGCAATAGTTATTTTTTAACTGTATAGGTATAAGCCCATATAAATTTCACTAATAATAGTTGATTAATACATAACTAAACATAAATAGTTATGTGTTCAATATATAGTGCTATAATTTCACATTTTTTTCATTATTAATATTAGTTTTTATATAACTAATAAATTTCTAAAATCATTAATTTCCAAAAGTCACAAACTACACTAAAAAGTTATTTTAATTTGATAATTAATTTACTTAAAAAGCATATCAGTAAATTTTATATACTTCAATTAATAATATTTTTTGAAATTTTAAAATAATATTTCCATAAGCCTGTAAAATTTGTTTACTTACAATAATTTTAATTGAGCATTTCAATATTGGTAGTAAAAATGCAGAACAGCAATTATAAATGTAATAAAAATCGATTTATACCTCATATATGCAATAACATGCATTTCTTTTTATTGCTTATCACAATGTAGATGTCGAGTAATCAAGTAAATTTGTTTCATTTTTATTGCCAAGACCGAATGCAACAATGTGCGGTTTCAATATGATTATTTTTTTTATAATTTTTGTTTTTGAATAGCAATTAGAGCTAAATAAGGCCCATCGGTAAAGTAGAGCTTTTATTATGTGATTTATTAACATAGTATTAAATACTACACCCAATGATTGACTGTTCTCTATCTGATGAGATCTGTTTTATTAGATCTTTATCTAATACTGATGATGTATATCTATATATAGAAACGCCCGTAAAAGATTATTTCCACGTGACATGATTTTTTAGAATTATAATCAAAAGTAAAAATCTGATAACTACAGCTTGATATCTATCTATATCCACCTAAGCAGCCTTAGGTCATGAGGTCAGAACCAGTTCTTTCTGGTCCAGGTTCTTAATCTTAACATAAAGCCATTACCGGCACATGATTGATAATTAATGACACAAAGTATAATTTTACTTATTTATCCGAGCCTAATGGACTAGAAATACGGCAATACCTTAATCCTACATTACTCTTACCTTAACTTGAAACCAATTAATAATGCAAAGTAATTAAAACAATTACTAAACACTATCTGCCTCTTGTAGATTTTAATAGTTACTTTGTGCATTACGCTATGAGTTTGCTGCCTTTTCTGTTATTACCATTCAATTTAGTTCATAAATCCATTTTATAGTTTAATATGCATATGATAATATTATATAAATAATCTTTGAAATGAACAAATGAATAAAAAATGAATAATGTTCTTCACAACTGCAGCCGCCATCAATCAGAACGCATAATAATTTGCAACATATGTTTTATACTTTAATATCTATATATCTATCATATTACTAGAATTAATACCTTCTATGTAACATATATTTCAACAAAACTGATTTTTTATTATAATGTATAAAATATATTTAAAGAGCATCTTCAATTTTTTTTAGAATTTTCAATCTTTGATTCTCAAAGTATCACCATTCATAAATAATAGTACATTAAGTTTATTTTAAAACAGTTTATTAAACAAAACAAACCTTCTGGCACATGTCTAATTAAAAATATAAGTTTTAATTATTGAATTAAAATTAAACAAAATCAAAATATTTTATTTGAAGGTGCGCAGAGTACAGGTGTGTGCAGTTGGAAATAAATCGATAGACAAACATTTCTAATTACTGATAACCAGAATGATGAGACTTTGAAACATAAAATGTTATCTGCCAGACACGTTTGGTAACTGACCTAGGTAATTATAAAATAAATGCTAGCGGGGTCAAAGACTCCGCGAACATAAATAAATCTATGAAGTCCTGAACGTAAGTAATATTAGTTAAATAACATACTCGTATCGATTAGTAGAAATATTAATTTTGTGCCATTATTTTTAATCTTGAATGATATATTTATACAAGCAATATACAAATTAAAGTTTCAATAATTTTGCTGATCGAATTCATATTCAAAGTTACTCATATTCAAAGTTACTTGCCTGCCAAGAATGAGAGGCTGTTTACAGAAAAGTAGCAATTTTTAATTCGTACTAAATATATAAACTATTATAATTTCAAGAAAATTAAAAATAAAATCAGTTTCAAAATTCTCAGGTATTTCTGAATCAACTTTATCTTAAATTCCAGTGCGATAATTCTAAAAAATTGACAATTTTAAATGATAAAAAAAATATTATTATACAAAATCGACGTTTTCTCCAAAACGGATGGGCCGATTTCAAAATTTGATAGCCGTTAGATGTATCTCGATGAGGACTAGTTTCTAAGTTTTGTGCGACGATCGACCGGGCCGTTTCTTTGTAAATTGCAGAAAAGTAAGAAAAATTTCGTCCAAGTTTTAGCCCGAAATTCTGAATCGATTTTCAAAATTGAAAAACCATTCGATAGATATTGGTTGGGAATCGTGCTGATTAGTTTTTGGTATAGATCGGCCGGACCGTTTTCTTGTAATAAAGTTTTTTTAAAAAAAAAATCGACAATTTTTATGATTTTTAGACGTTAGATACCATAGTTTTCTAAATCATACTAAAATATTACGGCCCTACGACAAGCCGTTTAATTTTGAAAATTCTTCAAAGTTTGCAAAAATTGGTATCGTTTTTTTGGCATTTGTCAAAATTAGACCTTTCATCGACGTTTTCTCAAAAACGTCTGAAACCGATTTCAGAAATTTAAAAGCCATTTGATGTATCTCAATGAGGACTATTATTTGTCAGTTTTGTGAGACGGTCTGCCGAGCCGTTTCTTTGTAATTTGAAAAAAAGTGTTAAACTTTTCGTCCACATTCAACCTCAAACTACCGAACCGGTTTTAAAAAATTAAAAACTGTTCGAAAGATATTAGTTGGGAATGATACTGATTAGTTTTAGGTAAAAATCTACCGAGCCGTTTTCTTGTAATTACCTGTTGAAAAAAAAATTGAAGCCGATTTTTATGGAACTTTTTTTGGTGAAATATATCATGGTATTACGACAAGAAAGGCCGTTTGTTAAAATTAAAATCAGTCAATTTACTTGGTATAACGATAGAGTACTTGGTCTTAATGAACATACTAAACCATTAAAGTCCTATGAAAACTGGTTCAATTATAAAAATTATTGATTTTTGAAAATTTGCTTTTAGAAAATATTCCAAGTTAACGAGTTTGTTTGTTTTCAATTAAGTGTTATAAATCCACTCGGAATACTTTTAATCACTCATAAATTAATTTTTTTAAGTCGATTATTCATACATATCGGGAAGTTCATGTAACTTGCCTCAAGGCTAAATACCAATACCAACATATTTTTCGGTCAATTTTAATGTTTTAAATATTTTATAATGCGTATATAAAATACACATATCCTTAAATTTCTAACCTCCTACCACAAACCCCTATTTTGTAAGAATTATTATTGTAATTATAACTTTTTTGTAATACAATTGGTCCAATGTAGTTATCAACTACAGTAAATGTGTCTTTTGTTTAATGTGCAGTTACTTTTCACTATTCATTTTAATTTAAATATTGATTAAATTAATGTTTGACTTTTTAATTTTAGTAATGACTTCCACAATATATTCAAAAGGCGATAAACTGGTACAACAAGATGTAACTCCTATCAATATAGTCATGCCATAAGTTTGTTCTAGCGAAAGTGTATCAAATTGACGTTGAAGATAAGTTAATAATAATGTAGGAAACAGTCACGTTTGATCAATTTCATACATAAATAAATCAATCTTATTTTATTTTTTATGCTTGGAAGAGCAAACGCTTTTGCAACAATTTGCTATATCAATTAATTCTTGCATTATGCTGGTAGAGCTTTCACACATATAATTCTATGAACTGTAAAAATTAAATACAGATCGAGAAACTTCTTATATGATGTAAACATACAACAAATACGCTAGTTGATTGTAAATATTTAATAAAAGTGTTTATAAAAATTATGGCACTACATTCTTACGGAATTACGAATTTCAGCAATACCACCAATGCCATGACTGCATTTATATTATCGAATAAAAATAAAGTAATTACAAAAACAATGGAACTGTTTCTTTATTTATGAAACAGCGTGAGTAATAGTTTTGAAAAACTGGTATACAAGTTATAAATAAACAACACGACATTGCGCCGCAATTTACAAGTAGAAGTTTATCATTCAAGATCATTTTGCCACAAAATATTATTTTTTGCGCATAAGACTGGCAGTTTGTGAACATAAACTTCTATAATAAATTCTACTGTTTTATATAAATATATGTTATTCCTGTTATATTTTAAAAACACGATAGCAAATAAATCACACAGAATTCTGAAAAATGGAATGTGTGCACACAAAAATGATAAAAGTCTGACCAAATATCAAATGTTTAAATTATTTAAAATAAATAATTACTTTGTATATACAAATCAAACATATTATCTAAACAAAGTGCTCAACTCAAGAAGTATGCTTCATAAAAATCATTTCTTTAGGAACTTTAAAAAATACAAAACCTTAGGAACTCCTTTATTTCAAGAGTTTGATTCAAAATTTATTGCAGATTTTACAAATATCTTTCTGAATTTATATTGACTTTATAACATGAATAATGTCAGTAAGATATTAATAAATATAGTTGAAAACTTTCATAAATTCCTGCATTTTTTTTCAGAAACAAATATCTCATGAATATTTTGGCAGAGAACACTCCTTAAGAATTCGCATATGATTATTCATTTGAAATTTTCAATGATTACATGATTCACGGATATGTATTATAAAACAATAATACAAGATAAAATACGATTCACAATTGAAACGTAATTCATTAAAAAAAACAACGAGCTAAATTTACAATTACAGCTTACAATATAACTCAGAGCTTATTGTACAACTCAGAGCTTATTGTACAACTCAGAGCTTATTGTACAACTCAGAGCTTATAGTACAACTCAGAGCTTATAGTACAACTCAGAGCTTATGGTACAACTCAGAGCTTATGGTACAACTCAGAGCTTATGGTACAACTCAGAGCTTATGGTACAACTCAGAGCTTATGGTACAACTCAGAGCTTATGGTACAACTCAGAGCTTATGATACAACTCAGAGCTTCTGGTACAACTCAGAGCTTCTAGTACAACTCAAAGCTTATAGTACAACTCAGAGCTTATAGTACAACTCAGAGCTTATAGTACAACTCAGAGCTCATAGTACAACTCAGAGCTCATAGTACAACTCAGAGCTCATAGTACAACTCAGAGCTCATAGTACAACTCAGGACTTATAGTACAACTCAGAGCTCATTGTACCAATCTGAGCTTATTGTAGGTGCCAATCAAAGCTTATTTTACAGTTCAGAGCTTATAGTATAACTCAGAGCTTATAGTACAACTCAGAGCTTATTGTACCAATCAAAGCTTATTTTACAGTTCAGAGCCTATTGCACAACTCAGTGCTTATAGTACAACTCAAAGTAATAATAATCTTTAAATAAAAATTTGTCATATTTTCGGAACAAAAAGATATTACCTTCATTATTTTTTATATTCATAAACTTCATGTAAAAAAATCTAGAAGGTCTCAATGAAACAAGTCTAGCCTCCAAATAGATAAACAAAAACCAGACTTATAATAAAACGAAAATAAAATCCTTTCTGTATGGCTGATTAAATAGATGATTAACCTATCAGTAAATTAAATACCAGCCATGATGCTCATGAAGCTAACAAAAAACATGTTATAGAATTTAAATCTTTGATGTGTATAATTTCCTCATGGATATACTCTTGTTTTTCTGATGGAGGTAATATCCATACCACAAGTAATAAGCTCTGTAATGTTTATATATTATTCGGATAACAATTTAACAATTTTGAAAAAAAATCGAAAGCAAATGTTCTTAATTAGCTAATTACTAAATTCATGGGCTTATTTCACTTTAGTTAATTATAGATAAATTATTAATTTTATAAATACGTCTATGAAATAATAATGTAATTATTATCTTAGCATATTTATATAAAAAAAATATCTGAAAACAACTTTTAGTTTTAGTGCGCAAAAGCCGCAGCACCACACGGTATAACTGTGAATGCATATTTCTGCGGGAATCCCAATGGAATTTGTTGGCAGAAGATCCGTCCTTTCTATGGGAAAATCATTTGGAAGTAGCGATGTGTAGTGAAGTGACTCATCGAAAACCATATCGTACGAATGCTGATTTGCTTTTGCTCTTTATTTTTCTGTGTGCACAAACACACTAAAAATATAAACGCTCATATGGTGGCAGACAGGAGATTGGTAAGCAGCATACTCAAAAAAATTCTTCAAATTCTTGTTATAAATTTTCCATCTGAATAAAATTTTTATTTTCCTTATTTTGAAATATCAATCAGATATTAACACTTCTTAGAGCTTTTACGGTAAAACTTCTCCTTTACAATGCCATATTTTAGAAGACAACCTATGGCCGAATGATGTAAATCAAAGGCAAATAAAATAAAAATAATCAAAAAATAGAAGGCAACCTAACGGATGCCACATCTATATTTGATATAATTTAATTATTAGTATTTATCAAATGCTGATATTTTTTAATTTGATTCACAAATTCTGCAAAAGTGGCATTTTCAATTGGAAACATATTTTAGATCAAATTTAGATTTAGATAGATGGTTATCAAGGCCAAAGACCTTGCGAGTGAGCCACAACAATTAACAAAGTAAAAATAAATTTGAACTCTAGAAATTGATTTAATAAAATGGAATACCAAAACATTTGACAGAAAATTTGAACATTTCGTAATTAAAATATTTATAAAAATAAAAAATTTAATAAGGGGGCGTCCATTTATCACTAACGATTTCTAAGTATTTTTGGACCCCCCTCCCCCTTGTTGATACGTGGTAATATTTGAAATTACCCTCCCTCTCCGTGCAATATCACGTGTATTTTTAGAACCTAGAAATTTTCTTAAATTGAGATAAAAAATTAATACACGTGATATTTTACTGGACCCTCTTCTCCCTTACGTGATATTTCGTGTGTTTTTTTTTTATCAAACCCACCCCAGCCCCTTTTTGGCTCACGTGATTAATGGACGCACATCACAACATTTTATTTGTGATTATTATAGCATACTAAGACAAAAATCAAATATATCTTCATAAATGTGGTCACTTTGCCTTAAAATTTTACTTTTACTTTATAACTTTTATAATTAGACTTTTTTAAAGAAAAAACTCGTAGTGGTAAAGTATTCTGCTAATTACGAATAAAATACTCAACATTTTAAATATTATTTTAATTAAACAAAAATAGAAATTAATTTGAAAATTTGTTCAATTTGTATAGTTGAAATAGCTGAAACACGGAAGGAAAAATGGTATTTTATCATTTCAAATTTAATCTTACGATTAGGAGCATGATTATTTTATTAAAATATCTGAATAAATAAACGTCAAGATTTTTTCATACAATTCTCTATACAGATATTATTCAATAAATATGTAATTTTAACTAGAAAATGTGAAGCACTTAAAAAGTATTTAACTTTTACCAGAAAAAATGTGCAAATATGCAATATACGCTCTCACTCTATAAAGAGTTCAAAGAAGATTATAAACAGGAAATTGCGATAATATGCTTGATAATAAAATACATTGAAACACATATGGAAAGCGTGCATGCATGCTTAATGCTTGCACAATAATTATACACAACTTTATGTAACAAAGTTAAACATTTGCATCTCTATGAAATGGAAGTGTTGAAGATGACGTATGCTCAATGAACGAACCTTAAGAGCTAATTTAATAATGAAAATTGTACCATCTTCGAATAAGTAATATATGAAATTACATAATTGTTATTACGTATAGAATTACATATATGTTAGAAGCATAGTATTTATTCTGAAAGATTGAATCAATCACTATTTGTAATATATATTTAGTTCTGTGTAATTATTATTATTAGGATAGACATTTAGTTTCCCAAAATAAAAATCTATAACCAGATTCTTCAAAATAAATACCAAGTTCCCTTAGCCTAAGCCGCCCGCCCTTATGTGGTAAAAAGTTATTCTAGGAACCACTGGTTCCGGATTCGATACCCATCTCGACCAACTGTATTGGTATAACATTTTGACTTAAGATTATTATAATAGTGATAGTATGTAAAAATAACCTTTACAAACATTCCTGCGTTACATATCACATATTCACATTAGATTAATCCAAAAATCTTATCAGAGAGACGATGGTGAACTTGTTTGCTCTCTCTAATAACTTTAAGGATTAAGAATTTTCTTTGAAACAGTTCATGGAACACAAAGTTCTGATTGCTGTTCGCCTATTAAATTATATCTAACATATTCATCAAGTTGTATAACGTTGTAATGTATGTTAAATAGTCCTTAAATCTTCAGTAATTTTATCAACATTAACTCAAAAATCCAGTAATAATCAAATATTAACTTCACGATGGAGAAGTGATTCGAATGAGGACAAATTTAGAAAAATAATGTATGTATGTGTTTAAGTGTATATATGTGAGCCGATTTTTGACTTTCGTCAATGTTTTCTCAAAAAAAAACAATTCCCAGGACTTGTTAAGTTCTGATCGCTGATAAAAATATAATTAACTCGCTGTAATTAGTATTTTGCCTAAAAGCAAGTTGCATGATTTCACGATACCTATACAAAATTGTCATTCAACTATTTAGGTAAAATGTTCAATTGTTTATTTCAAACATAAAATTTTCGCTATTACTAAAAAATAATCCATACAATTTTCAATTGATATCCTTCAAACACACTTGTTATATTCATAATTGTATAACTTAAATTTAATTTGTTAAACACATTTTCTTTCCTCTATCTCATTTTCTAAAAATGTATTTTTCAAGTGTGAACGTCAATTGTAATCAGTAGCTAGAACTAACTGCAAAACAAAGTAAAAATGAATGTTGGAATAAGTGTAATAAGTAGGGGGAAGTCCCGTAACGCCAGACAGCACCTAATACCGGACACTCTATTTAACACGTATTATTTAAGCGAGTATAAATCTTTTTATATCGAAATATAAGTGAAAAGGGCGCGGGGAGCACACAGGTGCAGGATCACCCGTCAAGACTTATCTGTGACGCACACGGCCACGGCGGGAGCAACCCTTTGCAGTTTTAGGCGCAAAATCACGGCGTCACCTAATTATTAATGAAAGTAATTGTAGTGTATTTATGCATTTATATTTGAGTGGCATTGAATGATAAAAGTAGTACTTGATTGTTATCCGTAAAATGGTAGAATATTATTAGATATTTTAAACAATTTTAGTAGGCACTACCAAATGAACGAACATGCTTGTCCCTTAGTACAGGACACCAAGTCGAGCCCTTAGCGCCGGACAGTAAACATATTGAAATTTCTTGTGAGAGTTGACGTAATTTATTTTAATTATTTAATTTTGTTCTGTATGAGTGCTAACGGTCACTACATACCCCCATTTTTCGTATTTCCTAGTCGAAGAATGAAAATCATGAATGCTCCAGTTGAGAGCATCAGTGTGGCCGAGCCAAAAGAGTGGATAAAAAGTGATTTTTTTTTGCAATATCTAAGAATATTCGTCAAACATACATGTGCAGACACTCCAGAGTATGGAGATGGCTACCTATGTGTTCAATACTAGTTATTTTGAAATGTCCGGTACTAGGTGCCATTTTGTAAAATCATATTTCTTGTTACCAAAGTTTGATTGATTGTATTAATTATTTTTTAGCAAATGTTGCGTTTCTGTTAATTTAATTTGATTTCTAACTTTGTTATCGAACATAAGTCATAATTTAATAAACATTTCGTAAAATATTTTTTGATTTATTTATAAATAACCTTAGATGTCCGTCACTCGGGAACTTCCCCCTAAGTGCATATAGCATTTGGCCATAAGTTATTAATGTAACTTAATAAAAAGAATAGTTTTTATATATCGAAAATAGTATCATATCTAACCGGAGTTATTTTTCCCAGGCTTTGATTTATTGCTAATGTACGTCGTGCATCTAGTTCACATGACATATATTGAACTTATATAAATTCTTATATAAATTCGTTACTAAAATATTCAAAGTTCACATGATCTACTTATTGCTTTGAATGCACTGCCTATATAGTTTTATAATATATCATATATAAAATAAAGTGAATATAAATATACGAATATATTAAGATTTATTAAAAATTACCTGATCACAGATAATATCCCACTTCTTCTCATCATCATAGTTTTTAAGCAATTTTGCTTTGTCTGGTGGTAAATCCATTGAGGCCTAAAAGTAAAAAAGATCATATAATAATTGAGAACATTTTTATCCTAAATCAACACTCAATTTAAATACAAAACATTTTGAAAAATATTAATTTAATAGAGTTAAATTTATAAGCATCGATATTATAATTTATTTAAGCCACTAAAAAAACTACAGAGTATATATTAGCGAAACTAATGATACATTTTATATCATTTGTAATTTATAATGATGTATTTTATATTTATTTAGTAATGATAATGTTGAAAGTCCACATCATATTCAAATATAATAAGTTTATGTGCTGTTTAATTTAGATTAATTCTATTGTCGGAAGTATTAATCAGTATCATGTTATTCTGTTTACTATCATTTCATCTTATCAAATAGTTCTTGTTTGCCGACATGAAGCTTGCGTTTGTATAACACTTTTCCCATTTGTTTTGACATCGATACTTTGAATGATGTTATCTTGTGTTAAGTAAATAATATACTAACATAGTTTCTACATTTTAATTAGATAATTGTTTCTTAAAAATAGGAAAAGAATTTAGTAAACGTGTTTACTTTAAATGCACCACATTAATCTCACAATCTGTAATAAATTGAATCAAAGAGTAGTAGATGTAGATCAATTACTGACCAATGAGTTGCAATATCATAAACCTTATAAAGAAGAGCATGTTCTTCTTTAATAGGTACGCATGCTCTTCTTTAAAACTACATAGTTATTATTATTATTATTATATTAAATTATTAAAAATATCTTAATCTCATTATGTGTTCAATAGGATATGGTACTTAATATCATATTCTCTTAAATACACCTGGGACATGGTATATTTAAAAGCTATACCAAAAAATCAAAGGACAGAAAGAAATTCCAAAAATTCATGAAGAAATATAGAGTATTCTTGCTTCAGATAACATTCATCTAACAATAAGTTTATTGGCTCCTAAAGAAATGATTAGAGCTGTGGACTTAGAATTAGAAGGTCCAGATTCGATATCGGCCTGAGGTAGATATTATGCAGCAGTGACATTGGTATGTACTTGAAAATATAGAGAGCAATATATTTCCAAGTGAAAATAGCACTTACCTGGTATTGCTGCATCAATAAAAATAATCATTACTATTACAAAAATTGTAAGAAAATACTTTGAGATAGGACAACCTACCCTATTTTATTGGGTTGCCAACAACAAATAACAAGAAGTAAGCACGACAACTTAGAGGGCGTCCATTAATCACGTGATCGATTTTTTAAGGATTTTTGGACACCCCTTGCCCCTTGGTGATACGTGGTGGTATTCAAAATTACTCCCCTTCCCCCACTAAACATCACGTGCTTTTTAGTTGCGAGAAAGATTGTTGAACTTTTTGAAAATGTTTGAATTTTTTTCAAACGTAAAAAATAAATGCACGTGATTATACCCCTCCTTCCCCCAAGTGCCATTTCGTAATTTTTTGTCAATCTCCCCCTCCCCTTCACGTGATTAATGAGCGCCCCCTTATAGAATTCGTTTACTTCTGATTACTTTTAAATAAATACAAAACAAATCTAAGTTTATTATATAAATCGCATAATCCAGAAGCCTATTTGTAATCTATCAATCACACAAATTGATAAAGGTCTTTACATGTAAGTCAATATATGCATTCCTGAGCGATAATGTCAATAATATTAATAGAAGGACTTGACCTCTGTCAATAAAACACTTCTATTCTTTATCGTGATATCGTATTAGTGGGTCAAGAGAAATTTAAATTAGTCAATGCGACAATGGGTCACGGGCTTTGTTTAATAAGTGTCAGACACTGTTCTTACAATTAGGTTTAGACATGGATCCAGTGTATGTATCTGCACATCCCATATAGAGATTTCGCAGAATTTACTCGGGTAACAGACCTATTTAATAATGTTCCAAGAAAATGAACGAGTCATATGATAAATGTAGAATATAGTTCGATAGATTGTAATAAAGGTGAATATGTATGTTTTAAATCCTATCATATGACTCGTACTTAAATATACCGTATTCTATATACCTACTCTATTACATTTTCTTTCATTTCCTTAAAATAGCAATTAAGAATCATTATAAGCTATTGTTATATGAAAAAAGAGAAAAAAAATAGAATAGAAGAAAGAATAATAATTTAGAATTCACGCCATAGAGAGTCTAGTATTGCAAATTAAATTTTAGAAATAAGTTTTAATCTATATTATCTTACATCTTCATAAATGTTCTATTACTGACTAATATAATTATTTAAATCGCATATTATTATATTACAAAATTCATTTCCATTTTTAAACTGTATTTTGAATGGTCCCATATTAATTAATTAACTTCCCGTGGGGTAAGTTATAGTAATGTCCCAAAAATTGAAAATGAAAATGTTTCACGTTTTAGAGGTTTTGAACATTTTGGCATAATTTAGAAAAAATGAATGTGTATGTGTATGTGTGGAGACAATTTTTCGTCGACCATTTCAGGCGTATGGATAAGCCGATTAGAAAAATTCAAAAAGCAATCGATTCCTCTTGATAGGGAGATATGCTGATTAGTTTTTGGCAAAGGCAGGTCTAGCGGCTTCGGAGACATGAAGCAAAAAGTGCCAAATGTTAGTTTTTAAGAGAACCGATCAACCCAGCGGTTTCCAACCTTTTCTTCCTTGCGCCCCCCTTTCGCATGAAAAAAATATTGCGCCCCCCTCCCCTTCTTGATTTTCTAACAATTTAATTTAAATATATTTAATATAACTGAAATTATGCCAAATAATACACTGTATTATAAAAAATATACATACAAACATTATAAGAATTTTCTGTTTCACATAAGTAAGATCTCACAAATGGTAATAAAATGTCTAAAGCATTATTTGTCAAAGTAGGAAAATCGTCCTTTGCTGGTAACCAAAACTCAACAATATATTTTCGTCCTGAAACATCTGCTTCAATGTGCTATCACTAGATAAATCAATTATCATTTTCTGCTCTGCTGTTGAATGACGAAAATCATCAAAGTAATGCGAAAATTGGTTTCGTAGACTAGTCATATGATTTGATATAATAATAAGATCTTTACTTACTTCTATTTCATCAGTAACACAAGTAATTTTAAAAGTGGGAAACATGTTAAAGTTATAAAGTTATTTGATACTAGCTATATTCAGTTCTAATTTTTTCATTAAAGCCGTAATCTTGTCTTTCTGAACAAAAGCACGAATTTGAGATCCTTGCATTGATTTAATTAAATTGCTAAGTCTTTGAAAAATATCAACTAAATACGCAAATAGGCAAATTTTGCAAGGAACTTTGTGTCCTAAAACAAGATTGCTCCGTCTCTTTTGTTATCAGCAAGAAATATAGCAATTTCTTTTTTGAGTTCAAACACTCTTAGAAGTACTTTAAGTATTTTGTTGATTTGTTTTTGACACTTACTCAGCATTTAAAAATAATATTTTTGAAACAGTTTCGCGCCCCCCTTGGAACGGTATGACGCCCCCCCAGGGGGGCGCGCCCCACAGGTTGGAAATCACTGGATCAACCGATTTGGTTTCAACCGATCAATGATTTTTGAGAGAACTAAGCATCCAAGATTTGAATGATTTAAAAAACTTTCTGCTTGTGTTCTGACAAACGATTGCTTTTGGGGAAAGAATTTGTTCTTATTTTTTTAATTTTCAAAAAAAAAATATCGAAAAATAATTCGGATTTAATTCTAATTCTAACTAAAGTTTTAAACATCACTTATATATAATACTTCAAATAATTATAATAAACTATTTGAAAACATTTAATATTCCTCGAAAATTTCATTAAGAAAGTTCCAGCAATTTGCCTTAAGGCACACACCACTAGCTTGCAATTGAACTAATTCCATAGTCCATATATCTTATAATAAAAATAAATCATACAATGTAATAAAAATAAATCATACGGAATAATATTAGAATTGAAGATACAAAAATAGTATAAACATGATATTATTATGTATAAATCATGTTTCAAAAAATTTACACTTAATTCAATGTATTTGATACTATTTTTATTTCATGTTTTATTGGCACGAGATCGTTTATTAGTTTTTCAATGAACTGACGAGCATCAGAAATAAAACGGAGGATAGTTGCAAAATTATAAGGTAATGTTATAATGAGTAGTTAAATCTATAATAAATGAGAAACTTTTAAATAAATAAATATATAAACATCCATATTAATATGGCCACAAGTGTCATATTCTTCAATAAAACCAGTATTTCATTATCTGCTTATAAAAATGATAAGTTGATAATATTATACATCAGAATAATATACATCAACCAAACCTAGCACTTTCCTGTTCAAATATAATATTTATCTTCGAACTTTCTATCTATGTTTTTAAAACTAAATTTTTGCACACGGTCAAACTTAATAACATAATATACGATATCAATATTGAATTTAAGAAGACCAAACACAAGTTTGTTCAATAATAATGCAATGATAAAACTTTTAATTTTTTTTCGGTATTGTTTAAATATTTAAACTGAAGCAATTAATTGTAGACCAAACAAAAGGAAACTTATGTGGGATGTAATTTCATATATCTATCTTCAATTGGAGGCAGATGGAATCAATAAATCGTTTTATTGAGAAAACAAAACCAATATAGTTTATCTATTTATTGCAATGAGTCATAAAGGCTAACAGTTCAACTATTAAAATTCTCCACGGTCTTAACAGATTAGTTCTTGGTAATTTATCATGCGTGCTTGGAATTAAAATTAGATCAATTTTAACAAGAGGTCCAAAATACTATGCAAACATTTATTTTATTACTTAGCGCCTGGTTAATTTAATCGAAGCGCAAATATATATGATGATAAATTTCAATAGACACAAAGTTGCGAGTGTTGAAGGTTTTCTTTTATCAATTGGAAATACATATAACTTTATTGAAAGGGGCTTTTTATCGGTTTATTATTTTAGTAGCATTCATATCTTATATGTAATCCAAGTCAGAGAAAAACAAAGCATTATTATATTATTAATACTTACTACAAAAAAACAACGTATTAAAATTCAACATTTTTTACTTGAACAAGTTAAGGTACTAAAATATTTGAATTTAAAAAAAACATATTATCGACCTTTGTTAATATTGCCTTTAGAAACTAGAATCGTCATTTTCTTCCTCATTCAACTTATAATTTGTCTACGTGAGATTTAAACAATTATATTATAAATAAAAACATATTACAGAGCAAAATTGAAATAAAACAAAATCACGCCATATGCATTATAATAAGCAATTTTTTAGATGACCTAAATCTATGTAGTAAATATACACAATACATAAACAAATAATATCTAGTTTAAACAATCTTTCGAGTGCCCAAATGTACTGCGCAGTAGTTTATAATGTTACATTAAATATTTATGCACATTATTTGCAACGACTTAATACACCAAATATATACATACTTATAATAAATTAGTAAATAAACAATTTAAGTCATTAGAAATTAGTCACCGGTACAATACTTTCATTCCAATGAAAAATAAATTATAAACTAGTGGGATGCATGGCATCGTGCCTTAAGGCAAATTGCTGGAACATCCCGTACCGTAATTAAAAATCTTGGTACGGAACCCAAAAAAAATTACACAAAATGTGTACACATTATGAAAATCTCTATAAAATATCTGATAATATGATGTGCAATAAACATTTTTTACCGCCAAATGACATTTTTTTTTAACTTATTTTTATTGAGAGTCCATAATCGCTGGACCTGCCTTCCCAAAAATTTAATCAGTTCTTCATCTTGTCAATACAAGTAAAATGTTTTTTGAATTTTTAAAATCGGATGCCCGTTCTCTTAAAAACTGTGTTACCGTTTTTGACACTTTTTGCCCCGTATCTTCGGACCTGCCTTCGCCAAAAACTAATCAGCACGCCTCCTTATCAATACAAATCGAATGTTTTTTGAATTATTCAAATCGGTTGATCGGTGTTCCCGAAATCGTCAACGAAAAATTTTTTCCGCACACAAACATACATCCATTTTTTCTAAGGCATGCCAAAATGTTCAGAAACCTTTGAAGATATATAAAAAATTTAATTTTCGATTTTTTTGCGATTACCATAAATTGCCCTACGGGAAGTTAAAAATATAAGACAAATATTTCGATTTCTTCGAATATGTTAATGTCGAATATAGAAAATCATTTATACATATTTTGTTCTATAATGCGAATTAACACATATGCCTCAATCAAAACTATTTTTAAATATCTTCTGTTTTAATTATATATAATTACGATTATTTCCTCATCCATAAAATCCGATAAATATATAAACATCGAACCAACATCCTGTTATTCAAATTGAAAAATGATAAAACATAAAAAATAAAAATTGATAAAGTTTTCCTGAAATTCTTACTGTATCAATAAATTATCTTCCATACTCAAAAATGGCTGCCGTAGCTTTATGGTAAGAAATTTCGTCATGCAACCACAAGGTTATATTGGCGCCTCGGACAAACTGATATCAAGCAGTAGTGATATCAGTTTTCACTTGAAAATAAAGATCTAAAAATGATTTCAAAGTAGCTACTAGTACTCATAAGTTTGGATTGCTCTTAAAAATTACAATTTTAACAACTTTCTCATAAAAAAGTGAAAACAAAGTAAAAATAAAATACTTTTAATAATGTCGACAGTTCGTACCATTACCTACAATAATTCTGCGATATGAATTGGCCATTTGCCAAAAAAAGCATGCTAAAATAATTTCGTTTTCTTCTAAAAAATGTCAGTAAATAATAATGATAAGTTTTCCTCTTAATTTGTCTTAAAATTAGCTTAATATAAACTGACTTTCGTCATGGTAATCCAACGGCGTATTTGAATTGTGTATTCAAGAGTCAATTCTTAGTATTGCAATATATTAGTATATATTATTATTAGTCAGCACATCACATGCAAAAAGGCAATTCAAAGCCTCAAATGTATATAATACATCTACATAAATGTGTTTGTTAGCTCGCGAATATAAAATAAAACCTTGATGTGGTGAATCATACATAAGTTAACAGCAAATCTTTCAGAACTTATAATTCATATTTCATAGCCGATTTAAAACAAATGACTCAAAAATTCATAAGTAAATACCACAAAATTAAAACAACAACTTCATTATCAATTTTGCCGCAGACGAAATTTGCTTTCTTGTTTATATATAATATTTAATATCTAAATATGAATAAAAATCTAAATTTGTTTTATAGATGGGAACCCGAACAGTTTGTCCCATCTCTATGCGATAAATTTTATTATTACAATTTTTGTAATAGTAATGATTTTTTTTATTGATAAACCTATGCCGATTAAGGTATATGGAAAGATTTTCATTTTCATATCCAAGTGAAAACCGATATCACTACTGCTTGATATCAAAGGCGGGAATTAAACCTAGAGCTTCTGATTTGACGACCCCATAGCTTTAAGTATAGTAAAATGATTTTCGTCTTGAAATTTTCAATTTATTACGTTGAAAAACGAAGGGAAAAATATGTTTTAATCACAAATACATTCACATGATTATACATATATGATTTTATTTCAACAACCCCAAAATATTTAAAGAACCCTTAAAAAATAACAGCCATAAAAAAGAATCTTGAGAAAGAACTTGTGACTTAAAAAAAACAATATTCAAAACTAAATATATGTACAAAAATAAGAATCAAAATAATAGATACTGCATCAAAGCACACATTTTGTTATTTCATTTAAATTCTAAGTTGTGGCAGTTTTTGTGAAAACAATGACTGAAATAAACTGAAATAATTAAATTTGTTTTCATGTGCCTTATTAGGTCATTTATTTTGCAAAATCGCATTGAATCAGAATTAGTTTGTTGTTTAATTCATGAAAAACTCTCTCGAACAAAAACTGCGGATTTTGCAATGTGTTGTTCATCGAGCAAAAGCTTTGTAATTTATAGACGGAGAACTGGTTACTTTTTTGAGCAAAATTTCCTCACTATCAGTTCAAATTAGATAGTTTCATGAAAAACTGTTTTCAAATGTCTTTATATATATTACGAACTTAAAATTAGTTGTCGAGCAATTTCAGCAAACGCTTGTTGTACCATAATATATTTTTATAGTACATTTTAAGTTTAGATTGTCCTAAATAAAACATAATAAAAAACAGAAAAATTTCAAAACTGAAATAAAAATGAATAAACTAACTGAATAATTTACATATTACAAATCTGAAGGTGAATTTATACGTAAGTGTAGAAATCTGAAAAGACATAAAAGTAAAAAGTAAAAATGTACTCTCATCGATAATATTAGTTACGTCTTTATTTTAACCATTTTTATTCTATCCCGTACGTTACATCTAAATCAGGATTATGATAAAAAGTAGCTCTCAAACTCCATTTATTAAATACTTTACACTTTTTTTCATGATATATTGAATTAACATTTAAAGATAAAATTCAATTCCAATAAAAAAGAAAGTTTTAGGCAAAAGTTCTGCAATTTTTTTTATTATTACTCAAGATATAATCACAATCTTGTTTTGTGAAACCAAAAACATTTAGTAATTATGAAAACATTTAGTAATTATTTGCAAAGTTGAAACCAAAATAGAGCTTAGCCAGTGTTATCTACTTTTTTTGGTGTTCTGCAAATTTAGCAGTTAATATTCCTTTTAAGGAAAAAATCGATCTCTCACAAGCTCTCTTATTATGTAAATTTAAATTATTCAATCGGTGATGTAGAATGACGATGCGAAAATAAATTATGGCCGAACGAATGAAACGGGAGAATGGTCGCCGGAACATGTCATTGTCAGTCATGTGATATATCTCACAAAAAATATTCAAAGTTAAACAATGGGCCCATTCTATCAGCCGTGAATCGAATCGAGTCTTTTTTTTATTATTTTTTTATTATTCGTACCTTTCCGATGTTGCACATACCTTTGCAAACTTTTCCTCGAGTTCTTAAAGTAATCGTTTACCTCCAACACCATGTTCACAGTTCACATTACAATACAACAAATAAGGAAATATATTAGATAACTTAATGCAAATCTTTATTTCATACCATATATCAATTCCAAACTAGCTGTAAGTGGAATTCTGTCTTAAGGCAATTAGGGCATCGTGCCTTAAGGCAAATTGCTGGAACTTCCCGTACCAAAAATTATTATTTTTTTTTAAAACGATTAACATTTTTGAAAAAAAATTACTTTGAAAAAATAAGATTTTTGAGAAACTATTAATTGGACAAAAAATTAGTTTTTTTTGAAAAAAAAAATTTTTTTTAAAAATTTTTTTTTTAAAAAATTTTTTTTTAAAAAAATTTTTTTTTTTTGAAAAAAAATTTTTTTTCTTTATTTTGACATATTGTGGAAGATCTGAACTTTTTTTTCAAAGCAATCGTACTGCTTTAACTACATAGGGACAAAATATAAAGCGCGTAAGCGCCGCGTCGCTGTCTAACGCATAAGCATTGGTACGGAACCGATAGGAATGTTAACAAAATGTATACTTATTGTTAAAATCTCTATAAAATGTCTGATAATTTGATGTGCATATGTCTAATGATCATTTTTGACCGCCAAATGGCTCATTTTTTTACTTTTTCCTCTATATCTCCGAAACCGCTAGACCTACCTTCATGAAAGTTGTATCGATTCTTCATCTTGTCAATACAAATAAAATGTTTTTTGAATTATTAAAATCGGACGCTCCGTTCTCTTAAAAACTGAGTTACCGTTTTCGGAACTTTTTGCCCCGTATCTTCGGAACGGCTTGACCTGCCTTTGCCAAAAACTAATCAGCACGTCTCCTTATCAATACGGATCGAATGTTTTTTGAATTATTCAAATCGGTTGATCCGTGTTCCCGAAATCGTCGACGAAAATTTGTATCCGCACATACATACACACACATACATACATACATACACACACACATACACACACACACACACACACACACACACATACATCCATTTTTTCTAAGGTATGCCAAAATGTTCAGAAACCTCTGAAACGTAAAGATATATAAAAATTTTCATTTTCGATTTTTTTGCGATTACTATAACTTGCCCTACGGGAAGTTAATAATTCGAAGAAAATCAGACATTGCTTGTCTGTTGGCCAGTCTATATAAATCGATTACCCCTGCAACTTGCACCTAAATTTTATTAAAGACTCAAAGCTTACTCAAAAGCTCTATATACAAAATGCAGTCACTTCTATTACAAATGAATTCTGATTATCAAATTATGTCTTCATTATCAAATAATTAATAGCAATGTTATAAAATGTAATTTCATTCTAATATAATTTGTTATTTTATAATAATATATATTTAATCATCAGCTTTGAAATTAAATCTGAATTAATAACAATTGGCTCGAGCAACTGGTTTAACAAATGGAAAGATAATCTAAAGAAAATAATCTGAAAAATCCTATTAATAGATCGTTTTCATTGAATCAAACATTATCTATCGTATCTATTACATATAAAGTCGAAGAGAAGTATAGAGAAGATATAATTAGTATGAAATTGAGAGATTATAAAGCAAAGATATTACCGTACGTCATTAGTCAAAAGCGGGATACATTACGTGATAGAATTCACCTATTTAATTAATAGTAGTTATTTGAGTGAAATTATCGATTAATTTTATTCCCAAAATTAAATAATTTAAAATGATTTCTCGCTATTTCAAGAAGTTGCAGTAGCTACTCATTTACCGGTTTATACAAATATTTTGACATCTTTACAGCATTTTCTACATAAAGAAATCAGCATCCTTTCAAAAGTTGTTTACCTAAAAAAGAGGACTGCCGAATCCACTCATACATCACGGTATGGAATGGAACTGAGTACTTTACTTTATATTTTCTACAGGGGCGCGTAACGTTATACATCAAAAACACAACTTTAGTTAAGTAGAAGAAAAACAACGTAATTTTTTCTCATAGAGTATCATATGGTAATTTATTATACTGCTATAAACTTAGCAAATGAAAATATTATTCCCAAATATTTTATGTAAACAGTTTTGTTCAGAAGCTTATAAACAAACTTCAAAATCTCTTGCATGATGTAAGTATGAGAAGTGGAGCTATGCATAATTGTTACTTTTATCTAATAGTTCAGTTTCAATAATTTTTTTTATCGAAAAAAGCTGTATTAGTCTTATTATGATATCAAAAAATGTTTGAAGCGTTTGCATAGAATTGAGCATTGTTTTGACATAGTTATTGAAAAATCGTCGATTAAGCATCATTATTTGATAGAACATTTTTAAGGGTTTAAATGTTTACTATACAATTTTTGTTATGTTTTGGTGTTTTAATGTTTCTTTTTTTTATTGACATATTATTTTCATATCCCAGTCAGACAGGGATGCCTGGTATCAGAGATTATGAAACAATTTTCATATTTCATATATACAGATCAATTACATCTATTTCATTCTACATTTATAAACCTTATATTTAAATATCTCTTCAACCTCTTTCATCGTCAATTTCTTTATGATATTTCTTTATTTTATTTTTTAAGTTATTGTCATCATTGGTCATCTTGATCTCGATCAGAAGTTCATTATATATTTTACTTGCGTCCCATATAATATTTCTTCTCATTTTCTTTTTTTATTATGTTCAATGTGAAAATTTCCATGTTGTCTTGATTTATGTTTATTGTTGTACTTGTTTTTATTCAGTTATAATTAATTTTGTGTATTAATTTGCATTTCTCTATTCTGATTGTTATTTAATGAACGATTATTTGTTTCTATCCGTAGGTATTTGGTGAGTGTTAAATGTGGAAATGATATTTTAATTAAAATTTTATAAAAAAAAATTTAGTCCTTCCTGGTATAATATGTATACTTTTCACAAAATAATTTACAAAATGTTTCGATATCTACTCCTCTGTTCATTGAATAATTATTTTGTAATTGCTGATTTACATATGAGATGTCAAAATATAAAAATAGAGAATTGTTAAATTGGTAATTCTATCTCAACGTCGGCAAAACAATTAAAAAGTAAAAAGTATATAAAATTATGCTAATCCATCTATTACGTAGAATAAATCTATTAAAATGTTTGACAGCCCTGAGCATGCCATAGTTATTTATATAACAAGAGGGTGTAAAAAATTATTCTAAATATACGCGACTCGAGAACTCTACCAAGAAAAAAGGTGATAAATACTGTCTAAACATATGCTTAGAAAAACGAAGTTCAGCTACAAAATTTCACGTTTCTTTAGTACTAAGAATATAAACATGATTTATATAGATTCTTGTTGCGGTTCTCATTATTGATACAAAATCAATTCCCACACATTATTTGTAACTTGTAAATACAAATATGAATTAATATTAGATTTTTTTTTAATTATTTCATAACATGCTGATATAACTCTTTATTATATTTATATTATGTCTATAGACGAGTGAATTCAGGTATAAAACCAATTAAAAAATTGAGCATTTCAAAAATTACAAAACTCGTTGAGATCGCAATTCCTCGAAAAAAAGCAATGTTTATTTGTGTATAGAAAAATAAATTAATGGCGTGATCAAACGAATAATAAATGACATAATGAAATAATTTTATAAAATGAATTCATTTAGACTTTGACTACTCTCTCAACATCAGTGTATCACACAGCAAGAACAAATTCCCACAAATTGATACATTACCATTCAATTTTTTTTCATGAGTTTGATTTGATTTAAATTACACTATATTTAAAATACTCTATGTTTAAATGTGATTTAATTTTTTAATTAATAAGATCAAGACACAATTTCATAATAAATAAAAAACAAATAATAAGACTAAACTAAAACTCCTATATCAAGAAACTTCTATGTCAATTACCTTACACAAATTTTTAAATATTTCATGTTTATGAACAATCAAGATATCTCTATAATAATTCAAAAGTCTAAAAATTCTTCTGAATTTGTAACAACTGATGAATGAATGACCATTATTTTTGAATTATTTATGAATTAGGGAAGACTTGGTTCGGTGGTACCACTTTTTTTTAATCTTCCAAAATTTTGTTGATTTACCAGTTAGATGGCAGAAAAGTTAATTAAACGGCAATTTGAACATTTGTCTCCGAAATACCGAAATACTGTCTTTAATAACCGTCTATACCCCAGAAACAGGTTAAAAACAATAGAAATAAACACCAAAATGGTTTTTATTGTTGTTAATAATAATATATGACACAACACAATACAACATAAACCTTTAGACAAAACTTATGAATAAAATATAACAATATATAACAAAACATAACAAAATTAAAAAAATGGGAAATCTTTTTTTCTTATATTATATTTGCCTTTTCTTTTAGTTAAGACAAAAAATACTTGTCACAACTGCACCCACAAAATTTGTCACAACCGTACCCAACGCACACTTTTCAACAAATCATCATTATGATTGAGCAAATTATCTAAGCAAAAACTAATTGCTGGTAATTAACTGAAAGCAATAATGGGAACTTGGTCGAATAATCGTACTTCATCTTTCACCCTTTGGACCCTATCTCAAAATCAGTATAGTTTAGCTGTGACGACTGTCACTACCGTACCCAGTCTCTCCTACAGAGTTTATCAGAAACGTAAAATAATACTTGGCGGAGCATATTTATTTGAATAAAGTAAGCAATATAAAGTAATAAACTGAAAATAACCTGAAATATAATTATTCTTATTATTAGGATAAATATTTACTTGTTATATTTTAATTTAACTGTTATGCATTTCGTCTATATTTTTCATATAAAAATACTTAAAGATTCGGTTCCTATTGATGGGAAGACGTGCTGATTAGTTTTTGGTAAAGACAGGCCTAGATATTTCAAATATACGGGGTAAAAAGTGACAAAAACGGTAGTTCAGTTTTTGAGGGAACGGGGCACCTAATTCGAATAATTCAAAAAACATTTTATTTGTATTGACGAAATGATGAATTGGTAGTGGTTTCGGAGATACAGAGCAAAATGTAAAAAAAAAGATATTTGGCTGTCTAAAATAATCATTAGACATATTCAAATCGAATTATTATATATTTTAAATATATTTTAATAATAAGAACAAATTTTGTTACATTTTTTTGGGTTCCGTACCCAAAAGATTTTTAATTTTTAAAGTTCACTTTTACGCTACAAACAAATTTCAAAATCTTCTTAATTTTTTTTTCAAGATTTTCAAAAACATAGTTTACTTACTTTAAATATAAATTTTAAATTTACAATTCAGTTTAAAACTGTATGTAATTCATATTTATTTTACTCGTTAGAAATATATCCTCAGATAGATTCATTCAGCCTTCCATCTTAATGTAAACATTTTTAAGTGTTTTGAGCGATAAGCTAGTCACTATATATTATATAAATACCAATTCATATATAGTAATTATATCTTTGAAAATATTTAAAACAATTGTTATTAATCTTCTATATATATAAAAATAAGTCGGGTTTTCCTTCCTGACGAAATAACTCCAGAACGCACAAACCAATTTCGACAATTTTGCATTCGTTGGAAAGGTCTCGGGCTCCGCAAGGTTTATAGCTTAGTGGTGCATGCCATCGTGCCCTAATGCAAATTGCTAGAACTTCACGCACCGTAATTAAAAATTCGAGTAATGACATTAGTGATTATTATCTTTCTCACGAAACCATCTGGTGGCGAAACCGAGTTCGTCGGGTTTGTTAGTCATTGATAAAAATTCATAGATCTTTTTTTTTTTGCTCGAATACTTAATTGTAGTACGGAAAGTTCCAGCAATTTGCTTTAAAGCACGATGCCATGCACTACTAGTTTTTTTCAATATCTGCACTTATTCTATATGGAACATCAGCAAATTTCAGCAGTACTCATATTGTCTAAATCAATTACCAATCCAATGATTGGACCTCCTGGTACAATTTTACTTCAAATATATGTGAAATTATATACTCCATAATTTTAAGCTCTAGCACATTTCAGTTATCAGATTCAGTGCAATAAATTTGCAAGTACGTTAACGTAATCGTGTGAAAGCAAAGCAATCCACTAATCCAGGTAACTCAATAAACATACGCGAGACAGCTGACCAGAAAACAACTGATAACGTTCGTATTGCGTAGCAGTACTCGTTGTCAATAGAAGCCATACGTTTTCAAGACCGAGGTTACAAAAGAACATGCAAATCGCTGATTATGAAAACAATTATCTTACCTTCGTGCAAAACACGGAATTCGACTGCGCTGTGCAAAAATAGTTTGGTATCGTTGTTATGCAGTGAAGTTTTTATCTTATAGTAATTTTTTTTTTAAATTTTATTTGACCTCACTTACTCTGAGCATTTAGCCACCTACAAAATTTTTATTTATTTACATTCTAATTTTTATATCATTTTCAATCTATGCATGTATCCTATTCTATCTCTTTCTTATTTTCTTCAATTATTGCTCTTTTTTCAAATTCCTTATTCTATTTAACTTCTAGCTTCATTCCATTTTTTTCTTCATTCTTCATTTAATTTCAGCAAGTTCTAATATTTCTCTTCTTACTCCTAATACAATTCGGCTATTCCAATTCTGTTATTCCTATTTTTCTTAATTTTATTCAATTCTACTTAACAAATACAATTTTTATTTGATTTCAAATTAATTACACATATTTTTTTCCTATATTTTAAGTCAATAACAGGATTTGATCCGAAGATCCCTGTCGTGTTAATCGAACACACTACCTTGTGAGCTATGCTCGCCACATTATTATAAATTTAAATCTGGCGATTTTCAGAGCTGAATTTAGCTAGTGGTGCATGGCATTGTGCATCATTTCTGAAACTTTCTGTACCTGTTTTTGAAAACTTTGATACAATAAGATTTTTCAGAATTTTGAGATTTTTAATTTTCGAATTATAAAAATAGAAATAAAAACAAAATTGGTACTATAGTAATCTTGTAGTATCTTGTAGTAATTGGTATTATAGTGATCTCTATAAAATGTTTGGTAATGATCTAATGTCTAATGGTCATTTTTGACCGCCAAATTGTATTTTTGGTCAACTTTTTCCATTGGATCTTCAAAACCGCTAGATCTGTTTTTCCAAAAATTTCAGCAGTTCTTACAAGTAAATGTTTTTTGGATATTTTAAATCGGACGTTCCGTTCTCTCAAAAATTGAATTATCATTTTGGGCACTTTTCGCCCCGTATCTTCTTAAGATATGCCAAAATGTTTAGACATCAAACTTCAAACATTTTCATTTTCGATTTTTCTGAGATTACTATAACTTACCCTACGAAATTTGATAAATTGCATAAACAATAATAATATTAAATGCATTTTATCTTAACTGAATTGATAAAGTTTTAAGTCAACAGTAGTTTTCAAATTATATTCGATACAAACAAAATTCCTTATTCGGCAAGCCTAAGAAGTAGCACTTTGTTTAGAGAAATAGGTTGCAGAAACTTCCCGATATGAGTTAACATTATCGAATCAAGTTTTTAGAAACTCTCCAAAATTATCACGATAAATGTTTGGAATTTGGACTTGACTCCCTATTGCAAGCTTTAAAGAATTTTTATAATTAAATCACTTTTCGTAGGCCTATAATATTTTAAGATGTTAGTTAAGACCACGAAATGTATCGTCCTTAAGAGCTTCATCGAGAGCATCTAAGAAAAAAAAATCGACTATGAATTACGTAAAAACAGCCAGGCCAATCTTTACCAAAAGCTATTTAGATCACGATCCCCCATAGATTTTGAAGGGTTTTAATTTTCAAACTCTGTACAGGATTTTTTGCGAAGAGGTACATGAGACTTTTTTTGCCATTATTATTCTGTGAAAACTCTATGAAAACAACTTTGGTAAAAATAACTCTAACTCTGCTGAAATTCTATGGAAACAATTCTGCCTAAAATATTATCTCTTTTGTATTTATAAATCTTATAAATACAAAATTATGTATTATAAATCTTATAACTTTTTGTTTATTTTTGATCTCGAACTATTCAAGATGATATAGTTTTTAGAGCTACTATATCAAATATGTCTGGACATCGAGAAAACAATCATTATAATAAAAAATATACAAAAATATTCTAATTCCTTTGAATAATACAAGAAAACAAAAGATTAGAAAATCAAATTTTCTGAAAAAAAATTCATTTAAAAGAAAGATTTTCTTCTTCGGGAAGTTGAAAATGACTTCCATCTGATTTACACACAAACTGATTTTTCTAAAATGTATGTAATGTATGTATTATCAACTGTATGCAATGGTAACAAGTATGTGGCAAATCATAGTTTTTATTATAAACTATCGATTGCAAGTTTATACAATTAACTGGAGTCAAATAACAATTTCAATATTGTGCATTAGCAAAAAAATCCAATATTTAAACAAAATCAAATACTATTATAGAATATCGTACTATCATCTTTCTATAGCAAAAACTAAATTATAAGGTTTTTTCATCGTAGAGAGTAAATGAAAGATAAAGTGCCTTCTACTAGATGGTTTTTCTTATTACTTTGAAGATATCCTATAAATACAGATCAACATTACACAAATATCGATTATAGATTTAAGAATACAATTAAATGATTATTAAATTAGAAGAGTGTGTTAGTGCTACAAACATAGAAATAGATAAATGGTTTTTGTTTGCGTTTACTTTGATGTTCAGAGAAAATTAATTTGCTTACATAAAACAAGTAATATTTATTCTAAAGCAGGTAAATTTTATATAAGACGATCAAAATTGCAAAGTTATCCTAAAACAACTTATTGTAACATAATTCAATCGAAAATTCAATTTACCTTCTATAGACTATACAAAATCTTTTCATCCCCTAAGCTAACAAAGTCCTTGACACATCATTAAGACTTAGAATTGAAACCAATCAAGAACAAATAGAAATCTTTTACCAATACAATAGAAATCCCATTAGAGCTTTCTAAGACAATACATCTGAAAAATATTTTTACAAAAGTCCGTTGACTCATTTAAGCCATTGTGCAAGCGTTTTGTGGGTATAATTGTATTATAACAAAGTATGTCGCCTCCAGGCTATATGTCATACGATACTTGCACATATTGCAACGCAACGCGCCGTTGCCTACACACGATTACTAAACGATCGAAATGAAAAGATTTGCAATATTGCAAAGATAATTGCACATCATAAAATATAGCCGATGTACTATTCTTTATGACCTTTTATTACGTATTCTTATTGTAAATATACAAGTATATAAATCATTAAAAAAAATTATTTCTACTGACTATTACTTCTCATTATCATCACCGTCGTTAATTTTTCTACTTTTTTCAAGTAAAACTATTTTAACGCGCCTAGGGTGTAAATCCATACAAATGCAACGGAAGTGCGTTACGGCTGATAAGATAAGATAAGATAAGATAAGAGTCGTCATTCGCTCTCGATTATATCATTTCTATACGGGTCGATTGTGATTAGACGTCGCGTATGTGAAAGAGATGTGTCGTTGTATGCGTACCGATATCAACAAGGCAATCGGCGTAGATAAATAAAAATTTTAAAGTTACATCGTAGTACAAATCTTGATTTAATGAAAAATGTCTGAATCAGAAGAATATTTTACCCTGTTCCCTAAAAATTATTTCTATATTATTCGTAGTTTCTATAAATCTCTGAAGTTATTAAAATAAAAAATATTTTTTAGGCAAGACAGATATTACAGCTGTTCAAAGAATAAGATTATATCGCAAAAAAGTAAAAAAAAAATACAAGCAGTCAATGAATGTATGTTAATTTTAATTACATGAAGTTCTTCAAACACAATTACATGATAAGCGAAGTTGCGAAAACAATATTTGTTCAGGCGCTGTTTAACATAATCCACTGTGTGAACGAATATTTTCTAATGATGGTTCCTTTCTAAGTGCTAATTACAATGACAAACCGATCATGTCATATTCAAAGTATGACTTTCATTACATGATTGTTTTTAAATATTATACATATTTTTAATGCTATTATAATGCTTTGTGATATTATTTTTCTTTTATTAATAACAATCAGAACATAATAACATTCTACAAGTTATTTTGACTTAAATTGTAAAATATAATCATAGTGGGTAATTATCATTAGATACAAATTACTAGATTAAATTAAAAAAACATAATGCATTTTGATCAATTTTGTCATGATATGGATTCCAATGGAAAGACTATCCATTATTCCTTATTGTATTTTAATCAAATTATCTCTTGTTACTTGATTTTTATAAGCAGTTGCAAGGTTGAAATTGAAATTAAAAAAAAAAATCAAGATTCATATCAAATTCAAAAATATCAGTGACTAAAAATTACGATATCAACACACAAATTACTAGTTATGAGTTGAATATTATGGGTCGAAGTGGAGGGCCTCTTTGACAGCTTTAAAATAAAAAACATTAACCTTGAAAACACTAAAATTTTTTGTGTGCCAACTTTTTTTAAAATTTATTTTCAAATAATTACTGGTTTTTGCCAAATATATAATAATATTCATTTATAATAATATTCATTTGTGTTGACAACAAAAGATATATAATATAATATTATCTATATAAGTACATGTATTGATGTACATGTACAATAATTAAATTGATACTTAATCAAGATCTCGAGTTTACTGCGAAAAATGAAAATGACTAATACCGGTAAATTAATCTAAAGCATTAATAGATTTAAATGGATTGATAATATTGAATTACTTCGAGAGCTCTTAATTAGGTTATCTCGATTACACTATTAATACTTTACCTTAGTTTTATAAAACTTTGAAATAGGTATGAAATCACAAATAATATGTATATCGATATTAATGTATTTTCCATGTGGTACTTAAATTTTAATTGCATTAGCCTCAATATAGTGTTTTCTAAGCGCCTGTAGGTCTGAGTTTTCTAAGCGCCTACATGTAAATTAAATAAATGCGATTACCTTCTTTAAAATTTTATTAGTTGATAAATGTCATGTGAATTTATCTGTAAAAAAAACGAATAAGCTTGTAAAGAACTATACATTTAATTTATATTTGTATTTTATTATAAACACATATGACTTTTTTAGAATTTTAGAATTAAATACAGAATTTTAGAGTACACAATATTTTAAATTAAAATATTTAATATTTCGCCAAGCATAGCAGCTGATTGTGTTAATTGCATTCTGAATACAATTCCCATAAAATAAACAAAATTATAAAGGTTTTATAAAAGCTAACCGAATTATTATAACAAAACATATTTTTCATGATTAATAATTTTATTAAAATAGCTTGAATAACATTTATGATTCATCACCAACGTATTGAACATGATAAGATTAGGCGCAATCTCGCATTATCAAATCTATAGAATTTTGTTTGCAAATTTTAGCCAATAGTTACTTATTTATTTTCTAAATATCGTTATTCAATTAACTCCATGATTATTAACTTGTTTGAGCTCAGAAATTACTACCGAAATAAAAATTATTACCGTAATAAAGTGTTACTAAAGTGATCAAGTCACATTTTTATGTAAGAAGTAACAATGCAGCGAAAAATCGATTTGTTCTATTTTTGTTTTTAAGTGTCTTAATACTGGATAGTCATAAATACTGCAATGTTATGCGCCATAAACTAGCATAATCTATATATATAAAAGAGGAACGCCTTATGTGCTACCACTTATAACTCACGAACGGCTGGACCGATTTAGATGAAAATTGGCAGGGAGGTAGTTTAGAGCCAGGAGAAGGACATAGTATACTTTTTATCCCTTTATTTCATTCTAATTCAAAATTAATTATTTTTAAACTATCCATTTAGTTTATTGAATCTATGATTCTATTAATGATTTTATCCATGACATTTACTTTCAATTGTCAACTGTCATTCGGTGTTTCTGTTTTGATACAAATATATTAATATGCTTTTTTTAATCACTACTTTTGGAAAATTATTACGTGAATAATATAAATTTTTTAATCACCACGGAAAATTATTACGAAGTGGCAAGTAAATTAATTCTTAATAATAGCAAGCGATTCCAGATGGACGATGGGGAAATTTATATCTTGAAAATGAGAATGTAATTATTTATGTAGTTAGGTATTTATGTATATTTGTTTATACGTATTTAAATAGAGTATTTGAGGTGTTTATATTATATATCAGCAATAAGTATAATCATCAACAAATTAATAAAAAAAATATTCTGAAATATAGTTTCTTGACATAACCTCAAAATTTGTAATAAAAATGTAAATAGTTGTACATTAATTGTTGTTAATTTGTAATTTCTTTATACATATCTTATAAAATGTTTCAGGTGTTTACAACTAATTGGCATATATATATTATCAGCAAATGTGCTTTGATTCGACAATAAAAAGGTCTAATTGAAGTAATCGACTACCTTAAGTAAACTATAGTGATAGAATATTAGTTTTTGGTTCTCATATATTATAACCCAGCTATAAACCTCACGGAGCCCCAAACCTTTCCAGCGAATGCAAAATTGTCGAATTCGGTTTGTGCATTCTGGAGTTATATCGTCAGAACTTATAACTCAAGAAGGCTGAACCGATTTAACTGAAAATTGGCTTTGGTAAAGTTGGTAAAAGTTGGTTCAGAGCCAGGAGAAGGACATAGGATACCTTTTATCCTGTTCGACTTGGAATAACAATAAGCAAATGACAGCTATGTAATCACGCATGGATGACAATTCAATATTTGTAAGGAATTAATAATAAAATTATTTATTTTAAATAAATAATTAACAATTATAATATAATGATAGTGCCATTGCCCATTCGTATAAACAGTGAAGCGAACTATGTATAACTCAGTATGGTTGACAAATCATATTTTTCTCAAACACAATGCTCTGAAAGAACTTATTTGTATAATTATGTACTCATTGGTATTTATAAAACCTTTTCTAGATTATTCAGATTTAGAACCTAAATTTGGAATTGATCAAAGGAACATTTTGTCGAATAGCTTATTTCCAGTTATAATTTTCTGAATTTATTCAAGAATGGATAGTAATATATGAAGATCCACGACCGAAGTGTCAAAAACCAGTAAAGCTAAGCATTGTTTAACAGCAGTATTTGAATGTAAAGGGAAAAATATGTATAATCAGCTATAACCTTGATTCTTATGACTTTGGTATTGGGAGATAAATGGTAATCTTTGAAAATCCATAGTAAAAGTATTTTCTTCCATTGGTAGTTTTCTAGCAATTAGTTGAAAATGTAATTATTTTGCAAAATACCTTTGAAATTAAAATATGACATTAGACCTGCTTGCCATCTGGCCGTTCCAAGTTACCCCGTTATAGGGTAAAAAGGTCTAGATACATTTTTTTTTAAAGACAGCAAAAAAGCACGTTTTTACAATGATGAAGTAGCTGGTAGTTTTACTGAACGTAGTCAGATAATTGTTCATTTGAAATGTGTCATTTGTTGTGATGTAATTGGTTTGATTTTCATAATAAAATTTATATTTGCTTAAAGTCAAATTGGACCTTTGTGCCTTGCCCTGTTCTACATATATACTTTTTATTAAATTTACTTTTATTCATCGAATATTACTAGAAACTTTTCAAAAAGCAGGTCAAAAAAGAGATACCTAAATCATTTTGTATCTCTCCTCGCAGAAATTTGAGAAATTTGTATAAGCTCAATAGTATTATTTACAATTATACACAAAATCCAGAATTCAAAAAAAAATTCAAAAAATTTGAAACGCATTCATTAATCGATTAAATGGAATTTGTAATGACTATATAAGTCGAAAGACCAACAAAGACTTGGATTGAATTATGCCATGTTTTCTATAGAAAGTGTATAAAACTTTCAGTTTGGTTGTATTAATAAAATATATACAAACTAATGGGGTTTATTGTTTCTATAATACCTCATTGTATATAGCAATTCAAACAACACATCCTTACACAAAAAGTATTAATTTTTTAGATACTCTAGAAATTATTTATAAAATAACTTACTTAGCAAAACAACGTTTGCCGGGTCAGCTAGTACATCATAAAGTTCTACTTATACTTTTTATTTTTATGTCTGACAACTTATCTTACTTTTAAATCATATTGCATTACGTGGTTACTACAGTTTCATTATATCAATAAGTCCAGCTCGAGCCTACACCTATATAATCAATATACCTACAACATATTAATTATGCAATTAGTACGTGATTGAGAAATATGTTTGATTATATATTTTTATTATTTGTGATATATCATCAGCTGTAACTCAATGGCGTAATAAGTACTAGATTTATCTAGCTTAATGGCCAAATTGCTTTAACATGTAGGTCAGTATTACTAAACAAAAAAAAAACATTATTGCAAAACAATTCACTTTTATTTTTATTATAACATGCACATATGTAAAAGTATCAGTAATTCAATAATCATAACTGAGAGAAAACTAATACTCTAAAAAATATATAAAAAAAAAGTTTCATGAGCAAAGTAGAGTTGTAACTGTAACACATTTGAAAACATAAAATTATGTATATGTTTTTTTTATGAAATAGCTAGTCTATTACTTTTAAATGGACGATAAATCGTTTGTTGTGCATTCCATAGCCAAAAAGAATGCCTGTAACTACTAGTTTTGACCTAAACTTCAATATTAACTATTTAAATTAGTCGTGAGCAATAATAGCTCATATAGTTGCCCTAAATAAAAATAATATGTAGAAAGTAAAAGGCCTTAAATTATTGTCCTACAATTTCACAATAAAAATAACATTAATTTGCGATTTTCGTAACTTATCCCACGGAAAGTTGAATATAACATTGTAATACAGTAATGATCATAATTAAGTACCAAATATAGTTAGAAAAATAAAAATAAACTCTGGTTCAAAAATATGACTCAGCACAAACAAAATTTGCACAACATATATACTAAACTAAGTGTAAGTGGCATTGTGCCTTAAAGCGATATTGAACAATAAATATTTGATGTTCTACAATCTTGTTTACCTGTCAAAATGTCTACTTGTTTGAGTAGTACCTGTCTAAGTTTCAACTTGTCTTCTTTTGTACCTGCCTACCTGCCCACCCATTTACCTGTCCACTCATCTATATAGTCGCATGTCGACCTGTCTACCAGCCGACCTACCTTTTTGTCTCCTTTTTTTATCTATCTACCTATCCATCTGCCAACCTAATTACTTCTCTACATTTTCAGCTGTATACTAGTTCACCTCGTTTACCTATCCACCTGTCTACTATATATATTGATATTTCTTCTGAGAATTTACGTAATTTATTCCAATTATTTAATTTTGTTCTGTATGAGTGCTAACGGTCACTACATACCGCATTTATCATATTTCCTAGTCAAAGAATGAAAAGCTTATGAATGCACCAGCTGAGAGCATCGATGTGGCCCAGCCAAAAGGGTGGATGAATAGTGACTTTTTTGCAATATCTAAGAATATTGCACACATGTGCAGACATTCCAGAGTGTGGAGATGGCTACATATGTTATCAATGCAGATTATTTTGAAATGTCCGGTACTAGGTGCCACTGTTTAAAATCATATTTTTTGATACCAATGTTTGATTGATAGTATTAATTTTTTTTAGCACAGATTGCGGTTTTGTTAATTTAGTTTGATTTCTAACTTTGTTATCTAACATAAATCATAATTGAATAAACATTTCGTAAAATATTTTTTGATTTATTTATAAATAACCTTAGGTATCCGCCACACAGGCTAGTTCTAAGGTATGCCAAAATGTTCAGAAACATTTCAAACGTTAAGATGCGCAATAAGTTTCATTTTCGATTGCTGTAACTAACTTTACGAGAAGTTTATAAATATCATATAAACAGATATATAACAAAGTTATCTTACAAAACTAAATGTAGAAAATGTGAATGATCATTTAATATCGAAAACATGAAAATTTATTATTAAGTCATTCGTATGCATCATATATGTTTCAAAACAGTAATATTAAATATTCACTATCTGAACCACAGACCGTTTATTTTCGCCATATCAAGAGGATGTGACAATTTTGCAAGCTCGTGACGCCATTGGACGCTGTTCGTTATTGACCGGATATTGACCGTAATAGAACAAACGCAAAACGAACTACCTTCCTGTCTGAACCGGCTGTTCCAGCACGCCCAACGTTTCTTATGTAGGTAAGCAAGGGATATTTTATTGCTGGCAGGAGCTCGGGAAATTTCTGAATTGAGATACATACTGCAGTTAAAATCAAAATAGCTTGAGGCATTCCATTTTATTATATTATTTATCAATTTCAAATATTAGGTTGGCAACTAAGTAAGTGCGGCTTTGACTCTTAGATGGTTTCAATTTAATTTTTGGGTTTGCTGAGGGTGTCCAAATGTAAAATACGTTTTGCTATTGGATAGTAGACAATTCAGCTGTCGAACTGTAAAATAAAGTTTTTTGATTGATTGTATACTCTTCGTTTGGCATTCGTTGAAATATGGAAAATAAAATCCAAAATTTTTGTTATATATTGTTTTTTAATTTCTGCAAAGATAAAAATGCATTTTAAGATCACAAAAGGGCTCGCCCGTAGGTAAGCGGTTAAGAGCGATGGGACCTGAATCAGAGGTCCCGGGTTCGATACCCACTTGAAGCAGCCTGTTGTCAGGCAGCAGTGACAACGATTTTCACTTGGAAATATAGGTAGCAATATGTTTACAAGTGAAAATAGCCCTTGCCCGGCATTGCTGCACCAATAAAAATACTCGCCCTATTACAGAAATTGTAATAATAATATATCATATAGAGATGTGACAACTGATTTGGTTGCCATCTGTCAAACAGACTAGTATTAAGTCAAATCAGCACAACAGCTTATAGAACTATATAGAACAAAAAGAAGAAAAAAAAAGCTCACAAAAAGTTTTGAGTTGTTTATGGTGACAAACCTTTAAAAAAGCGACAGGGTCAAAGTTGTGATTTTTTACTCAAAATTGAAAAACGCTCTGGTCGTTCAGTTGCGATGATTGATTGATTACAAAGGAATTGTCTACTTTTATTCTAACTACCCAAACGAATGATCAATTCTGATCTCTGAAATAAAACAAAGCAGTTGAAGAAAAGCGGCCTGAATGACGAAATCAAAACGGTCATTTATTCCATAATTGACATCACACATTCACCATATAGACTTGGTCTTGCACCTTATCATCACTTTTTGTTCCAATCTTTACAAAACTCCTCAAATGGTGTCATATTGTACCTGGTTCAGTTTTTTTATATAAAAACTAGAAGATTTTGGAAGTGGGATAAGGATGCTGCTTAAAAGATGACAAAAAGTCATTGATCAAAATGGACCATGTATTACATAATAAAGTTATTCAGTTTCACTCACTTAGTTGTTAACCTGATACTACTACATCAAACTATTCAAATGATATAGCTAAAATCCAACAAAAAAGGATCTCCAAAAGAACAAGCGACTTTATTATCACAAAAAATCTAGTTCCCGAACCAAGTTTTTGAAAGCTCTTAATATATGCCAATGTATCTTGACTGAAAATAAATTAAGATTTTGCTATATTTGACAAATCAAGCACTTCTGACTATTTGCAAAGAATTATGCAAACGTTGAATTTCAAATGGTATAAAAAATTTGAACACTGCAAAACTGAAGATTGCAATAACAATATTGAATATTTGAATTACCTAATCCAATTCTAGTAAAAACATGTTTTTGTGCAATTATTTGAACTGAAACTACTAATTTTGGCCTAAAAGTCAATATTAACTATTTAAATTAGTAGTGAGCATTATTAATAGCTCATAGTTGCCCTACATATAAAAATAGTTGTAAAAAGTAAAAGTCTTCAAATTATTGTCTTACAATTTCACAATGCAAATTACATTACTTTGCGTCATACCCAAATTACCTTTGACTATATTTCCAAACAATAATGAAAATGTTGAATTTCAAATGGTATATAAAAATATGAACTCTGCATAAGTAAGATTGCAATAACAATATTGTATATTTGAATTTTATAATCCAATCCTAGTAAAAACATGTTTTTATGCAGTTATTTTGCGATTTGTCAAAAATACAATAGGTCGATATAAAAAAAAAACATATTTGATAAACGTTTGTTATATTATATCATGCGTGAAGAGAGATAAAATTTGACTCTAATCTGTTCCCCTATGTTTTGCTATGTTCAATTGTACATGCATAAAATTATATTTGAAAATGCCAATAAATGGTTGCTAGAACTATCTTTATGCATACACATAATTTTAGTAAAACTATTATAAGTATTATGCCTCTAATACCTTATTAAAGAACAAATTAAGTTGAAGAAAAAATTAAGAATATTAATTTATTGATAAAAAATATAATTGAAAATTGGTATATTAGGGTATAATTTCTGTATCAAACTGTTGAAAAAAAATCTCTTATATCAGTTTTAGAAAGTATATCTTACTCGAGTGCGAAACAAACCAAAGTACTTTTATACAAGTTCATATTATAACGTTACGAATAGTATATTTATAGAATATGAATCATGGGGATCCGTCAATTGAAATTATGAACTTATATCGTCAAAGTTATACAATTTCTGTCGCAATAGTCCATTTCATATCTTTACTAGTCATTATGGTACAATATCCTTCCTGTTTATAGATAAGACTTCATGTGAAATTATAACAGCATTATAGAGAAAAACATTCAACAATAATGATAATGTTTAAAAAATTGATAATTTAAAATTCAGCATTATACTTATTGTATTAAATAACTAAACTTAGTTAAGGTATAATAAAAAAATTATTCAAATTTTTCTAAAAATATGATTACACCTAAAAATCCGAAAGGTTAGAAATAATGAATTTTTTATGTAATTAATGTACAATAACGTGTGAAAAGAGTACAATAATTTCAACCATATATAAATAATGTTGGCCAAACCCTCGATGAATATGAGACCTTTATTGCTCATTAAATCAATTGTGTTCTGTTGACAAATTTTCAAGTCACAGCGTTACAAGTTGTAATTTATAACCAAACCAATGTCAAACTAATATTATTTTAAATTGATTCCATCATTTTATTCCAAAGAACTATGAATAATAGAGCAGTATTTGATGGACTTAATAAATTTTAATAAAATACAAATATTAAAATTTGCAGCAAATATATAATTATCACAGAATTTAAAGAATGATTTGGCTTACTTCGCATTTATACATTTTTGACTCGGTCAATGATATTTTTTATTGATATTGATATATTGACTTGAGTAAGATACATACGAAAAATCAAATCCCTGATTGATTTTAAACATAAAAATTATTTGAATTAATATTACCACTTTCATCAATTTAAATATCTCTATAGATTATAATCGTAAGCTAAACATAAACTTAGCTTATTCATATAAAGCTTTTGATTATACTATTCATATATTATATAATTTTTGATTAGAAAAATCTTCGACCGAACGCGTTAAAACATTCGATGTTTTATATTTGCAATTTAGATAATAAAATCCTAAGATTCAATATTTATTTATTAACTTCTCGTAGGTATGATAGGGAGATGTGCTGATTAGTTTTTGGGAAAGGCAGGCCAGACGTTTCGGAGATACGGAGAAAAAAGTGCAAAAAATAGAAATCGAGTTCTTGAGAGAACGGCAAATGTTTAATTAGTAATGGCAAGGAGAAGTGGTGATTAGCTTTTTGCAAAGACAGATCCAGCCATTTCAAAAATACAGAGCTAAGTGTACAAAAAATGGCAGTTTTTGAGAGAACTAAGCATTCGATTTGAATGATTCGAAAAACTTTCTGCTTGTGTTAAAGAAACGTGTGTTGAATATCGAAAATAATTAGAATTTTAATTTCAATTCTAGTTAAAGTTCTGAAGATCACTTATCTTTTTCAAATAAATAATTTTAACTTTGCAATTTAGTTTATATAATTTTTAGAAATATTAGACTATGTCCTTCATGTTAACTTCGAATGATTTAGTTTTACTTACTTTTTGAGTTTTATTTATTTTTCTGTAAACATATATAAGTTGCAGTATTTATAATAATATATTTGAAATCTTTTAATATTCATCGAACACTTCATTACGATATGGAAAGTTCCAGAAATTTGCCTTAAGGCACGATGCCATACACCACCAGTTTATTTATTTAGGCAATATAAAATAATCTCCATAAGTCATTGTGATGTAAATTCAATAATAAATACTGATGGCCAACAAGTACATTAAGAAAACAAGTTTCAAAAAAGTAAAGCTCTCCTTATAGTTCTTTCAATCAACAATAAAAAAAGTTCAAAACAACCTTTTCAATAAATTTGCGTTTTTTTAAGTGAAAGTTAAATCTAAATTTTCCAGGTCACCAATTATTTTTAATTAATTCACATAGGTGAATATCTGTTAGTTGACAGCAAGGAGTGGCTGCTTCTATTTGAACTCATACATTTCGTGACACGGAATAAAACGGCGTTTATATGGTCACAAAGTTGGTAGAATGGGGGTACTACATTTATTTTTATTGTTTTAATCATTTCCATAATTAACTTTTATCTAAAACGATATTATTTCATTTATTAACGATGTCTTCTTTAGTGATCTCACACTTTTAAAGCATTATTCGAAATATATACAAGCACCTCAATTTTCAATTTATAATCAGGCAGGATAAAAATATAATAATAGAAAATATAGTAAAATAATGATAAAATATAATAATATAATAATATTACATAGATAAAAAATATTTTACTTCAACTAGAATTCTAGTGACGAAAATGGGAAAAATGGCGAAAAATAGCAAAGTATTATTACTAAACTATAACTGATATGCCAATCTCAAATCACAATTAGAGTTTTTCATTATGCTAACTAAAAAAGTATTACATTGAGGCAGAAAATTTATATTGACTAATAGTGACCTTATTAATATATTTATTATGATTTGTTCTTCAGTTTAGTGTAATCGAATGTGTAAAAAAAAAGTTAATTCACACTGATGATCCACAAAAATCAAATAATCTGTAACATTTCAATTAGCATAAACACCTTTATCTACAAAATCATTTTTTATCAATCAAGTAAATTGAAAAAGGTTTCAGAAGGTCACTAATCTACATGATTATCTGATTATCTTATTCTGAAATAATTGGCTGCATATTACAAAAATATGAAAATTATTACCAATTACATTTTAAGAATTAATTACAAACAAAGTAGTTTAACTATGTTTGGACATTTTTTTAATACTTGAAATTGAAAGTGAAGGCTTCATTAGCCTTTTATAAAATGTGCAGCCAATTTGTGGACTAATTAATCATATTAATTAAAAGATAGCTTTCGGCCATAGATCTGTGTCAACTTCGTAAAATAAATATTGCCAGAATGACCCACATTTGTAAAGTGTCGCAAAGTCATATGAACCAGGTATAATATAAACAAACATTTATTATGAACGCAAATATGTAAATAGATTGTGATCTTACTTTGAATAAAAAATAAGATTTAGGAGTTAAATAATAAAAAAGCATGTTTATCTATAGGTTATTCTAATCATGATTATTATAATAGCAATGATGAAAAACTACAAAGTAGGAAACAACTAGTGGGGCGCATGGCATCGTGCCTTAAGGCAAATTGCTGGAACTTCCTGTACCAAAAAATATTTTTTTTAAAAAGATTATCATTTTTGAAAAAAATTACTCTGAAAAAATTAGATTTTTGAGAAACTATAAATTTTTGACAAAAACTTACTTTTTTTAGAAAAAAAAAACTTTTTGAAGAACAATTTATTTTGAAATATATTGGAAATTCTGAACTTTTTTTCAAAGCAATCGTACTGCTTTAACTGCATAGAGACAAAATATCGAACCGCGTAAGCGCCGCGTCGCCGTCTAACGGATAAACACCGGTACGGAACCCATAGGAATGTAAACAAAATTTATACTTATTTTTAAAATCTCTATAAAATATCTGATAATTTGATGTCCATATGTCTAATGCTCATTTTTGACCTAAATTTTCGTCGACGATTTCGGAAACACGGATCAACCGATTTGAATAATATAAAAAAACATTCGATTCGTATTGATGAGGAGACGTGCTGATTAGTTTTTGACAAAAGCAGGTCAAGCGGTTCCGAAGATACGGGGCAGAAAGTGCCAAAAACGGTACCTCAGTTTTTAAGAGAACGGAGCGTCCGATTTTAATAATTTTAAAACTTTTGGTACAGGAAGTTCCAGCAATTTGCCTTAGGCACGATGCCATACACCACTAGTTCATATATATATATATATTATAATAATTATATTTTCGTATTTTTTTTATTTTTTTATGTAATGCATATTCTATAACCTAGCATCATTAGAAACTTCCATTATTGTGATGATATTATTATTGGATAGTTGTATATGTTATGTGAGTATTGTGATGACATGATATTTCTAAAGTCATACTTTCAAGTGGAAACGGATATTGCTACTGCTTGAGATCAAAAAGTATGTAGCACAGAATTTAAACCTCGTACCTGGTAGACCGGGACTCTATGCATTTTTATGCTTTTTTATCAGAACAGCGATCAAAATTTAAGGGACTCATAAGCCATTTTGATTATTTGTCTTAACTAACTACGTATAGAACTACGTTTTATAGATGTCAACCAAACAGTCTTATCTCTATGTGATAAATTTTATTATTACAATTTCGGTAACAGTGATTTTTTTTATAACACTGGGTAAAGGCTGTTTTTATTTCAAAATTTATACATTAACAACCTCAAATATGCCAAAACCTAGTAGTATTTTTTGATAATTAACTAAATTTGATAAATCGATGACTAAATGTATGACAAATTCAGTGGGCACAGTTTCCTACGTCCGGTACGGATGCACTTTACATGAATTTATATATATATATATATATATATATATATATATATATATGAATATATATATATATATATATATATATATATATATGAATATATATATATAAGCGCAAGTCTTTCATCATCATTATCATTGAAATTCTCAAAGCATTCTAAAAGTACATTGTTTTCTGTTTGTCTGGACTGTCAATCGACATAATATTTTGTCTTGTGATATTGACGATATATATGCAGTGAGATATAAAACATGTTTCGACATTGATTTAATATGTTATGGGACAAATATTTGCTTTGTCTATCATAATGAATGCATTTGTATAAATTGCAAAACAATAAAAAAGAGTGCGCGTAAGGATCACACGCGATTGAAGTAAAACTTTTAATATTGTATGAGTAGGCAATTAAGATAAAAATAAAAAAAACATCATATTTGAATTTTAAAAATCATCTTTTAATAATCATATAACATCATTAATAATAAGATCTCTTGAGCATCGGCACAGCTGTCCTACTGATATTAAGAGTTTGAATATGATGTGAAGCTTTCTTCCTAATTTGTTACCTATCTTACCGGGAAATTCAAACCATAAACGTAGAAGTTCATCATTATCGCCACGTTCTATGTACACTAATTTTCCCACACAACCATTAGCTAAGCCATCACTTACATCAATATTAGTTGTTATTATGTAAAATTTATTCAGAACTAAATTATTTCATACGGCAAAGCCCGGTATCAATTTGAACCGATTTTTTTGAAACTGCTGACGAATGTATGATTGTTGATCTGTCGCATGGCAACCTACATAAATATCCGTGGCAGTAGATATTATTTTGTCTTCAACGAGATTCAATATAAATTTATTATATTCCATGGCACATTTATTCTCTAAGAAAAGTCTTATTCCATGAGGACATAATACAGCAACCTCTTCTTTTGTAAAAAAAAACGTGATTCAATTAATGCAAGTTCATATAGGGTTTAGCGCTCGACTTACGCATGACATGACGGGAGTGGATACTCGCGACATCAGCGCTTACGGCGTCGTAGTGTTCAACTACACGTTGGCATTTTCGTTGCATTTGTACGGATTTACACCCGTGTCGCGCCTAAAAATTTTTACACCCATATCGCGCCTAAAGAAGTTTTACTTCAAAAATATTATCTCAAAACTGCTTGTACTCATGAATCATATGAAATCTGCGTCTCTTATAAAAGATTATTAAGTTATTTTAAATATAGAATTATACAAATTATGAAGTTAAACCTACTTCACTCAAAAATAATAGTCGACGCATCATTGTTCTTATAAATCAATCATTTTTACTATGTATTTGTGATAAGAGCTTTTCAATGTACAAAAAACAACATTATTTTTCTCATCGTAAGTGCCAAGACAAATATTTTTTTTTATTTTTTTTAATTTTTATTTAGTCATCATTCTAATGTGTGACGTCATTAGAAACTAAAGTGTTATTTGTCATATGTCACAGACATCTGGTTGCATCTTCTTTCACAATGCATTTTCTCGAGGCCTGGACTCAATATAATGTTCACATCTATTATAAAATTATAATATGAAATTATTATATATATATATATATATATATTTATATATATATATATATAAATATATAGATATAAAAAAGTAAAGATTTTTTAAACCATCTTTATTTTTCCATACGTTTCGACGTAAAATTCTACGTCATCGTCAGTGGTTCTACAATTTTGAAAAACACAGAAAGTAACGTTAAAAACTAAATATACATAAGCAAAAATAAAAAGAAAGAGATTTAAATAAAGAGACAGACTAATTATATCTAAACCTTAAATTAAAATAATGCATAAACATTACATACTTGAAATTCTTAGATTATCACTTACACATATTAATGCAGCTTGTAAAAAAATAATAATTGGAAACAAGCACCAAATGTCAGTAATTTCTTTTTTATAAAGCCTCGTGTAGCCCAACAAGAATAAAGTTTTTGGAAAAAACCGAGATGCGAGGTCAGCATTTTTAGAAAAAAACACATGTGGTCGTAACTGACCATCAGTACGACGCGCTGTGCAAGTGTGTGTGAAACCATGGTGTTAGCTATTCTATATAAATTGGGAAACATTATTAAGAACATATTGGTAATTTTCGCAGATGAAGCTGATTCGATCGATTGTTGATACAGTTTTTGTTCAGAAAAATATAGGTCGATTCTGAAAAGCGTCTTTGTGAGACTTTCGACTCATGATGAAGAACCTTTGCGTCATATTTGCGTTAGGCTAGAAGGAGCAATCAGTGGATAGTTATCCTTCTCACGCCATTTTTCATAATTGTCAAAAATTTTAGCCTAATGTACATTGTATAGATTGCTATGATAAATAAAAAAAAATATTTGCGTTAGAATTTTACGTAGAAACGTATGGACAAATAAAGATGTTTTAAAAAATCTTTACCTTATTTATATTTTTTACTTGATGTTACGCCTTCCAAGAAATTGATCATACATTTCAACATCAAATTTAAACACTTTCAACACACACACATATATATATATATATATATATATATGCGTGTATTTATTAACTAATCTGAGATTAGATTTTACTTCGAACAAAATTCAAATGAATTTAATTTTGCTATGTATTATAATTCTGATGATGTATGCACTGACATAAGAATTTCTTTCAAACATATTTTGTATATTAGAAAATAAAGACAAAAAGGATTTTAGTAAAATATAACAAAAGGAATATAATAAAATAAATTACAGAGTAATATTGAAACATAGAAAATTATTTAAATTTTACTATTAATAAATTATTTTTTATTCACTACCTAGAATTTGTCATTAAAAAATGCATTGCGTTTAAATACTTTCTTGTTATTCACTCTGCTATTGCTATTATGTAATTCTTATAATAGTTCTTATAATGAACTTTAGTGCATAGAAATAAAGATAATAGAATTAAACTCGAAGTCATGAGCGCACAGATTCGTGCCTAAATACAACAGATTGATAGCCGCTGTTTCATGTATGAATGAGGGTCAAAGATTTATTTGTTAAATAAAAGAGAGACGTTGCATTATTCTATCCAGGAAATGAATAATTGTTTTCATTTGTGAAAAGTTAACCTTATACATATTAATGTAGAAATAAGGCACATCAGATATTAACGATTTATTATATAAATGCATATTTAAGTAAAGTGTCATCATTGTCTTCTTATAAAACTTTTAGATTTGCCAAAATTAGGTTTCCTTCAGACATGCTGATATAAAGCTGCAATGCTATCGGTTTTCTCTTGAAAACATAGATGGTAATATGTTTTCAACTGAAAATAGCTCTTTTACCAGCATTGCAACATTCAGTATTAGATCAGTTCTAATAATGGAAATATGGATAAAATTTTAAAAGTCAACAGTTAAGTTCACTTCCAAAAAGAACACTCTGTTAAATAAGAAGTTTCATTAAGCATCAACAGCCTGAGTTCAGGTTACTATTGCTCCTAAAGAAGGAAATGAATGTGTGTAGTTTGATTTTTACCATAAAAACAATATTTGGCTATTTTCTTTGAAATCCGATAATATAAAGAATTATATATTATCCTCCCAAAAGACTTGTTTCAGAGGTCCCGACTTCGAGCAGCCTGTTGTCAGGCCACAGTGACAACGATTTTCACTTGGAAATACAAATAATGTTTCCAAGTGAAAATAGCCCTCACCCGGCATTGTTGCATCATACTTGCCTTATTACAGAGATTGTAATAAAAATTTATCATACAGAGATGTGACAACTGTTTGGGTTGCCATCTGTAATAAAACAAACGTAGTTTGTAAGATATTAATCACAACAGCTCATAGAACCCATAAGTTCTGATCGCTGTTCAAATAAAATTATTAAAAAAAATCCTCCCAAAATTGTTTCGACAAAAGTTTATTCCAAAATGCAGTTTTTACAATAAAGAAATGCAATTACAAAAAGCAAGTTATCAACGCATTACGAATAATATATAATTTATAAAACTATGCGTGGTTATAGAAATTATATTATCTTTCTAAGAGCCTATAGTATATATAAATCTAAGATCAAACTAATATAATTACAAACAAAATGCTTTTCAATCTGAGTGATTGTCAGAGTATAGAAAATATGAACATATCGAACATTTTTCACAAAAATGTTTGTTAGATTTTTAACACTCGGTTTACGGGTGTTTTGTATATATCTATCTATAGGAAACCCCTTAAATTGACGCTCTGGGTATTTTCTATAAAATAATCTAATAATTTATACTTATAGGTTAAGTTCAGCAGTATTGCATGAGGCTTGGCATAAAAATAAAATATGAAAATCGTTAACAAATCAAGAAAAAATGAACAAACTCATGGAATCTACACGATAACCATATTTTTCGAACGTATTTTTTACATATTATTTGTCGTTTTCGTATTTTTAACATACTTACATATAAAATACGTAGAAAAATTACAGCTTCTATGATTATATTACACGTTTTAGCAACTTTTTTCGAAATCCTGATGTTCAGGTTTAATGATCTAAAACTTGAATTTTCAGTGGCACGATATGGCGGGAATGGCTCAGTCAGTAGCGTGCACGACTTCCACGCCAGGGATACTCGGTTCGAGTTTTGGCACTGAAGTAGAATTGTCATTTGATTTGTTTCATCGAAGTTGAATAGAATTTAAATTGTTTGAGATGGAGTAGAATTAGAAGTTAAGATGAAGAAGCAAGGTTATAGAAGAAAAGGAAGAATAAAGAATTTAGTTGTAAAGAAAATTGAATATGATATAATAAAGATAGTAAATGACATGATATGATAAAAGATATCATATGATGTGATAAAGATTTATAAAATATAAAAAAGAAAAGTTGTAGGTATGCTCTTCTAAGCGATCAAGGCCGATAAAAAAAAGTGGCACGATGATCTTTTTGTTAGCGATTAGATTATATATAAATGACATATAATCCAGTTTTGTTACTAATATATTTATTATTTCGTATAGAGAGGTATACCACATTTGAATTTCAAGATTTAGAAAGTTCAAAATTATCTTCTATATATATAAAAATAAGTCGGGTTTTCCTTCCTGACGAAATAACTCCAGAATGCACAAACCGATTTCGACAATTTTGCATTCGTTGGAAAGGTCTCAGGGTCCGCAAGGTTTATAGCTAAGAAAATTAGTTGTGCATGGCATCGTGCCTTAATGCAAGCTGCTGGAACTTCACGCACCGTAATTGAAAATTCGAGTAATGACATTAGTGAGAATTATCAGAATTATGCTTGGTTAAGTCAACGAGCAATTCTTGCCGCAAATAATAATGATGCACACGCACTGAATTTCACCATTCAATCAAAAACTGCTGGCGATTTGGTGACATACCAATGATTCCAACTGGTCTTCCGTTTGACTTCAAACGATTGCAATTTCCAGTTCGCAATAACAAGTCGCAAGGCCAATCGCTTAGTATTTGCGGGATAAATTTCAAATAGATTATTTAGAAAATCATTGTTTTTCACGCGGGCAGTTATACGTTGCCTGTTCACGAGTTGGAAAACCATCCGCTTTGTTTGTGTTAACGTCGGACCAAAAAACAAAAAATGTGGTTTACCTAAGAGCACTTCAATGAAACGGATAATTTGCGGATTCACTTTCATTTACTTAGAGAAGTTCAACTAAAAAACACTTCATTTTTGTAATTGAAATAAATTCATTACTGTTGTATAATTTTTCCTTTTCAAATATAAAACAAACAAAAAATTTCTTCATATTTCTCACGAAACCATTTGGTGGCGAAACGGAGTTCGTCGGGTTTGCTAGTAATTGTATACTTAATAATATTGAAATTATGACTATTAATGAAATTATGAATTTACGACACTAATTAGTTAAGACTTCAAAGTTCAAATTCCGTCATATTCACAGGCTCGTAAACCTAGTGTTAAATAAGATTTCTGAAATTTTCTTATATCTTTTCTACATAGTCCCAAACAACACTATTTTAGATGCGACAAACAGAGAAAATGGGCATCAAAACGATAGAAATAATGTATTCTCGAACTGTTCTGGAAAATGGTTAATATTGACCGTCTCCTAAGTACAGCCCTGGCCATCGAGACATGGTGCTTCCTTCGGCATTAGATTATGATATGCGGTGCGGGCACACTGCAGAGGCAGACATATGCACTACAGCGCCAGGCTATGAACTCTAGAAAACAAGGCGTTCCGTTTATAGACGTGGGCGGTTTTCGGCTGTTCGGATGTGCGATGGGAGCACACGTTTTTATTCGGTCTCTATACATACTATGAACGTTTTTTCTCGATTTTTACCCCGTCATGTTGAATGCTTTTAATTTATTGTTCGAACTAGTCCGATCTAGACGGGTTGGAAGTCGTATGACTAATGCACACAATCAGACAATTACCGAGAACCAAGTCGAACTTATTATGAGGGCAAAAGTCAAAAGATAATGTTCATCAATGAATTTAAACTTTATCTTAAGTTACAATTGGATTAGGGATAAATGACTCAATATTTTGCTAAAGCCTGCTTAGAAGTAGCATACAATTCAAATTAGAATTAAACTAGAGGTGTATTGCATTGTGCCTTAAGGCAAATTGCTGGAACTTCCCGTACCGTAACAAAATGTTCGAGGAATATTAAATGTTTTCAAATAGATTATTATAAATGAATACTGTAACAGTGTCTAATATTTATAAGAATTGTATAAACTGAATTGCAAAATTGAAAATATTTGTTCAAAGTATATTAGAACTTTAGTCAGAATTCAAAATAAAATCTGAATTATTTTCGATATACAAAAAAATTTAAAAAAAAAATATATTAAAAAAAAAAGTTAAGACAATTTTTTTTTTCCAAAATCAATTACTTTGTTAAGACTTTTCTCAGTTTTCTCTCAAAAACTGCCATTTTTTGCACATTTAGCTCCGTATCTTCGAAATGGCTGGGGCTGTCTTTGCCAAAATCTGATAAACACTTCTGCTAATCATTACTAATTTAATGTTTTTTATAACATTCAAATCGGATGCTCCGTTCTCTCAAAAACTCGATTTCTATTTTTTGCACTTTTTGCTCTTTATCTCCGTAACTGCTGGACCTACCTTTGCCAAAAACTAATCAGCTCTTCTCCCTATCAATCGAATCGAATCGAATGTTTTTTGAACCATTCAAATTGGTTGATCCGTGCGTCGGAAAACGTGGACGAAAAATTGTATCCATACATACATACATACATACACACACACATCCATTTTTTCTGAGGTATGCCAAAATGTTCACAAACCTTCAAAACGTCGAGAAATACAAAAAATTTTCAATTTCGATTTTTGGACGATTACAATAATTTACCCTACGGGAAGTTAAATATTAATATTTTTGCCATACAAAATAAAGTCGCTTCATTTATTTTGATCCTTGTGTTCAAAGTATTTTTAATATATTTACTCATTTTATTTTTAATTTATAGTTTTAATGTTAATTCTTATATCTGGGATATTTAATTAAATTAATCAATAGCGAAGAAGCTACTTAATCGTTTAATACATTTATTAGAAAAAGAAAGTGAAAGTAAATTTTGCCTGTCATTGAGAGTATATAGCTATTTGAAGAACTATTTAATGAAACTTTTTGATGGTCTAGTACTGACTAGTAATTAATAGTTAATTTTAAATATATAAATTGAAAATCTCATTAATTGATCTTGTCAAAAACTTAGTTTAACCGTTTCTTTTTAATGTGTAGATAACATAGTTTTTAATAGATTCTTAAATATGAAAATCTACTAGCAGTTGGTGATGCCATTAACATTGATTAGTTTTGAATAGAATTATTCATACAGATGCAATGCAGACAATTTTTTTTATCAATTTTAGATATATTATATAGATTATATTATATAGATTATATTATTATAGATTAAATCAACCTAATTATTTTCAATATCGAAAAGATCATGCATACAGCTTTAAGGTAAAATGCCCCTTGAACTGGTCATTTGATTTATTTAATAACTGAATATAAGAGTGACTTTATTCATTTTATTAAAATAGGGTTTACAATATATAGTAGATAAGAGTTAATTAGGATGGCAAGGAACCTATTGTTGTTTCGATAGATATCAATAGCAAAGTTAAGGTAGTTAAAACTGTTCATAACACCTGTACACACGCCGTTATCACAGCAATATCGTAAACAACAATTTCTTTGAAATCTTTACATTATTCCTAATTCAAAAAAAAACTTAACAATAGGTAAATATCATGCTAAATTGCAGAAATAATATTATTTGCACGAAATAATATTAATCGGCCAAAATAATAACAATAATTTAATTAAATCTTTGCGTGTGTATCTAATTAGTATCGTGGATCCGTTAGTCACCTAAAATGCGAATCCAAATACTTAAGAAATTATTTATGCATTCTTGATTAATGCATTGCATTTTATAGTATTATGATAACGAAGTAATGCTCTTCAACAATTTGCGGATTGCGAATAATATATTTAATCATAACCTAAATGTTTAGAATACATAGAATTAATTAGATAGAATTAATCCTGTTCACCTCGAAATTTATTTATCAAAAACATCAAGAATAACCCATTATTGATAGACAGTTTCATTTATTTCCATCGTCACTTCTACCATGTACTTGATTAAAATTTCCCATGAAAAATCTATAGTTAAAATGTTTAAAAGTTTGAATATTTGTTCTATAATGACGTCTACTTCTTATATATTCAAAAAACCGTTTCACAAAATTTGAACAAGGTTAGATACATTAAAAGCTCGATGTATGGGAACCAAACGAAAACCTACTAGACAGAATTTTCATCTGCAAATCATAGCTGAATCGCTAGAAAATCGCCTAATTTTTGCAGCGGGTGGTGACTATTGATGAAAAGTGGATCTTTTGTGACAAAGTGAAAACTGTCGTCATCGAACTGCGGTGAGTGGGCAGAGATGGCCAAATGGCCAAAGCCAAATCAGGATTGGGATTTGGTGGGTTTAGCAAGAAATTATATACTGTGTGCTGATCACATACGGAAATAATTTAATCGTCTATCTAAAAGAAGCAATTGCCCAAAAGTGGCCAGCTTTGGCCAATAGGAGAGGAATTGTGTTCCATCAGGACAACGACTGGTAAGGTAACACAGCAATAATGATTCGCCAAAAGCTCCGGGAGCTTCATTAGGAGGAGGCATTTTATGCATTTATCTTATAGTTCGGACTTAGCATTAATCAATTAGCATCCATGACGAACAGTTTTGCTGATAAAAATCACTTCAAAAAAGACACGTAAAAATCGACTATCTCAATTTTTCTCAAAAGAAACAAGAGTTCCTATGAGAGGGTGTATACCGCCACGTAGTTATAAAATGTATTAAAACTTTTCTTCGATGACTCAGGTTGTTGGGTTATAATTTAACCCTTGTAACTGTGGACTGTATTAAACACTGATTCGTTTTGTATTTGTATGTAAAAACTGCAACAACAGTTCTTTTTACAATTACTGATTTGTCACTAAGTTATAATGGAAGAAAATACATTTATTTATTATTTATTAAACATGTTGTTGCGCGGACTTTACTTTTAGAAGTGTACAATTAGTCCCGTCAAACTCTCCGCTACCACCTCTACCAGAAGTAGCGACCTGTGTAAAAGCCCAATGCCATGAAGATTGTCACCTTCATGGCCAATATAACAAAACGAACATACGTCCGAACAGAGAGCATAAAGATATCACCTTCAAAATGGCAACAAATTATCGAACAAAACGGCGCATAATTGACCTAATTTGGATCATTTTAACTAAAATAATCAAAGTCTTAATTTCATGCAAAAATAATGGATTTCTTTTTACATCACCTTACTTGCTTGGTCCTTAACCCTTTCCACTCGCGAAATGGGAGATTAATATGTATTTTGTCGCCGGAGCGGATATTTTGTCGCGGAGATGGATATTTTCGAATTTCTTTTCTCGCAGGAGCTCAAATGCTTCGAAATTAATAAAAAAAATCTCTTCTAAATATTAGCTCTTAAAATTATCTTTAAGATAGGCCGCTCTCCAACTAAAGTTTCTTATGGAAATAACATAAGAAAAAAAAACATTTGTTTTTTAGAATTTCCATATTAACACACTTTCGGCGGTGCGGGTATTTTCGGGTACTCGGTCGGACACGCTAGATGCGAAGAGCGAACGAAATTTCTTACTATGAGCGGTTGCAACGCTAGTTTTATATTTATTATAAAACTATAATAAAATTATAATTTATTCTTCAAAATTATTTTCGATACGTAAATACGTATACGTTACATAAATATTTTGCTATCTTTGTATTTATTGCGTTTCGATAATTCATATAATTTAAAATTCAAAAACAATGTTAAAAATAAGCTATTACTAACTATTAGGTTTGTCACTAATTTATACACCATAAAAATTAATTTCGTACAATATTAAAAATAATCGAATTTTCAACGTAAAACTCTAGATTGTATACAGTATGATTATAAGTGATATAGGTACTTTATACATGATTGGAGAATGGAATTACTTTGTCTAATTTACGTACCTGGCAACAGGTAATTTTATCAAATACAGTATCCGGCGAGTAATAAAACTAATTCATTAATTTACTGTTGAATGACGAATTTTCGCAATGTTTTTCAATTGTGCTTGGATTACAGGTAATTTGAAAATGTATGATATCATATTTCTCGTATTTTATTATCCAATTACTTTTATTTGAAAGAATTCAACGGAATTAAATGTATTTAATAACCTGTTACTTCCTATTACCTAAATAAATCTTCAAATTTATATTTAAAATCTAATCTAATTAAAAATATTTATCATATTTAAAACAAGCATTTAAGCAAAAATAGTAAAATATGGTATTCTGATTAGAATGGCTTGCGAAGCAAAGTCAGGCTACATATGCAATTTAAAAATTTACTATGGAAATGGCAATAGTTTACAGACAACTATATTAGATATATTAGAACCTTATTTAAATTTGTGGCATCATGTATACATGGACAATTTTTATAATAGTTTAAATAAAAGTTTATTATTACTACAAAATAAAACTAGGATTTGTGGGACTATAAGAACAAACAGGGGCCTTCCTGAAGAACTTAAAAATTTGAAACTTAAAAGAGGAGAGAATATTTAGAAGACGCCAAGAAGTTTTGTTACAATTCTTCAAAAAGAATAGTCCAAATGATTTCTTCAATTCTAAACTTATTGCGTAAAAATGTGTAGTGTATACTCGTGTAAAAAACCTACCTATAACAAACTTTTCTGTGTATTTTGATTAATTGATTTTTATGATTAAATTTATTTTTGTATTTCACAGACTAAACTTGTGAGTAATTACGTAAGAAAACGTATAGAAAATGTTTCTGTGCATTTTGTTTTAAATTTTTAGAATTAATTACATTTTTCATTTCATTGTCTAAACACTAAACATATGTATCATTGCGTAGTAATATTCAACTTTATTTGCAAATGTTTTACCTTCAGTATTGATAGTTTTACCTCATAATAACTTAATATTATAGTATTTACTACTGCGTATGAATTTAGGCAGTAAGTATTGTAAGTAAAAGACTGTTCTTTCATGCCATGCTTACGCATTCGCACCGTTGTAAAAACCCCGCTACGGGTACAAGTCAGCCCGAAATCCTATCCGCCGAAAGTGTGTTAATGAACACCCTAATGCTCTAATACATATATCAAAATAATTATGTTAATCAAGAACTTCAAAAATTCGCTTTCTACAAGCTCATAAATATCAATTAGTCATCTTGCGCTAATTGTGAATTATAATATTAATAAATTGAGATAAGCGAAATTTGGTATATTTTTTGACATTAGTATCAATTTTAAGCACTTTAAATTAATCTTTAAATCGTGTAGTATGTTATAACACAAAAATAAAAATATAAACGTATTAGAATTTTTTTTATCAAAACACGATAAAACCATTGTCTGGTATGTAGCATGCAGATTTTGTTGTTGTTCAAGAAAGATATAAGAAATAAGAAACATTGTTTAAGTGCGTCTGCACTTCCACAATGACAGCTAAATATAAAATCATAAAAACGTGTTTTAACGCATTGCACAAGCGGATGGGGATAGAGATGATGTATGATGGACCAATGTTTACGATCAAAATTCATTTCTTTTGTTCGGATTATATTTAACATTGAACATTATTATAGTTATTTATCATTACAAATACATTTTACCTAAAATTTACATGTAACAATAATATGAATTTAAAACAACACCAACATATTTCGTTAGGTTATAGTAACGCCGATAATATAGAGAGAAAAAAACGAAATGGGGTAGATAATTGATACAGTTCTTATTTAAGAACACAAGAATATATAACTTAATAATGTACTAGTTCGCATAAATTGTATTAAACAAGTGATGTATGGCATCTTTTTTTTAAAAAAAGATTTTTTTTTAATTTTTGAAAAAATTTGATTTTTGAGAAATTTAAAATTTTTGAAAAAATTGACTTTTGGAAAAAAAATTTTTAGGAATTTTTTTTTTTATTTTGAAATATTGCTAAAATTAATCAGCACGTCTCCTTAAAAATACGAATCGGATGTTTTTTAAATTATTCAAATTTCCGAAATCGTCGACGAAAATTTGTATCCGCACACACACACATACATACATTTTTTCTAAAGTATGTTAAAATGTTCAGAAGATTTTGAAACGTAAAGATATATATAAAAATTTTCATTTTCGATTTTTTTACGATTACTATAATTTACCCTACGGGAACTTAATAAATAAAATTTATAAATTCAGTTACAAATACATATACAAAAGTATAACTCGACCTTATCATCTATTATAGTTTATAATTAATCTACTATGTTTCTAATCAATTATTAGTGAATGTATATTATAATTTTTAGTGAGTGTATCAGTGATTCTCAATCTCAACGTTGTCCATGATAACATTCAGCAAATCCAGGTCAGCAAAGAAAAATCGGGATTCCCAAAATGAAAATGGGGTGTTTTTGAGTCAGTCATAGTAATTTAGAAGTAATTGTAAAATAATATCGTTTTTGGCAAAGGCAGGTCTAGCCGTTCCAAAGATACGGGGCAAAAAGTGCCAAACACGTTAACACCGTTTTTAAGAGAACAGAGTGTCCGATTTTAATAATTCAAAAAACATTTTACTTGTATTGACAAGATGAAGAACTGATTGAATATTTGGAAAGACAGGTGCAACGGTTGTGGACTCTCAATTATAATAAGTTAAAAAAATGTCATTTGGCGGTCAAAAATGTTTATTGGACATATGTTATCTAATTATCAGATATTTTATAGAAATTTTAATAAAGTGTACACATTTTGTGTAAATTTTTTTGGATTCCTTATCAAGATTTTCGATTACCGTACGGGAAGTTCCAGCAATTTGCCTTAATGGCACGATGCCATGCACACCAGTAGTTCTATGATTATTTTAAATTCATTTAATAAATGTATTCCAGTAACATGTATTTTTACTTTAAATATTTAATGATACACTTTAGTCCAGCTGGTAGAGTATAAAAAAATGATATGGGGTCTATGGCAAACCCCAAGGTGTCCACGATACAAAACAGTTTGAGAACCTATATATTTATAAATTTTAATCTTTTAAAATTATTGAGAAAGGATACATTTCTTATTCGAGAAACATAATTAAAAAAAAATTGAATTAAATTAAATTAAAAATTATATGTGAAAAATAATTTTGGCATATAAAAATAATATATTATTATTTTTAATAACTACAAAAAAAAAATTGTTGCTGTTTTTCTTTTACCATGGTAATACAAATTTCTTTTTGTAGTTATTAAAAATAATAATATATTATTTTTATATGCCAAAATTATTTTTCACATATAGTTTTTGATTTAATTAAATTTTTAATTAAATTTATAGGATATGAAATGTATCCTACATATTTGCAAATATGTGAGTTAATTTACGAAGCATTCAAAAAACGTCAAATACAAAAATTTAAATTATGTTCGAATCAAAATATTATATTAATTATATTTTCACATTGGTACATAATTGTAATTCAAATTATTTTACTCGCATTTTCACTACTTCTCAAATTACTTTATTTTCGCACAATTTTTTAATTAATTTATGATTTCGCTCTATTTATAAAATTTTGGTTTTGTTTCAGATAAAATTAATTTGTTCAGTAGCTTGAAAAAATTTCGTTTTAAATCATTATAATAAGTAGAACTTTATATGAAAATTGTACTTGAGATAAAAGTAGAAAAAAAATAGAAAATATATTAAAAAAAGTGGTAATGAAGTTAGGTGCATATTTAATTAACAACAAGACGCATAAACTTAACAAAAAAAATTATACCTCACCACTTTTTGGGTTAGTGATGAGATATAATTTGAAATAAGTAATAAAAAATAATTGATAAAATGTACTGAAATAAAATGAAACATCATTTTATATATTTTTATATCATTTCAAAGAACGAATTCAAATGTACGTGTAATTTTATAGTATCCTCAAGGTCCATCAAGTTGTTTACGGAGTTTCTAGTGCGTGACAGATTTTGACATCTATGAACATTTACAAACAGATGGTACCTGTTGCTCATACAATTAACTTAAAATTTGGCTATTTAATTGCGACTATTATTGTTAAGAAGTATGTATGTAAAATATGTCCCGCGATTGAGTTAAAAAAGGATGAATTTTTAAGGAATATTTAATATCAACAAGCCCTGGTTAAATTATGTTTCCCTTACCAAAACTTTAGTAAATCTCCTATCCAATTCAGCAGTATCTGGCATCGGCTGAGCCGATCTACTCCGTATACTAGCCTGACGGACATGATGCTGCGGCTTAGGAGCTATTGCAACTATTTCAGAGACCGGCGGTGACTCTTGCTCATGTTTTGAGCTTGTCAAACCCATAGTCCTAACATAAGACACTTCGACTTTACTAAGGCACTTAATAATTAAGGCACAGGTTTCATCACTATAACAACTATCACGACATTGCACAATGGTAAACGATCGTTAATTTACATAGATGATCAACAGGTTCGTACAACATTGCATCGAATTCTTCGTATACACAACACAATGTTAAAATGAAAACTGACAGAAGCTAACGAACAAAACAGAAGAAGCGAGAAATGGCGGAGTCGCACGACTGGAAACGAAGTTAGTCGTGCTTAGTTAACAGAAATGGCTGTTAAAGTTTTCGTGCGTATCGCAGGATCGAAGGTTCTCAAACATTTACATGCAACAAAGATTTGCACGTTTTTTCTGAGATATAAAAAGTTTGTGTTATTAACGCTTCATTATTATTATTTAGCAACAGTTAATTCTTTCAGCTTTTATATTATTATGTGAAAGATTTTATTATTTTTTGTACAATTTTTTCAGCTTTCATATTTTATATGATTCTGTGAAATATTTTATTTTTTATAAATTTTTTTCAACTTTTATATTTTATATTATTATGTGAAAGATTTTATTTTTTTTACAAAAACTAATCTAATTTCGTCGTTCTCATAAAAGTTAAAAAATAGCTGCATTTCAAATAATGTTAATTTTAAAATAAACTTACTAGGAATTTTTTTTTATAAGTATTTTATCATTTATTATTTTTTTATTCAAATAAATATTGAATTCAAATTTTCATTTATTAACGATTTCAAAACTCATAACAACTTTTGAATTTTTATTACTAAAAAAAATTTTTTTTAAAGGATACTTAACCCTTTCCACTCGGAATTAGTATGTATTTTGCCACCAGAGCGGCGGCATCCGAGTGGAAAGGGCACCCATGCCCCCATACATATAAATTTTAACTATGAATGAAAATATAAACAATAAGTTCTATGACTTTTTTATGAAATTTTATGTTATGTATCTTAAGATGATAGTATAACATATGTTATACAATCATCTTAAGAAAATTTTAGGGCATATATTGAAAAACTTAAGTTATTTTTTTTTTAATTGAAATTTATTAAATATGTCACCGATATAAGGCAAGATATTCAAATAACTAAATGATCAAGGTCTTAAGGTCCTTCCGATTCCATTTTTAAAAAACCATTATCAACATTAATTGTGGGGCAAAGACCCCTTGTACTGAAATGATCCAGGTTTTCAAATCCCTAATTTTCTAATTATGATTTCTTTTTTCTAATTAAGAAAATTAAAATAATATAACATGAATTAAAATTGAATTAATATATGAGTAAATAAGATTTAATGCTATTTAAATTGTGAGAAAAACTACTCAATTTTCAAATAATCAACGGTATTCTACCACCTACCACCGTTGAGAAACATTGCACTACATGGTAGACAAATATTTAAAATATATACATATTAAAATTGTAAAATAATCACAAATTTTACTATAACAATGACATATATTTAAACAAATTACAATTTGTGAATTACTGTTTTCTGTATATCAAATCATTAATTATATTATAATAATTATCACATTTGTTATGTTACATATAAAATATTTTTGACACAAAGACTACATTCATAATCATTTATAATGAACCAAATCCCTACAATTTTCCACTTGAAAATCTCATAATATGCAATCTTCGGATAAAGTGTTTTGCTACTCAAAGAATCTATGTCTTCATCTTCGATAATCTCCAAAATTCATAGAACTTCTGTAGATCATAGTTCAAAACCTGATCAAAGATATAATGAATAAGTTTAAATGTCTTTTGCTCTCACTTTGCACACTGGTTCATACTTGTTTAAACTAGAAGTTAATAAAATACAGATATAATTTTATTTCAGTCTCATTTGATAAATTTAACAATTACACATTGCACATACAACTCGATTGTTGCTTTGAAAATTAGTCAAGAATTCTTTACTTTTTTCACTTTATAATGCATAGATAAAAGAAGAGTATTTAGTGATTTAGCGTTTCTAACTGCTCATTTGAATAATTTCTATATAACTATACATTTTATGCTGTGTGATAATTCTGTACAAGTACTTTAATGATAGACTAAAACTTTCTGCCAAAGATATTGAATATGGAAAATAAGTCATATTTAATTAAATATAAAATTTGTTTAATAAGGTACTCTGAGAAGTTTAATTTTTATGTTCGCCACCTTTACTACAAACATTAACTCCATAATAAACATAAACCAGATGTAAATTTCTATATGGACATATTAATTCAATAATGATCAAATATATATTGAATAAATTGTTTTACAGAGATCTCCAGAAAATATTACATTTCAATATATAATATTTAAAAAAAAAAAAAATAAAAATAAAGAACTAAGTCTAGATTTTGTTGAATGCAACTTTATTAATGATTGATTAGACAGTGAAATAAAATAAAAAAGTATTATCACAGTAAAAAAAAATATTTAACTTATGAATTGAAATGGAATGCATGAAGCAAAATTTTTAAAGTAAATGTATGTATATATCCGTTAAAAAATAACTTGTTTATCGATTATTTTATCACAGCTGAAATAATAGTTTTTCTTGCCATACTTTTTGCTTTTTAAATACTACAACATTTTAAGCTGTAATCAGTACAAAAATGTCATCAAAAAAGAATTGAAAATATAAAGAAACTAAGTTTCATTCGCAAGTAATGATTTGTAATTATTTTCTTTTAAGGAAAATGATTCTTTTAAAAATGCAATATAAAACAATTACATAAAGTTTCATTAAAATAAAGTATAAATAATAGTTTTATGTATGTATAATCTTAATTAAAATTATCAAACCAAATTTTTATAGTTATTCATATTTTAATATAAAATATATATATTTATTATTCCATTACATAATACATAAATTCAATTAATATTTTAATTTCAAATAAAATTAATATATTTTTAATATAAGAAGTTACGATATTCTTCCCACACTGTCTGTGGAACCGTCAATGAAATCTGTCACACTTTCATTTTTAGTGTCAATGTACTGCGCATTAATAGAATTATTAAATGACACGTTACAACCATTTGAGTTTTTAAGTAGTCTCTCCCAAGGATCTTCAAGCATAGAAGGGTGAAAGTATTGATTTATATCATCCTCACATATTTTATTGCCGGACTAAAATAAATTTAAAGTGTTATTTATTGAACAGAAATTGAATCATGATGTGTTCGAAATGCACTGATCCACTATAACTAATTAATATCATTTTTCGTAAAGTCAAATTTAGTGAAAATACTTTATGTACTATCAAGCAATATTATAAAACTTAATGCTAATTTTACAAATGTTAAAACTATTTAAAGAATAGTACTTCAAAGATTAATGAATCTTTGTTTAATTGCATTCTAATTTTATTTAAAATGAAGAAGGTATTGATTTACTGAAACTAATATATTTATAATTAAAACTATAATATACTGACTCTATTGTGATTGCCATTGCTGTTCCGATTTCGATAGTTTTTATTATTATGTTTATTACTATTACCGCCATACTGATAATTCATTTTCTGTTTATTTCTGTTGCGATTACCATGCATAGGGCTACTATAGTGCGTTGGATAAAAATTTGGCCCATTATCATTTTTTGGAGATGTATTGAAAGCTATAAAGTCTGAAATAATTTATGTAACTATAAACTGCAAAAAACAAACAAACCTGATAGTGAAATATTACTATTACCGTTATTTGGGGAACTATCCATATTGAATTATATTTCTATATAGGTAATATACAAGAAATATTTTAAGCAAGACTTATTTATTAGATGGAAAATACTTTCAGCATATAATTAGCAAGACGGTGCTTCGTCTATTTGTCTATATTGCAATATATTATATTTTGTCCATGATTCTTAAATCTGAGAATCAAAATTAATAACAGTAAAAAAGAAGAGTATTAATATAAAATTTAGATCATGATATTGCATTTTGTATAAAATTTTATCATACCCTCACATCACGATGATGTTCGAAGAATTGACATGATACAAGTTGGACGAAATATAAACAATTTCAATTAGTTAAACTAAAACAATTCAAGCAAAATTTCTGAATTGTCTAACAGCAATGACACTAACCACGGCAATGGCTGCTCGACTTGGGAAATGTAGAAGAACACCTATTTTCAGTGAAGACAAAACAACTACAGTGAAGTTATTTGCACTCTGGAATAGTCCGAGAGTCCAAGGTTATAGTTTCGGTTGGCCGAACAGGCGTCGAGAGACCACACTTGTATATTTATATGAAATTATTTATTTCATATATATTTGTATTATCCACATTTTTTTTAAAGAAAAAATCAACTATAATTTTGTGACAATGATTTTGTTTTCCTATCAATTTTATGTTTCAAAGTTTTACATCTGCTGAGTGATATTACTATTCAGAGATTTCGTTGAATGATACTTTATTAATGATTGATTAGATAGTAAAATAACTATTAATGAATTTCAAACCCCTAAAATTTTTTGATTCAATTTTTTGAATAATTCTAAATATCCCAGACAATTTAAAACTATGCTTGCGGACCACATTAATACTTTAAAACATAATATAGATTTTTTTATCTCGACTGTACTACAATTCGAACAAAATTATAGAAGGATCTTTTTTGACTATTCATAACAATAGGACTATAAATAAGCGAAAAGAACTCAACTCTTTTATTTAGATAATATTTCCAAATTTCTCACAAAATAATAAAAATGTCGCGCAAACGTTTTGCAATTAGTTTCACACTTAGTTGTAGAATCTTGGCAAAAATAATTTAAAAAAATCTTATCTCCATTATGTATTTAAGGTTAACACATATATTGCACACTATCTATTTGTGATTTTTTAAAGTTAGTATTTTATGAAATATTACAAGTTTAATATTTATATTACAAAGTGTATTGTAAGTATAATAGATCGCTATGTCTCATATGTCTGGCGATTTGACGTTACCTCGATTGAAATACAAATTTTTAAAAATAGATGGCAGCACATGTAAAATATTTAAATTAACCCCTGGTATTACTTCTAAATTTGTACGTATCGTATACAGCCCAAAAAACATGAATTATTTTTAATATTGGAAATAAGAATAAATCATAGGAAATACAAAATATATATTTTCAAATATATTACATAAGTTTAAAGAACAATTAAAATTAAATTTATATTAACAATTATAATTACAAGTATGGAATGTTTGAAAATATAATTATTATACATATTTATAAGTATCTTAATAATATCTCAAAAACTAAAGATCTAAGTGGAGAAAACCACAGAGGTATTTAACTAACTAACCAGAAATAACTGACTAATATTAATATCTCAATGACTAATATTATTATATTAAAAACTTAAAAACTAAGAAGAAACTAAAAGCACAGAAGCACACGATGCAATATCAAACTTATTGTTAGAAGGAATGACAAATAATACAAAAATTTAGAAGGTTAAAAAGAACAGATAATTTGTTAAAAAGTACAAATACTTCACAAGCAAACAAGTCCTAAAGACATAAAATATATATTGATATCAAAATTGAGAGAAATCCAAATTCCTAGGATTAAAACTCATTTACGAGACATTGTTCTTTATTAATTCTGCATGTAATAGTTAATTTGCTACCTAATGAGTTAATAATAAAGTTGCATTTAACAAAACCTTTGAATAGTTTCTGCATCGATGTTTTATAACATTACATTTAATCATGTTTCATTATGAAATCATTATCATTGAAATTACCATAAAATATCAACAAAATGTTTTATGCACATACAATTGTTCATGAATTGAAAGATAAAAGCAATATTTTTGACTCACAAGGTCAGTAACAAATATATTTTGAATTTAAACATTATATTGGGATGTTGCTCAAGTTTTTTTTGAAGATTATTATAACGCAAAATATTATGTATGGTATAGACTCGCTTTATAAGTGTTTACATTTGCTAATATAATAGATAATATCTTATTAAATATAACAATGAACTTATGTTCATGAACATTTAAACCAATACTAAATAACTGTTTTGCAACATCAACAATATGAGATTCAATCCAATCATATAACAATTCCGAAGATAATGGTATTTCATCAAACATCAAAACACAGAATTTGCTACTAATACTTTTTAAGAGAAATAGCTGAACCTAATGTTTTAAATAGACACTCATTAACACCGCTATACTATTGTATCTCTGAATGCAAACTTTCTCAATGTTTGAGGACATGGCAAAAAATTTGTCTTCAAAAATAGAACGCCTTTGGAGATTATTTGTATGACTTAATTTTTAAATTATTGCATTGTTAATGAATCCTTCTTGTCATTACATCTTGCATTCCTTAGTTGTCAAAAGAGCTCCTAGGCTTTGTTCGTAAGTACATTTTGCAGCAATTTGCAGGTACCCCCAATACACCTATTCAATATAATAACATGTTGAAATATCATATTTGATTATATATAATTAGAGTTGCAATTATTATAAAAAAATAACTTTCCGGGAACTGGTATTGGAATAGCTGAATATTTTAACTTGCACTTGGCACTTTTTTGAGTACTATAAAAACACTTTGCCATATTAAATTTCACTTAAATGTTCACTTAAACACAATTAATTCATTAGAAACAATTTTAGGTTATTCGTACGATTCGTACAGGGATCAAATGCTTGACAGCGCTTGACAGCCTCGCGTGTCAACTTGCACGAAGCTGAACGATTTGTACTTGAAATTGGCACACATGAGCCATCTGTTTTTAAAAATTGACACTACTCAAGACCAAAACAGTGCAACGCGCATTTGTTCGAAGATAACTCCCCATGGTGTATTGCATCACCATGTCCTGAAACCATGGATTATTGAATTTTCTATTTTAACACTAAGATTAACTAATTGTAAGTATTTTTTACCCTTTGTAATTGTTTTTCCCAATTCAATTGTTTTAGTTTCCACTTAATGAAGGCTAGGATTATAGCCAAAACATATGGATGTAAAATGAATTTTTGAAAGAAATTCATGATTTTTATTGATGTTATATCCGATTACTAGACTTTGTTCATAAATAAATAAACACGCATAAAGTTTTTGCAAAAAATTTATGTGTGTGTGAAACATTAATTGAAATTTTCAAATTTAACTAATTCAAAATTCAATGTAATACCTATATTTGTAAATGCTATGTCGGTATCTCTCAGACTAACGCATGTTAGGCAACAATACAATCATGAAAACAAATGTCTTTCTTGGTTGCCTGCCGTCCTGTCACTTCTGTCACATACTGTTTATTTTGCGTATTAACCCACTACACAATATTAGAATATTATATATTATATTACGTTATATATACATATTATAACATATTCATGATTAACCTTACATTCAACTGATTTATTTCAAAATTATATTTAAGTAATTATAATTACCAGTTAGTATGATTTTAATTTTAGAGTAATACAAATTGTTATTATATACATATAATAAAATATGACAGAGTCTATAAATATTATAACAAAATCCATAGATTTTACAGATCTTGTGGATATTCTTAAAAAAAAATATTGTGGTATGTAATTAAATGCTGTATTTTGTTATATTTAATAATTAGCTCATTTTTTATTGTTCAGAGCAAGTACACCGAAACGAAAGTTTAAAAGAAACAAATGATTTACTGATTAAAGAAAATACTGATCTGAAAAAAGAAATAGAGTGAGTAAATTTTATATGACATTTAAAGCTAAAGGCTCTTGCTAATGGCCAATAATTGTTTTTAAAATGCAGGCATCTAAAAAATGAATTGAAATTGCTTATATCACTGTCATTGCCAAGTAGTGAATTTAAAAGTTCAACCCAAAAAAGTAATGCAGGTTTGTGTGATATATTATTTGTATTTCTACAAAGTTATATATAATTTATTGCTGTCTTTAACCACTATCAGAAAGCGATGAAGACGATTTTAAACATGTCATTGCGGAAACGTTTTGTGCAGAAATGTTAGACGAAACACATTATTCTGTTAATCAAAGTGAAACTTTTGAAAATTGCCAAACTAGCCCTATAATTTGTACAAAATTTCAAAAACCAAACAAACAAGATAATTTAAAACACACAGAGGAAAAATGTACCTTAAATAACAAAAAATTAGAAAATTGTGTCCCATCTTGGGATAATTTAGAATATGTACCAGAGACTCCAGATGTTATTCAAAATTCTAAGAGCATTTTTACATTTGGAAAGTCATTCAAATCAAATAAAAGACCTCCATTAGTATCAACGGAAAACTCTCCAAAGTCAAAATTAAAGAAGGGAGAAACATACAATAGTCCAGTTTTATTTGAAAGCAGTGATGATAGTTTTTTTATAAATGAATGTAATAAATCATCAGATAGTATAAAAAACAAAGGTAAACCTAGAACTAGCACATTTATAAAACCTGTTACTAAAGGTACTAAATTGAAACAAATGAGTGTGATAAAATGTTTTAAACGATCTACACCATCATCTCCAGAAAATGTTTTTAATTTTGAAGATACAGATATTATGAATGAGAATATTCCCAGCGATCCAAACTTGGTAAAAGTTCAATAAAACTGATTTTCTCTAAAATATGTTATAAATTCATTCATCATTTTTCAGGATGAATCTGCAATTTTATCTGGGAATGGATCATTATTTAATGTCTTTAAAACAGATTCAATATCTCCAAAATCAAGTAAATTTTTATTGTTATATATATATATATATATATATATATATATATATATACATATATACATATCAGAGAACTTCAGCTATATTTTTATTATATTCAGGATTATCTCCTGCTAGGAAAAGACTAAATTTTAATATGTGTGAAGCAGGCTCCTCCACTAAAAAAAGTACTCCTAATGATTGTGACAAAATTAATTCAAATAAGTCAGTAAATGAACAGAAAAATCTGAATGCGTAAGTAATATATCACCTTTAACTAAATAACCCCAATGCACATAACATTGTAAATACTATGTTCAATATATTAACTAATATTTAATAATATTATTCACCATTTGATAACATTTTAGATTTATACCATATGAGTATGATAATAGATTTATAAACTTGCTTTATTTATTTGACAATAATAACCAGTTTCTTTCATAACTTTTACAGTGATAATAGTTTTCTATATATTCGTGACCCGGTTAGGAAAAAATCTGATCGAAAAAAACTTCAAGGCTGGTCTTGTGAAGATTGTCAAAAGGTATAGTTTATTATATACAAAGTATATTAGACTTATTCAAAAATTTTATCTTAACTATTAAAATATGTTTCAGTATTACGAAGGTGCAAATTTAACAGAAAGTCAAATGCAAGCTAAAATAAATGAATGTTCTAAACATCGAGATAATCACAATCCATTTGCTTCAAATACACCTCCTGGTAAAAACTAATAAAATAACCTGTCAAAGGAATTATCTTACATATGATCTTCATATTAATTTATGCGATTGCAGGTTATTGGAATCCAGAATTTCCTCCAACACAAGAAATAGATAGAACACAAACGGGTCACAAGATCTCGAGCAAATAAAGTGTTAGTTTAGTATTTATATGAATTAGTATTTATATGAATTCTGTACCTAATTTATAATTATTATCAAGGTTTCTACATTGGAGAAAAAACTGTGATATCCAGTTTGTCTTTTAACAGGTTACAAATTTCAGGAACAATTTTTTTATGTTATTATAAAACTTTGTTTAATATAAAATTAATTTTATACTGTATTTTACTATAAGAATGTGATATTAATGTACATGATTCCTTTTTTTAAATTATATTTTTAATAATGAAATATGAACAAGAAAAATCTTTTTTTTTTTATTATTTAACTTATCGAATATAATAATATTACATTAGCATATGTATTCTATTAAGAAAGAAATATTATTTGTGCCATAAATGACCAGGTTAAAAGTCATTGCACAAATATATTTACATTGCACATATTTAACATATTTTTTTTATGATATCTAAATTCATAGTAATTCATATTACAGATTACCTCTCTGTTCTTGATCCAATTCTATTGCAGTGAATAACGCCTTGAAATTACCGGCGCCAAACCCTGAGAAACGTAATATATGCATTAAAAGTTATAATTTAGACAAAATCGACTTAACAATCAAGCAGATAAATAATAAAACTAAAAAGAAAAGTATCCTCTGCTTCTACATTCTTATGTAATTTGGACTATATTGACTTTATCGCATTTATTTTTTAATTATGAATTAAATACTTATTTAAGAGCAAAATCTTTTATTGATTGTGAATATGCTATTTGTAGAAAAGCTACAAATAAAAAAGCATATTCTAAAATGATCATTTCACTTGCATTACAATCTAATTTGAAATAATAAATCTATATCAAAATACTTCAAGTGATGTTCATTTTAACTTATATAATTCTTATACCTCTTGTCTTAGATAATTAATAATTATCTTAGATAATTAGAAATTTTAATAAAAATATTGAATCTAAAATCTACTTACATTATGATTGTGTCTTTGTATAACTTCCAAAAACAGTGTTGGCCTATCTTGCATGTTTTTGGTAAATATTTGAAGCAAATAACCATTGTCGTCATAATCTACCAAAATATTAAGTTCCTGTAGAACAGCAAGATCTTCTTGAATACGAACGGGACTTTTCTTCAAATGCTCCCTCAACATATCATAATAGGTGTGTGGAACTTTAAGAAAATCTGTTCCTCTGGCTTTTAAATTTCTAATCTAAAGAAAATATGTTAGATTAGTATTAAAATCTAGAACCAAAATTAATGATAACAAAAAAATATTTAACCCTGTTCCTTGAAAATAATGAAACAAATTAAACATTTCTGCCGCGTACTAAAAGTAAGTTTATTGATTTGAAATTATTTCTATATTATTAGTAGTTTCTATAAATCTTTGAAGTTATTAAAATGGAAAATATTTTTTAGGCAAGCCAGATATTATAGCTGTTCAAAGAATGAGATTATATCGCCAGCGAAAAAGCAAAAAAAATACAAGCAGTCAATGAATGTATGTCAATTTTAAATAAATGAAGTACTTTAAACTAAAGTTGACTAAAGTTGCAAACACAATATTTGTTTAGGCATTGTTTAACATAATCCACTGCGTGAACAAATATTGTAGAATTTTATTAATCAGAAATTACTTCATTTCTCTAATAAAGGTTCATTTCTAAATGCTAATAAAAATGACAAACTGATCATATCATATTTGAAGTATGACTTTAATAGCATTATTGTTTTTCAATATTATACATATTTTTAATGCTATTATTAATATATAATTTATAATTTATCATCATATAAATGTGTATAATTGTTGACACTAAAAAATGTGTGCATCACGAGTGTTACCATATTACTTATTAACATTATTCAAAATTGTTATATGATGTATTTATTTTTACTTAAATGCCATCTTGTACAGTAGCAAATAAGTTTTACTTCAATCGCGTGTGAACTTTACGCGCACTCTTTTTTTTTACTTTTTAGATTCTTTGAACAAATATTTATCAACAAATGCTACATAATTACTATATTGCGATAAATATATGCATAAATTGATAATTAACTCCTCTACTAAAATATTTACTAAAGTACTTACTGCTTGAATAATGTCACTTGTATTCAATGCGATATGCTGGACACCAGCCCCACCATAGTACTCTACATATTCTTCAATTTGACTCTTCCTCTTGCCTGGTGCTGGTTCGTTAATTGGCATCTGAAATTTGATTATTTTGTTAAAATAAATTTCAATATATAAAAAATATGATAAAAGCAGAAGTTAAATTTTTGGATACCTTCACAGTTTCTTCGTAATTCGTCATTACAATGGATCTGAGAGCAGAGTACTCTGTGTGAATTTGAGAATCATCTACAGACCAAAATCTATGGAACTGAAGTGTTTTTTCGTACCTAAGAATATAGAAAACTATTAAAATGATTGTGATTTTTCAAATGATTATTTAAAGGATTATAAAATTATTTAATTAGAAAATTAAGATTACAAATAAATAAAACATTACAAACCATTTAGCTGCATCTTCCATCTGCAAATCAGGTTGGTTTCCGACGACATGATCAATAAAGTTCAGTTTAGCTTCAGGTCTGAAAGAATATGTTCAATGTATTTTTGAATCTCATAAAAATTAAATAAATGTCTCACTAGAAACTTACAATAATTTGCATAATACATCTTCATATAAAGGTTTCTTGTATCCAGGCAAGAATAATCCTTTGTAGCCATGTCGTTCAACGAACGTGTGCGTTGTGTCACCGTACTATAAAGATATCAATATTAATACAAATTATAATTGGAAGGAGTTTAAATTTTATGGAAATACGTACTGTTTGCACAACTGCAAATCTAACTTTTCCAAATTCGTCTTTTTCTTCCCAGATGTCTTTAACAATCTTAGCACCGCGTTCTTTCGCAGTCTGTGAAAAGATTTAAAATAGATTAGTAACTCATTAATTAACTAACTGAAGAAGGTGTTCATATTTTCTCCAACAAATGATTTTCTAATTGTTTGTTCTCGTAATGTTTCATGTTATTCTGAATCGTTTTGCACCAAAAAATTGAAAAAGGAAGATTAATTAGTAGTGTGTCCCTAAGCAAAAGATCATAAAGTCCTTGCAACATCAAAAAATTGAGTAATAATTAAATATACTTTCTGGATATAAAATATAAACTAGTGGGGAGCATGGCATCGTGCCTTAATGCAAATTACTGGAACTTCCCGTACCAAAAATTATTATTTTTTTAAAAACATTAACATTGTTGAAAAAAAATATACTTCGAACAAATTAGATTTTTAAGAAACTGTAAATTTGACAAAAAATACTTTTTTTTTTAAAAAAAATTTTGACATATTTTGGAAATTTTGAACTCTTTTTCAAAGCAATTGTACTGTTTTAACTGCATAGAGACGAAATGTCAAAGCGCGTAAGCGTCGCGCGCCGTCAAACGGATAAACATTGGTACGGAACCCATAGGAACGTAAACAAAATTTACACTTATTATCAAAATCTCTGTAAAATATCTGATAATTTGATGAGCATATGTCTAATGATCATTTTTGACCGCCAAATGGCATTTTTTTTACTTTTTTCACTAGATCTCCGAAACCGCTAGAATTGCCTTCATGAAAATTTGATCAATTCTTCATCTTGTCAATACAAGTAAAATATTTTTTGAATTATTAAAATCGGACGCTCCGTTCTCTTAAAAACCAAGTTACCATTTTTGGCACATTTTGTCCCGTATCTTCGAAATGGCTAGACCCGCCTTCGCCAAAAACTAATCAGCACGTCTCCTTATCAATACAAATCGAATGTTTTTTTGAATTATTCAAATCGCTTCATCCGTGTTCCCAAAATCATCGACGAAAATTTATACACGCACACACGCACACACAAACATCCATTTTTTCTAAGGTATGCCAACATGTTCAGAAGGATTTAAAACGTAAAGATATATAAAAATTTTCATTTTCGATTTTTTTGCGATTATTATAACTTGCCCTACGGGAAGTTAACAAAATAGTGTTCATACCTGTACTATGGCATCTAAATCTTCAACAGCAAAAGCGACATCCTTGGCACCATCTCCATGCTTGACCAAGTGACGACCTAATTCTTCGTTTCCAGGTTCGTAGGCAGATACAAACACAAATACTATCTGTAGTATTATTAAAATTAATAATTTTTTATCCATATTTCTATTACGAATGATCAAATTCAATGAAAATAATTACCTTATTTTGTCTGACTACATGTTTGGCTAATTTCCTAGATCCGGTTTCCAATCCCTGATATGCCAGGGGTTCGAAACCCATGCGAGTGCAATAGTAACTGGCTGCTTGTTTAGCATTTCCTACCCAAAATGTGATGTGATCGAAATTCAAAAATTTACCAGCTTTTGGTTTTGGGCCTTTATCTGTGTAGGTCGTCTAAGAATAAAGGATTCGAAAATTAAATGATTAAATTATATATAGGACTAGATTTGGTTAGTAAATATTATATATAATCCATTGATCCTATGGCATTCATTCTTTCATTCAATAAACGTGTCTTTCTATATTTTTAACTTATTTATTTCAACAATCAGATTATCTTTGAAACCCATAAGTTGAAATTAGATATTTAGAAAATTAAAACAGAAGAAAAAAAATACAAGAAAAGCATAAAGAAAATAATAGAGTAAGTCACAAAAATTATAAAAAAAACTTGTGTGCACATTTTTTAATCAATAAGCAAAAAATTATTATTTAAATGTAAGATAAGTAAATAAAAATTATGACAAGTGAAGATTATTCAAATAAATTAAATCATTCAAATTTAACCAGCAGTATAACATATCAATATAATAATTAAAAATATGAATTTAAGTACTAATTTATTTTATGAAGCCATTGAATAAATAATTTAATAAAAAAATCAGTATAAAATCGAGTAAAATGAAACCTGTTTGAAAATCCATCAAATTTATAATCCATAAAAAACTGCTGGAGTAAACACATTTAATATTATTTGCACAATTCCCGCTAAAATAATCTTTGTTTCTTTACCACACACTTCAATAAATTTCATAGCACTCACCATTTTTCCAAAATGAAAAATCTACAAATAATTGAAATTAACACAAACGTTCACCTAGAAGGTCTACTTCGAAATGCGCGCTCTGCATCGACTGTCGGAGTCTTTATAAAGATTTTGGAGCTACGGTAGATGGAATCTGTCGAGCCCCCTGCATACCGATTGGCTCTTGATAAATGCACGTGTACTCAAGGGCAATGTTAGATATTTGAATTTGATTTCGTTCTGTAAGATATTTATTGATAATTACACGAGTCAGGTAAATATAAATGATTCATTTTGTTTGAAAACATGCACTAGTACTTTTAAGACATATGCATGTATATAATATATAATTTATTGTGTGAGATGCAAACCAAAAACTTACCTACACTGTAGACTTTCACTCCAAACCGCTCTATTCCATTCTTGTTTTTAAGTTTTTTGAAAATTTAATATTTCTGCGTGTCGAAATATTTGATTACATCTATTTTTCTTTTTTCTCGCAGGATTTTTCCATTCGTTGGTGAACTTGCCATTTGTCCTTTAGTCTTGACATATTTTTCTTAAAGGGCATCATCCAGCAACCACTCTTTTTGCAAAATTGATTAGATGCAAATTTCTCAGAATTTCAAGATTTGGTCAAGTATACTTACGCCTTTCCCAATTTTTCACAATGTTACTATTCTTATACATTTTTGTTAGTTGATTCTAGCTTACTTATATCCCATAAAACTCTAAATTCTTGAAATAATGGCATTCTCTGATGCATTCAATATCTAATTAAGCCATATTAGCACAAAATTTATATCATGTTTGGCTAAATATTTCAAAACTGGTACAAAAGAAAGCAATTTGAGCAGTTTTTGAAACATGCCATTAAAATCAAATTTAATTATACAAATTCTAAATGAATAAAGGTCCTAGAATATTTCTGTATTGAATAATAGAGTCGTAAACGTGCAAAATTATAATTAATTTATTAACTTCCTTAATATAAATAATTTATTAAATTAGTTATTGTAATCGTCCAAAAATCGTAATTATAATTTTTTTACATTTATTCAAGTTTTGAAGGTTTCTAAACATTTTGGCATACCTCAGAAAAAATTTATGTGTGTATGTATGTATGGATACAATATTTCGTCCACGTTTTCGGGCGCACTGATCAACCAATTTGAATGGTTAAAAAAACATTCGATTCCTAATGATAGGGAGATGTGCTGATTAGATTTCGGAGATACAGAGCAAAGAGTGCAGAAATAAGAAATTGAGTTTTTGAGAGAAGAAGCATTCGATTTGAATTATCCAAAAAACATTCAATTCGTAATGACGAGTTTTGGCAAAGGCAGGTTCAGCCGTTTCGGAGATACCAAGCCAAATGTGCAAAAAGTTGCAGTTTTTAAGAAAACTAAGCATCCGATTTGAATGATTCAAATTCAGATTCTGCTTGTGTTGATGAAACGATTGCTTTTGAAAAAAAATATTATTATTATTTCTTTAATTTTTTTAATATCGAAAATAAATCGAATTTTAACTTTTTTTCAAGCTAAAGCACTAAAGCCCACAAATATACTTCAAATAAATAGTTTTAACTTTGCAACTCAGTTTATATAATACTTATAAATATTAGACAATGTTCTTCATTTTTTTAAAGTCGATTGATTAAGTTTTATTTATTTAGTTTTCTGTAAACATATATAAGTTACAGTATTTATAATAATCTATTTGAAAACATTTAATATTCCTCAAACGTGTTATAACGGTATGGGAAGTTCCAGCAATTTTCCTTAAGGCACGATTCCTTACACCACTAGTTTTTTTTGTTTATTTGCGATGGATATGAATCAGGAATTATTAAGTACTTTTAAAGTAGTAGCTATAAATACGAATAATTCTATCAATAAATATAAAATCCAATTATGCATTGTTTTTTTTAATTAAATTTAATAAATAAAAATCAAGTAAATATTTAGTAGGTACATATTTTGAAAAATATTAAAGTATTACAAATAAAAAACTTTTTCCAGGGTGTAAATCCTGCTAAATTTGGTGATATTTTTAACGTTAATAAACTAACAGTATTCCAAAAACAGTGCATAAATTTACAAATAAATGTTAAATTCGAACTATATATGCATATAGGCTTCTTCTCGTGTGACATAACAGGTTCCAATTTTGAATACTTTTATTTGAATTAATCAAGACTTGTTCTAACTGTACAGAAATGCTGCACGGTTTCCATGCAAGAATATAGATTCGTATATTTCTCAAGAAAATATAATTTAACTAGGCGCAAGTAAAATTTTGACTCACGGCAAGATTACAAATAATTACGACATAAACTGTCGTAAAACATAAAACCTTATCAGCACGATTCCTAACTCATATCTTTCAAACATTTTTTAAATTTCCAAGTAAAAGTACAGTAGAAGGTACAGCAGAAGTTTCACTAAAAAAAACGTAGAAATTTTGTTTTTATTCTTTTCTATTAATTTTCAAGAAGCGGCTAACCCGATCATAATAACCAATACGTGTTCTTAACGGCTCGTTAAAATCGCTATCAAATGGCTTTCAACCTTTTAAACACGATGGAGCATTTTTTGAGGAAACACCGACGAAGGGTCAAATTTAGGCTCGCATACACGCACGCGATTCAGAATGACTTGTAACGTAGAAAAAACTAAATAAAATTAACTAGCGAAATAAATAAAAGACTATAACGATATGATAATAAAATAAACTATATTACATATAAACTAGTTGAAAGTGGCATTTTTCCTTAAGGCAAGTTGCAAAAACTTCCCATAGATAACATTTTCAACTGTTTATTTCGGAATTCAAGTTTTCGCTTTCAATTAAATCTGAACATTGCGATTTCCAATTGAATTTTCTCAGTCGCCTTTATAATATCTGTAATTATATTAATTATAGTGCACAGACACGTTGTATGTCCTAAAATTGTAGCTTATTATTATTCCAAAATTGATTCATATAATTCAACCAATTTTTGTAGGACTGTTTAGTGCATGAACTTCATCGCCATGTTAACTTTCATGAAAATCTTCGAAATATTTTCTTTTAAAAAACTGAATAAATTATTTTGTGTAATATTAAGCATTTATTCTAGCTATTATTTAATTAGTTAAATGAATGGTAACATTTTTTACAAAACTAGAGAAGTTTTATAGACTGTTCATTTTCTTTTTGCTAATTCCAAAGCTATTTCTAATTGACTTGACTGATTTATCACATCATAAAAGAGATCTTTGACACAAATTTTGACTATAATATTTTTTCAAACCTTGATTAATTTTCAAAACAAAACTACTTGTAGTAATATTTCAGTATGTTCTATAAGACCAGGATGTCTATCGTCAAAACAAGTTTCGTAAAAATCTGCAATTTTTTTTTAACAGTTAATTACAAGAAAACGGCTCAATAGATCATTACCTAAAACTAATCAGTATCATGCCCAACCAATAACTTTATAACGATTTTTGAATTCTCCTTCAGAAAGTTAATAATATATGCAATCCTAAAACCTAAACTAGCTGCATACTACATAGGAAACTAGTGGGGGTGCATGGCATCGTGTCTTAAACCAAATTGCTGGAACGTCCCGTACCGTAATCAAAAATCTTGGTACGGAACCCAAAAATGTACAAAAAATGTGTACACATTATTAAAATCTCTATAAAATATCTGATAATTTGATGTACATATGTCTAATAAACATTTTTGACATCCAAATGATATTATTTTAACTTATTTTTATTGAGAGTCCATAACCTGCCTTCCCAAAAATTTAATCAATTCTTCAACTTTTCAATTTTCGATTTTTTTACGATTACTATAAGCTACCCTACGGAAAGTTAATAAAGTAATTTTAAGAAGTTTGATATTGAAATAATCATCTACACTTATCTCACAATAAATGGATTTTTAATGACGAACTCCTACATCTGGCGTCGAATTAGTTCATTTACATTGGGCAACAAATATCTTACAATGATCTTACTTTCATTTAACTATATAGGGTTGCAAAATCTGTACTCATGCAGATTATGCTAGATCTGATTGAAATAAGTAATTGCTTGCCCTTTGTTGGATTTTATTGTTCTTACTATAAATGTGGCGCTTAGCATATTGCAAATTGATCACGTTGATAGTTCGTGAATTGAATTTTTAAGTGAAACGATATAACTATTCGTCAAAATATTTCCCTGCAAAGAACCGGTCAAACTAGAGTCAGCTTTTCCCCTTCTGCGCGACACATGAGCATAAATATCTGCTAAAGTCGTTTCTTGTGCAATCGGGGACTTGATAACATGCTAATTAGGTAATATTCATCTCCTTTGATCGAAAATAATACGCTTCCGTGTTATAATTATATACACCAAAATATATAAACAGATCGAAAACGTAGGAATGTTGATCAAGTTGATCAAGTGTTGCCCGATCAAATCTTATACGAAAACATATGACTTAACCCTTTCCACTCGGATGCCGCCGGCGGCAAAATACATACTAATTCAGGTATTAGCGAGTGGAAAGGGTTAAAGATATAATGACAAATTTTAATTGTGAATAAGCTGTTTGCAGCACCAAACTCAATGCTTGCAAGGAAACACAAAAGTAGTTTTAAATTTTGTTATAGAGTAAAAGGTGACCATATTTTTTTAAGCCAATTTTTAGTTTTGCTAACCCGGGGCAGGAGAACGAGGGGCGGGGGAGAGTCATCATGCTAAATAGATCAAATATAATATCAAATATTAAATACTTTATCAAAATACAAATCTGTCTTTGTAAATCAACCTTTTTTAAGCATTACTGACTAATAAAAATAATAATAATAATAATACCATTAATTCCATTATTTGTTATATAAAATCTTACAATCTATATATTTTTTTCACTTTTGAGCCTAGTATAATATTTTATTCAATTTTCTTCAGAATTATTTCTGATTTTCGCCTAAACAATTTAATCAGCACAATTCCAAATTCATATCTTTTAAACAGCTTATGAATTTTCAAATCAAAACAGTCTATGGTACAGGTTTTTTGGGAGATAACAATGACGAAAAATGTTACGCTCACCTATTTAATATAAAAATATGGCTCATCCGATCGTCGCAAAAAAGTAATCAACGCACTTACTTCTCAGAAATTGAACTTTCTTGACAAAATAGCTTTAATATATTTGAAATAGGTGCAACCGTGTTTGAGGAAACATTGACCAAAGATCAAATTTTGGATAACATACACATTATTTATACTTTTTCCTATAGTGATTTCATAAGTTTCAAAATGACTAGAAATTTTAATGAATCTAAAATATAACTAGTGGGGTGCATGGCATCGTGCCTTAAGGCAAATTGCTAGAACTTCCCGTACCGTAATTAAAAATCTTGGCACGGCACGAACACTTTATTAAAATCTCTAAAATATCTGATAATTTGATGTACTGATGTACATATGTCCAATAAACATTTTTGACCGCCAAGACATTTTTTTTTACTTATTTTTATTGAGAGTCCATAACCGCTGGACCTGCCTTCTCAAAAATTTAATCAGTTCTTCATCTTGTCAATAAAAGTAAAATGTTTTTTGAATTATTAAAATCGGACGCTCCGTTCTCTTAAAAACTGAATTACCGTTTTTGGCACTTTTTGCCCCGTATCTTCGGAACGGCTAGATCTGTCTTCGCCAAAAAATAATCAGCACGTCTCCTTATCAATACGAATCGAATGTTTTTGGAATTATTCAAATCGGTTGATCGGTGTACCCTAAATAGTCGACGAAAATTTGTGTCCGTACACACACACCCATATCCATTTCTTCTAAAGTATGCCAAAATATTCAGAAACCTTTGAAACGTAACGATATATGAAAATTTTCATTTTCGATTTTTTGCGATTATTATAATAACTTGCCCTACGGGATATTAAACTTTTGGAAGTGAGATTAATTATGTCAAACGTGACCCTCAAAATGTAAATTCATATTTGAGTATGTTTTTTATATATATCGTACATATGCTATATCTTTATAGACACATATCTGTGTTAACTTACACCTAAAACAAGATATATTAATTAATATATAAAATTTAGTCTACAAAATTTTGCAACTGGTCTGAAAACATATATAGTTGTAATTATAAATTACAACTTGTAATAAATATGTACTTGTTTACACCCTTCAGTAGGCAAGTTTAACTTGCACTTCATATTATGTGATCAAGTTATAGAACTTAGGTTTAAAAAAAATAATACGACACTATAGGACAATTATTAAAAACGTAAAAATTTGCCTGATTTATTATTTAATCAATCTTAATCTATTCTGAACGGTATTTCATTTACGAAAAGGGAATTTAAAATCCAATAACAGCGTGCAAGATAGGTATCATTTTGCGACATAGTTAAGATAATGATCATTCATTAAATTTTAGCTTGATTCCGTTAGAATTACATTCCGATACGATTTACTACAATCTTACAGAATATAGAAAACTGTCAAGATAAAACAAAAAATTCTAGGCAAATAATATTCAAATATTTAAATCTGTGTAATTACTACATTTAATTAAAGAAAACCTGGCTTTTCGTTTTTAGTCATTTTATTTCACGGGGTATAAATGTAAATTAATTCTTAGAATATTCATTGCATACGAACAAACACAATACTATAATATTCAACTTTTATAATTCTTATTACACAATAAGTAAGAAGAGAAGTAAAGAAATGTGAAATTTAAGTACAGCTGATTTTACAATTCTTGTGTTGTTTTTTAATAATATTATGAACAAATGTTTTTAATTTTGATTTTGGATTAATTTGAGCAATTATTCTGATCTAAAAGTCAGATTTTGAAATTAAATTATTAATTATGAAGTTGATTCCGTAAGTCATCGACTATCGCGCGATTCTAGTAAAACTAGTTTCAATGCAAAGCTGTTGTTTATCCGACCAAACGAGAAAGAAATTTACATGTAATTAATTCACTGAGCGAGGCAATTCTTAATATCAAAATGTACAAAAGCATATTAATTTTTCTGATGAAACTACATAGCAACTAAATAAATATTTTAAGTGGATTTAATTTATTTCAAAATATCCTCATAACCTAATAAGGGCACATATTATATTATATGATTGATGTGATTCATAGATTACAATCCTTTGATTCATTTTTAAAAATTATACTAATTACACTAATCAAACGACATTACAAAAATCAGTTAAAAAAGCTGGACATATCAATGAATCAAAATATGGCTAATAAGAGTTAATACAGTTCGGCATATTATTCTTATTGATGATAAATATAAAAAAATAAACTAATTCACGTTAATAATCTCATTTTGTAATTAAGAATTTACATAGCACAAAAAATAAATCCTAATTAAAAATTTTCAGCTTTCTTTGCATCGAGTAGAAACCTAAGGGTGCATTACTATAAATAATAATGGAAAAGTTTCGGAGTTGTATCTAAAATTGAAGCAAAAAGTCTGTTTAATAGTTCGAGTTTCTGGATATATCCATAGTGTGTTAAATTTATGGATCGATTCTGTCGTATAACTGACAAATGGTATGGCAAGGCCATAAAGAACTTTTCAGACTAAATATTGACAAAAGCCATTGTGGTTTCTATCACGCGCATTTCTCAGGTTGTCAGATAAAAAAACTATCCTAGAAACCGCACAAATGTGAAAAAAACTATCTTAGATAACAGTGTCTTTCTGACACAGCTTCATAACATACGAGTGACGTTGCAGTTTATGTGTAAAACGCCCGAATGCACAGCAAATACATGAAATTTTGACAGTATTCAGTATGATTCAGTAGCATAATGTATGGAAGCTGCAGCGTAACATGGCCTTGCCATAACATTGGTCTGTTGTGCGGCAGAATCGGTCCTTTAATCATGAATTTATAACCAGAATGATTTCATTTTTCATACGATGAAGCTATAAGTCAAATGTACTGTAATATATTACGTTAGTGAGGAGTTAATATTTATTTTGATTGATTGATAATCGTTTCTTGTAAAATATTGTAATCTATATACCAGCTTTGAGAGAAATATTTTACTAGCTAACATATTATTATAAGTAACTCAAAATACTCATGCCCATCATAGTGTATAAACAAACACTTATAAGAGTAACAAATTGGTATGGCTAAATTTTGTCCCAACACTCATTTTATTTTCCACTTTATTAAAAATTATTAATTTGTCCTATTACTTATTTTATTTGTTATTTAACTAACTTATCGATATTTGAAAATAATCAAATTAGTAAGGATTGAGAGTTTGCAACTTATCAAATTATAACGATCAATTTTAAAATTTTGACCCTGCCCATTTTTCAAAAAATTAGTTATATCATAGACTCATTATTTTTTAGAATGTTCGATAAAACTATGACCTTTAAAAATATCAAGAAAACAACAAAATCGTTATTTCATTTTCAACTATAAATTACGAAGAAAAGACCAAACCGATCTGCATCAAAAACTCATCAACCCAAATCCCAAATCATATCGGCCGAACTTTTAAAATCAGTTCTGAATTTTTTGCTAGCATAAAAATAAGAATAATTACGCACTTGCCAGCTAATTGTATAGATATCGACTCGGCCGATAATCGCGAAAAATTTTTCGCCCTTTTTGAGGAAACTCAAACGCACACAGGAACATAGTTTTTTTCAATTTTGGTCTTAAGCGATTCAGAGAGACATTTAACGCCGAAAAACAATGTTAGCAAGTCAAATTTCCTCTTTCGCAAAGGTAAACATTTAATCGCAATATCAAAGAATAAATTAGTAAAGTGCGAATACATATTTCCTTTTAATTATTATACATAAACCAGAACATAATCAGCAAAATATTTGATCAAATAAGAAAAAATCTGAAAAGATCGGTCGAATCGAGAACACAGAAAACATTCATAATTTTTATTCCGTACGTAAATACACTATAATTTATTTTTTTATGATTGAATGCGTACTTGGTGATTGTGATTGCTGCCTGTGTGAATGTGTTACGACCTAGATGATCTAAGTATTCTCGCTTTTCCTTCCCCGAATAGCCACATGCAAATCCTGTCCACGAGATAGGCAAAAAAGAAATCAGCAAACAACACTTGAACCAAAACCAGACGAAACTGGGAATGAAAAATTAATAAAGCATTAGAGGAGACAATCTAAAAAAATTTATTATATGAGAAGTCTGGAAAAAATGACATTTTGTTTCATTTTTTAATGATATTTGTTTATTTATTGATATTATAACCAATCCTCAATAGATTTTACTCATCTTTGGTTCATTGTCTACAAGTAACATAGTTTTGTAAATATGCCCATATAGTGCTGACAAAATGACATGCAGAGTAAGGACATACTGAGATGCCGATTTTTAAGAAGGCAATTCGCAAATGAATTCTTTGGCCCTCTTTGAGACATCAGCACATGACGAAGGAGCCCAAACTGAGCAAATTGGAACATCTTAATCAACTTTCGCTTGATATAAGTGCAAGTCTCTTCATTTTAACTGTGGAACCTTTTGTTCTGTTTTCAGAAGTAGTTAAAACAAAAGTTGAAAGATCATAACCTTTGACAGGTTTCAATGTAATTTTTTCTTGGCACCAAATGAACTACCCTGTAGCTTTTGGGAAATAGTCATCATAGGTCATTTTATCATCATTTGCCTACTATGTCATTTCGTCCATTGTATAATTAAGTCATTTTGTCCGAAACTGAACAAAAATGAATAATTTTTCAGAATGTTTAAAAAATGCAACTGTATTGTTTTAGCTTTATATACCATTTTGTCCATATTTCCCCTATCATTTATGAAAAAAATGACGATACACATTTGAAACTACGTAATTATTCTTCAAAAACACGACTCAAATGTTAGAATGTTTTTAAGTTAAATGTAGAAGTACTTTAGTCCGGCTTGCTCGGAACCGACCCTCTGTATCGGACTATCGAAAATTCCAGACTATCGGGCGATAATTATAAAAACTGTTTGGTTGATAATTAAACTACAAATTTAATAGTAAATACAAACAAAGCTTATTTTACATATATTTGAATATATATTAGGCTTGTACCGAATATTTGGTTACTATTCGGTATTCGGCATCTTTTTCAATATTCGGCCGTATACCGAATAGTTAAAATCAATGGCGCCGCCGCCGCCGCTCAGCGACGGCATTGTTGGTGTTTTATCTTTTAGTTTATTTAACATGATATGAATTCGTATTGTATATATAATAATTTAAACTTTATCGATTTTTGATATTATAAATGATCACTTAAAGGACTTTTTTCAGAATATTCACTAGATACTTTATTGTTACATGTTTATATTATTTAATGAATCATTCAATGATTACACGCATGTCTTGTATGAATTGACGACAATATGACTGACTTTCTTATATTAACATAAGAAAGTCAGTCCTTCATTATATGAAATCTAAGCATACTAAATAAAGAGCCTTTATTGACTCTTTATCGCAAAATATACAAGCAATATTTTTGGTCATTTTTAATTTATTTTGATATGATTAGCATTCCTGATATAAAAAATAATATTGAGTTTATAAAAGAAAATATTAAATGTTTACGAAAGAAACAATTGGAAACACATTGACATATATGTAAACAATTGCTTTTTTCATAATTTTACTATTTAGGTATTCCTCATCACATGTGGCATTCGAGTATTCGGAATTCGGCCGAATAGTATAAATGGTGCCAAATATTCCAAATAATAAAGAGTAGCAGAATAGTGGTTGCAAGTCTAGGCATAAAACTTGAATGAACATATAGCGCGTTAGCAATAACAATTACTGATAGTAACGAGCTTAAGTGCCAAAAACCTGCCGAATATTCGGTATTGGGTCTTTGAAGTATGCCGAATATACCATTCGTTGCAAGCCTAGTATATATATATATATATATATATATATATATTTAACAAAAAACATTTTTAATTTTCCTAAAAAATAAAAATTTGATGGTTTCTAGCCGTTAGATAATTTCTGGTTTTTGGTTGAAATATCTTTTTGAATACCAAGTTTTGAATATTATGTTTTGAAAACATGGTCACTGCACAGTTAGATGATTAAATCTATTGATATGTGTGTATTGTGCCGTGTATTCAGTAGACTAACTTAAAAAATAAAAGGCCGAATCCTTCGTAGAACGTAAGGGTTACGTATATCGTACATGCTTCGTTCATGAACGTAGAGACAACAGAATTTATCATAAATACAACGATTATCGAATAATAGCGAGTTCTTTCGAATAATTCCGAACCACACAAAAAACGTTCTAATAGCCCTCGAGCGTTTTATTTGCTATAAAAGCATATTTTTGAAAGAAACTTTCAAAGAAATGCCGGACTATAGGACATTCCATGCTGTTGGGTGCCGGACTAAAAGACTTCTACTATATAACTATAAAATCATAATCACATTTTGCCTTTTAACCCAATAAATTATACTAGCCTTATAGATAAAAAAAATATCTATGACGTAAATTATGAACTGTGGACTATTATATCTTTGATCATGGGTCATGACTTAGTTTAATAATGAAATTGTTCAATTATAATTCCTGGAAGTACAATTTTTAAAGTATCGCAAAAAATAAACGAAATTCAACCAATCTTTCATCAATTCTTGAAGGCAACGCTTTGTTTATCAGATATAAAAAGTTCATAAATAATATTTACCTCAGCAGGAAAATCAACTATTTCAAATTGTTCAGCTAAATCTGGAAGAGCACCTGCAGCTAACGCAAATACCGCACCTCCAGAAGCTAAAATACTGTACAGTAAAGCCTTATGCTCTCGCAATGATTGCATGAATGGAGGTCCCTGAAAAAAATGAAAAAACAAAAATGTTATGTGAAATATATGAATAATTTCTTATACTTGCAACTCAATATCCATGATAAGGAAATATTTTCTGAAAAACTAAAAATCTTTTTTTTTTTTCAAAATTACATTTTGTTTTGCTTGAAACTTTGATAGCATGGCTAAATATTAAAGTTACTAATAACATGGTTATAATAAAAATGTAATTGCTTACCCGGTAATTTATAGCAAATGTAGAAACTTGCAATGCCATTGAAATAATGTATACTGTGGAATTAAGTAGTGAAGGCACAAATGGTTCATCCTCTTCCACTTCTACACTGAGTTTTACTTTTGGTTTTTCTATACTGAAATAAAATGCAGTTGAATAATTATGTAAATTATAATAAGAACTTTAGGTCTTAAAATTTCTGTACAAACCTTTCAGGAGTCCTAGCATGTGCTTGTTGAACCAAATAAACTAAACAACAGAAATGCACAGCAAATTGGGATAAAACAGTCAAAATAGTATATGCATTAAATATATTAGGCAGTGGGCGTTGTCTTGATAAAGTTTTAAGAGGCTGTAAAATAAGGCTATACGTTAACATGTATAGTTTATTCATTTAAATGATTAGTTGAATGATAATAATAATACACTCGTATGTTGCACATGTATGTTATAACATTAGATTATGATTGTACAACACAATTTGGGACAACATGTATCTATAAATACAATTTCTGGTAAAATTAGTTATATATGACATTGCTATTTTTGGCAGTAATACCTACCTTAGATCGGCTAATGAATAAAAAGCAAGCTGCCAGTAGAAGTCCTTGTAATGTCGCTTGACCATCACTAAATTTAATACCATCAAGATAAAGAACAGATTGACTGTATGCTAAAATTAATGCATTTAGCGCAAGAATTTTGAACATCTGAAGAGTTGTGACCAATGTGCATCTGCCTTGTTTAATTATATGACAAACTGGAAAAGAAAAATCAAATGAGAAGCGCTATCTGAAAAATCTTAAAGCAACATGCATCCATTTGAAAAATGTTATAATTCAATTTTTGCTGTTATTATTTTGATTGTATTTTTTGTTGTATATTTTAAAGGAAAGCAGATGCTACCTAGAATATAATTTACTATTTAATTAGAATTGTTTATTTTGAAAATTTAAATTTTTATACATGCTACTTTTGTTAGAAATAATAATTAATTACATATTTTATTAATTACTTACTGCATTGAATTGAAGATAATTTACTGGTGAAGGGAGCAGCTATACTGGCATCGCCAAGTTTGACAATGGCTACTTGATCCTCGTCCAATTCTCGCATTATTTTATTCAATTTTTCTTGTGCCTCTCGTTGCCTCTGTTGAGCTGATAAAAGTGGGTTGAGTTGCTGATTAGGTTCAGTTAGACTCCTCAAATTAGCGCCGTGTACTGAAGAAGCATTTCTCCGTTCGTTGACTGCTTTTTGATCATATAACAGAACATACTTACTTACATAACAAAAAACAGTTGGAAATATTTTTATAATTTTTTGGTATAAGTAATTTGATTATTAATAACATGAAAATTTCTACAATATTACTTGGACAAATCAAAGACAATAAAATCCTTAGTATCATACTATGACTTACAATCGCAAATGGCCTGACTTAAGAATCTTTCAAAATACGAGCCGCCAAAGAAGCGATTTGTTTATTCGACATATGAGCAAAATTTGAGATACAAACTTTGAGCCAGTAAGAGTTTTGTAGAAAAACATTAATGGCAAAATGAAAATATAAAAAATTTCGCTGTTGTAGCAATGATTTTCTTGTCATAAAAATATTTTAGATGTTTTATAATAGTAAATTATTCTATAGTTAGTCATTTCAATTGTGCAGTAACAATTAACCCACATGTAATCCATTAAAGGATTACATGTCTAACTCATTTCTGCAATATCATGAATGAACAGGTAACAATACATATTTTTTTTATAAAAATAAAATTATTTTTAATATTCAAAAAACTTGACAGAAAATATAGTGCTTGAACAAATTAATGGCCTTTCAATGTATTTATATGAAAAAAAAAAATTGCTTTGAGATATGAGCAATTTGACATATGAGCGTGGTAATGTAATGAATTAAACTCGTATATCGGTATATCGCTGTATTTGTCATTAAGATATTGAGAAACATTAAGAAATATTGGTTCAAATTACCTCGATCTCTAAGTTTATCTTTAAGTTTAAGATCATCTTTGCTAGGCAATCGCTCAGGAGCATTACTAAGAATAGCAACTCCCACATGGGCATGTTTCAGAGCACCTACATCATTTGTTCCATCTCCACACATCAATGTACTATATCCCAAATTTTTCAAAGAGACTATTACATATTCCTTTTGTTTAGGTGAAAATCTTGCAAATACAACTATGTGAGGCAGCAAGTTACCCAACAAAGTATTATGATGTTCCTATAAAAAATAAATCATATAAAAATATTTATGGTATACCTAAATTACAAAAATTCATATATATTTTTTTACTTTGTATTATTATAACAATTTCGTATTATATTTTCTTTGAAAAACTGAAGATAAATGTAAATCCAATATAAAAGTAACAAGTAAGATTAAAAACATTACCTGAAGGTAAACAAGACCTTCGCCAGTTATACATAAATCATAATTACTTGTTAATTCATTAAAGTCATGTTCAACCCGCAGCTGTAAGGTTCCATCTATAGATAGCCATCTAAAAAAATAATTAAATTTATAGGTAATAAATTTATAAATGATGATATGAGAATTAATTGCAAAATACTCAACCTCCATTGTTCAGATGTTTCAGTCAGAATTAAAGTCTTTGTTTTTTGTGTAAATTTCAATTCTTTTGCAACATGACAAGCAGTTAAAGGATTATCACCTAAAAAAATATAATGTAATAATTAAAATATAATTATATATATATATATATATATATATATATATATATAAATATTTATTACCAGTTATCATAACAACAGCATGTGACGAGTTAACAATTTCTTTGATGACACTCTTTGAATCAAGCTTCAATGGACAGGATATTATTACAAAGCCAGCAAATTTAAATTCTTTCTCCACAGATTCACGATTTAAATCTCTAAGTTCTGCTGATGTTAAACTTCCAAGTGATCTCCAACCCAGAGCCAAAACACGAGCACCTCTCCTTGATAAATCTAAATAAATCTTTAAGAGCATAATTTTATTATCCTGAGTATCATGTAAGATGAATTTGAGCAAAATATTTAACACTTTATTAACAAATTTATGCAATTTCTGCAATGTCATCAAATCATATAATCATCAAAATTTTCTTATTTGCAAAATATATATAAATATTATTTATAAATAAATTATATATTATGCTATCATTTCATTTCATTATTAAAAATTATGCTATCATTTCATTTCATTATTAAAAATTCATTCTGATACCTTTTCATAATCCTCAGGAACTTCGACAAACATACTTTTTAGGGTTTCTGGAGCTCCTTTAATTGTTGCAATATACATTTGGTCATTTGAATTTGGAACATTATAGCCAGCAACAACCGACATTCTTTTCAGTGATGATGAGAAGTGGAATCTACTAAAAATTTTCAAACCAGGACTTTTGCCTAAAAAATAATTAAAGCTTATTATATTTTTTTACAAATTTTATAGATAGCATAATAATAAATAGATATATAAAAAGGTAATGCATTTTTGACAATTTTCTCATTACTAGTGCATTAATCATCTTATAAACATTTTTTCACAATTTCAAAATTTATTGACCAACTGCTGCCAAGATCAAATATTGATATCCAATGAACAACAGTCCTCAAAACCAAAAAAACTACATAAAAAAGCTCATTAAAAAATTAACAATGTGGCCATTGTTATTTCATGATAGCAAAGGCCATTGCTATTATTTCATGATAGCAAAGTCCTTTAAGCCCGGTGTTACCGTATTATTTTTCAACATAGTATATTAAAATTTTGTACCTTTTTTGGGAATCACAGCATCAGCTTTAGTTAATGTCCAGTCAACAGCTGTTAAAGCAGCCTTCTCTAAAGGATCTCCAACCAAACCATCGTCAAGCTGAGCTAATGAGTGACAAGTAGCTAAAACTTGCAGTGTATTCATGGGGCAGGACTGTATTGGACTAACTTTAGCACCTATATAATTAACATAAAAAAAGTTAGCTAGAAGGTTTGCAGTATTTAAAAATAACCATTAAATTATAATACTCCAGACACAAGATCTACATACCCTGTTCATCTAAACCAGCTACACCCTCAACAACCAAATTATCACTGGTTAAAGTACCAGTTTTGTCAAAACAACAAATCTCAACTTTTCCTGCAAAAGGTATTCTAAAAGGTTCTGTGCAAAAAACGTTAAGTTTTGATAATGATAATAATGAGGTATTAACGGCTAAACTCAATTCAATTGGTAATTCAGGAGGCACAACTGAAGTCAATATCAAAGTGCATTCCAAAAATAATTTGTACTTGTTTCTTTCCTCATCTTCACTGCCTAGAAATGATTATAAAATAATATGGTATGTTTTATAGAGTATTTTTAAAATTTAGCCGTACCTTTCACCCAAACATACACAGCAGCAGCAACTGCAAAAATCAACAGGAATAAAATAAATCCAAATGTTTCCAAATTATTAGCAGTCACTCTCTTAACTCCAAACAAAATTGTACGCAACAGTTTTCCCTACAATATAAATTAGATTAGAACAAAATACATATTGCCCACATGATATATTGAAAAGATTGACTCAAATTTATTTTGTTTATTTTTTTGATTAATAAGAATAAAATACCTGAGAAGTGTTAAAACCAGTTCTCAAAACATATGCAACACATCCACCATCTGGTGGTCTGTTTCCTGATGTCTTGGCGGGTGGGGTATGTTGCACAACTTTTGTACCACCAAACAAAATATGCAACTTTCCTTCACCTTCTGGATCTAAAACCTTATCTTGATCAAATAATTCAACCGGCTCTTTCATTTGAGGTACAGATTCTCCTGTCAACATACTCTCATCAACTATACAAGGACCTCTTAATAGCACTAAGTCGCAAGGTACTAAATTATCATCTTGAGATCGAGTAATTGATACTTTATCACCAGGTACCAACTCATTTGACATGATCATTTTCCATTTTCTATTTCGATAGACAAAAATATTATAAGGTTTGTTTCCCATTTTACGAATTTCAGCCATATTTCGTAATTGTTGCTGCACTAGTGTACACTCAAACAAAATTAGCATGACTAACGTAAATATGGAATAGTACCAATATTTGTCAAGACACCAAAGTGCAACACAAAACACTTGAAATACAAAGAAAGGGGCAGTAGCACGCTCTTTAAATAATTCTTGGAACTCGGGTACAACCTACAAAGATTTTATTAATGAAACTAATATGCTAATTCATAAAAATATGTCTTAAAACAAATAATATGTAATAAATGTATCAAGTGAAGATATTTATAAATGTTGAGCATGATTAGTAATGATTTGTAATTAGTTTCATAATTTTTTGATCATTCAAATATAGGTTTAAGGTTCTAAATTAAGGGTTTTTAACAATACCATATCCAGCTGATTTTTGCCATATCTAGACTCAGCAAGTTGCACATCACTGTCTTCTTGGTGACCTTTAGATTCTGAATAGTAGTCTAATGTATAATTAACTGGAAATTCTATACATTTAAATTGCTTTTTATCATAGTTCCAAATATATTTAGTTTTTTGAAATATAAACCAATGTATAAATTCTTTACTACCATCTTCTTTTGTATGATATAATTTGACTATTTCGGAAAAACCATTATTAGCTGTTGGAACTACTTTTGCTATAGATGCCTCTTCGGGCCCTTTGACCTACAATATTTTGTAGAAACGACATTTTAATTAGTTAGGTTATGTTTGAATAACGATAAAAATCACGTGAATCTTGAATAAATTATATGCATCTAAAATTTAATACTGTTAAGATATTAAAAATATTAACTTACGGGTCGGCATGCGAGAAAACATTGGACGTGCACAGTCCAATAGCAGCACAATGAAACTAATATTTGAACACATCCTATTATACCTAAGCACAACCACCCTGCTTCATTATATTCCGTAAAACCATACACAAATATCCATAAATAAAATAATACTATATAAATAACTATAAAAGGTAATAAATTGCCTTGTAAATACAAGGGTAACGGTTGATATAATTTTACATAATGCACAAGATCGTCTAATTTGATATTATTTTTCCCAGTCATAGTTTTAAATTATCTTTTTAAATGTAAAAAAACAGCGTTATTGTTGTTATTCGTACAGAAATTTATTAAAAATTATAAAATGCATATTTACATACGTTGCAACAAAAACTTGCAAATGTCATATGGGTAATGTATAAAAGCGTGTCAAATATAAGTGTCACCAACACATGAAAATAAAAAAGTGAACATCATCAAAAAATAATTGAAAATTTAAAAATACATTTCAATGAAAAATTTAAAAATACATTTTACTACATTACATTATTTGGTTATTTCATTCAAAATGTGATTTCGTTCATACAAACAAACTTGTAATTTATAAAATAAACAGAAAATAGGGATTTAAAAAAAGTTGGTTGCGAACAACCACCATAAATTGACATTACATGAAAAAAGGAAAGGGCTCAATGTCGACTATAGTCACAGGAAAATTATCTTTAAAGAAATTTGAAATTTTATAGATACATTTAATTAATTGTTCGACATATCGGTAGAACTATTGCGTTCAGACTTAATTTTTTTATCAGGATCGAAATCTGGATTAACTATGTCATCGTTAATATATTGGTCCCTTTTTGTTTCTGAAGCAGATTTTTTTGTTGAGTGTTCGGTTGCGGAGGATAATTTGTCATCATTCCTATTGGAATATCTTGATACGTGCGCGGTAATATATTTATTATTTTTCTTCCAAATATTGTGATGAGCCAAATCTTCATTTCTTTTATTACGTAATTTATGCTCGATACTCCGTATTAAGTCGCTGATAATCAAATCGGCATCAGATTGCATTTGGTCAAACCTGAAATGTATGAAAAGTCAAAACAATTTATTATTCAAATATTGATATTTAAAATATAATTAAATGATATAAACATTTAAAATATAATATTAATTATTAGGAAATAAGGAATTTAAGATTCTTATGAAAATTCAAATTTATATTCAGGGATAAAAGAAGAGTGTCTAGTACGTCTGGTACGACTCTTTAGTGATCTAAAGGTCTTGCTAAGGATTGCCCGCTCGTGTTTTAATTATTTCTGGGACCAATTATTTTCGTGTTATTGTTTTATATTGCTCAATCAAAAAAATACATACGGTCCTAAATTTTCAGCATCCTGCCACAAACCACTATTTTGTAAAATCTTAGTAGTTTTTCATTTTACATCCCGCTTGATAACTGATCAATAATAATTGCTATTATTTCTCAATAAATAAGAGCTATAAAGACATCAGTTAGTTCTATTTTTTTCTAATGTTACAAGTGGCAAATTTTTAGTGTGTTTGTTATTTTCCTAGATCAACACTCATTTTTTAGACTAAACCGCGGTTCTCTTCCTAGCAACTGGAAACGAGTGGGACCGGCACTTATTTCTCTCAGTTTTATTTCGGCAGTTATGGTTGATTATACCCAACAAACGAAGTTATAATGTTAAAATTATCGACAAATTTCGATTTTATTTTGAAGAAATTTATGAGTTTGTTATGTGAGACTCAAAAAAGACATAACTTAAAAATATTTGAATTACTAAATTTATGTCTTCGTCTGAAAAGAAATGTATAAAATCACATTTTTTTGATAAAATCGTTCTTAGTGAAAAAGTGTTAGTGTATACTCAATCAAACAGGTAATTAATTCTGTTTTTAAACCTTTTTTTTAAAAACTGTCTAATTTTTTAACATTTCTAATATTTTGTTATATAATCAACTCATTTATGTTTATTACTTTCATTTTGTTTATATTGCCATATTTCTGTAATGTTATTTCAATTTAATTCATTTTATATAAAAAATCCACCATTACTTTTCATAAATATATTGTTTGTTTAAATTTTATAAGATCATGTTAAAAAAATGTTTTTTTTAAAAAAAAACTTTTCTAAATATCTACAAATCTAAAACTCTACAAACTAATATATATATATATATATATATATATATATATATATATATATAAATTTTATATTTTTTTTTGTATTTTTCCTAGTTTGATATGTACATATAACTTTTTCCTTTTTTATTTTTATATTTAATATCAACTATTGTTATTCATGTAATGTTTTTTTTAGATTGCTGAATAATAACACACGACATCTTATGCAGGGCCGGATTTAGAAATTTGGCGCCCTGGGGCACTGACAAAAATGCCGCCCCATACCTGACATTTTACTTAAATAGTTCTTATATATCTTTTTTTAAAATTAAAATAACTATTTGATTGCAGAAAATTTATTACGCATTACATACTATGAATAGTAGTGCCTTATGGCAAAGTGCTGTAACTTCTCGTATCAAAAATAGAAATTAAAAAAAAAATTGTTTTTTTGAAAACTGAAAAAAATGAAATATGTTAAAAATTTTGAACTTTTTTTAAAGCAATCGCGCTCCTTCAGCTGCGTAGACACAAAATACAGAAGCGTGTAAGCGCGATAAAAAATGTTACAGAACCCATAGAAATGTATACAAAATTTACACTTATCATTAAAATATCTATAAAATATCTGATAATTTGATGTGCATATGTCTAATAATCACTTTTGATCACCAAATGCTTCTTTTGCAATTTTTTTTATTGGATCACCGAAACCGCTAGATGTGCCTCCCAAAAATTTGAGCAGTTCTTCATTTTGTCAATACATGTACATTTTTTAATGATATTGGACGCTCCATTTCTCAATAACTGAATTATCATTTTTGGAATTTTGGTCCGAATCTTCGAAACAGTTGGACCTGCCTTGGCCAATAATTAAACAACACGTCTTCTTATCAATTGGAATCGAATCATTCAAATTGGTTAATCCGTGTTCTCGAAATCGACTTGAATAATTAAAAAAATATTAGATTTGTATTGATGGGGAGACGTTCTGATTAGTTTTTGGCACAGGAAGGTCCAGTCGTTTCAAAAAATGGTAATTGAGTTTCGATATTTCGTCTCTGAAACAGCTATGCATCGCGATTGCTTTGAAAAAAGTTCATAATTTTCAAAAAAAATCAAAATATAAAAAAGAGTTTTTTAAAGTCAATTTTTTACATTTTTCAAAAAATTTTAAAGCTCTTTATAGAATGTAATTTTCAGTACGGAAAAGTTCCAGTAATTTGCTATAAGCTTGGAAGTGCACGATTTCTTCATCTTAATGAAGATCTTAATCGAGATCTGAATAATATATTTTCCCTAAACTTTCAGCTCATTAACGAATTTTTATATTAGCCAAATTGCCGAATTTGATAATGACTTACGAGTATTAACCAATTTGATAATTTACGTTCGGAGAGGAAGGCAAGGCAAAATAATAAATTTTATTAATCGGTTATTTGAACTCAAGTTTTGCATTGCAATAGTATTATGTTTTGTTAATTTTTTTTTTCTAGAAATAAAAAATGTTATTAAAACAATCAGTTAACTATAGTATACATTGTATAGATTTTTTTTCTTGCTATCCAAATTTTGCCGCCCCCGAAAATTTGCCGCCCTGGGCAGTAGCCCCGACTGCCCCTACTGTAAATCCAGCACTGATCTTATGTGTCAAAACGTTTAATAGTATAAATAATTTTTCTATTTTAACCTTTTTTTAATTTGACGATTGGGCTGCAAAATACTTCAAATAGGTATATCAGCATATTTTTTTTATAAAACAGGATAAAGTTGATCTTATTGTTCTATTCTCAGCATTTGTAATATTGTTGCAAAATAATTTTGTTAAATTATCTATTATTATACGCTTTTGAATATTAGTTTTATAAAACAGATGAACATTTCAGAATATCACGTACTTGGTCATTCGAAAATATTTTCCATTTTTGGGCAAAACATTTATTGCACGACGCTTTTTGCCCCTGCGACTTTTACCACGTCCCTTCTTGCGTTTGGGACTCTTCCTTCTAGATTTACGTCCGCTTCTACGGCTACGGCTACGGCCACGGCCACGGCGTTTGCCCTTGCGTCTTTTAGGCGATTTGGATTTTGATCTGATAAATATATATATTTTTTATATATAGTATTATAATACACAAACAATTAAACACTAATAAATAATATTATAAATAATTATTATTAAATTTTACTAATACTAATACTATATTGTTAATATTTCAATATGCATTTTTAATAACTACTAAAGTACTTGGTTTAGCAAACATGAGAATATCTATCAAATAGGCCAGGGTTGCTTAAGTCGTACCCCGACTATATTTTGTCTGATAATTATAAATTACATCTTCTATCACCGTTAAGTTGGACCATTTATACTTGTTTATCTATGAGTCGGACTATTTAGTAGACTAAGCAAATGTTTACAATCGAAAGGCTGCTCAACTTTGTGAAATAGGAGCACTAAAAAGTAAATAAAAAGTAAAAGCATGCTGTGAAATTTCTACTATTAGATTTAGTTGTACGGCAATGATATGATTCTAATTTTTTTTCTTACTAAGTTCGGCGATTGATTAGATATATAAATAAATGGTAGAATTTGTTAAGATCAGATCAGAAGGTTTTATTTCAAACTTCAAAGAACCTTGCAGCTTAAGTTGCACTTATTATGTTTTATGATTTTTGTTTTGTTAAATACAAAGAAATATAGGTTAAATACAATTTTCATACAAGGGTTTTTATCATTTTGCTACATTTAGCTACTTTTTGAATTATCGTTTTTATATTTTAAGTATTATTTTGTAATTATTTACGACTTGGTAATTAATAACCGAAGAAAATTTGATCCCAGGCTGCATTTTATATAGTAGGTACGACTAAGGCGACTAGATTCCTAATCGTACCGAAAGGGCAGAAATACATATTTTAATAAAAAAAGAACATTTCAGTAATTCTTAATCAAAAGACCTCTAAATATAGATTCACTAAACACCAAATACTACTAATTTAAATGCACTAAAAATTATATTTTCTTAGGGGGTACAACTTTACACTAATTATGAAAAAATTTACTTACGTAAATTAAGTAAAATATAAATTTATATATATCTTTAAACATAAGTTTATGAATATATTCTTTTAATTAAAAGAATATCTTCATAAACTTATGTTTAAAGATGTACATAAATTTATACCTTTTGTGTGTGCATGTTACTAAATAAAGTAATGAAGTAGATATAAAGCAAATAGATAAAAATTAAAGCAAATAAATGATTAAAAATACAACAAAAATGTATAATGATCATTATTCAATATAAATGTATAATATTCAAAAACTGTTGAAAAACATCAACAATTTGCAATATACCGGAAGATATTTCAATTGTAAAACAAAAGTGTTGTAATAAATTTTGAAATAATGTTTTATTATTCTATCTACCTTGATCTTCTCGCTCTCGACTTTTTGCCGCCTTGCCGGTACCACCAGCAAACTTCTTTAGTTGGGAGTTTAGAAGTTTGTATATGGGCAGAGGAAGTTAATTTATAGAGGCCATCTCGTTTTGATATTAAGCCAGCTAATAAACATTTCTTAAGTGTTACTCTAACCTTAGCCTGGAAGAATGGATTGTCAATTTCGCTAATTTTAATACTTATTACATAATAGTTAGTTATAGAATTATTAGGAATAATTCAGGGCTATTAACCAAGACATTGAATTAAAAAATGAATTCTGTCATGACGCTATACGATATTATTATTACGATAATGTAACCACTTCAAGTAATAACGCATTCATAGTAATTTGTCCAAAAATAAACAAAAAAATTACTGACAGTTTATCAGCAGTATATTCACCTTAATCAATTTTGGATCTATTCCATATACAGCAGAAATGTAGTCGCAAATGCCGCTGGGTGCAGAACCAAGTTTATCCTTTAAAGTGCCAATTGCGTCCAGAACTACATTCATACTCCGCATCGCCCTTTTCTTTTCTCCATTTGAAATTATATTCGGTGCCATTTTAAACTGTTTTAGATTTTTATGAATTGAATAGATTCATTCTTGATAATTGAAAAGGAAATAAGACTAAAATTTTGTTAAAAGTTTTTCTAAATCGATGTGCTTATGCGGATTTAAAATTTGTTACGGTGATTTTCATTTGAAAACAGTATTCTAGATGAAAAAATTATTGTCAAACTTATATATGGCGAATCTAAGTATGCGCCGAATATTCAAATGCTAAATATTATGTCTAATTTTGACGTTGAAAAATTTGAATTATATATTTATAAGGCGATGGAAGTCTTATTATCAGTTAGAATTATAGAATTCATTAATAGTTTTAATATTTTAAAAGCTATTAGATTATAGTGGTATAATTCTTTACATTTATAATGTAAAATTGTACTTTATAACTTATTGTTGAACATCATTCATAACGTTCTATGAGCAGTTGTGATAGTCATCATTCTATGTCTGATGAGATGATTATTAGATTTCTAATACTGATATAATATTACCATATGTCATATAATATTAGCAGCAATACTTTGAGAACTTATATATTCACTTTTTATTTTAGATGTAATATCAGCTGATATTACATTATTAATTATTTCAGATATTATCTGAAATACCTGAAGCAATGTAGTGTTTTTGATAAATGAAATATTTGAATTTTTAACATGACGTTTATTATCTCGTAATAATTGAACTCAACGGTTCTTCTCACAATAAAAAATCATGCAGATATTGCATCCCTACATTCTGAATTTCATTGTATAATTCTGTACTATATATATTGAACGTATTAGGTATTTATTTAAAGACATAATTTATTAGACACGGAATATTATTAAAAAACCTCCAATTGCAACATGGAATAGTACAGTTATAGTCAACAGAAGCTACTATAAATGAAAATCTAATTGGGACGGAATAGACACCTATGAAAATTCTAACAACAGCTAAGTTTTAACATTTTTATACAAAAAACATTAAATGTTACTTTTGGTCATTACATACAATTTTGACACAATATTATATTAAGACTAAAAATGATCTCACACGTCCTAATAAATTTTTTTTGGTATATTTTGAAATAAAAGCTTGGCGATTAATAAGATAGTAGTAGAGCACCATTGAGATGTACTACTCCGATAATGTTTTTCATCGAGCCAATGTTGTAATAAAATATATAATAGCAGAAAGGATACTTGAAAATATCGGTTTATGAAATTGGGTTGTTATTAAATTTATTCATACAAAATGAAAACGTAATTTAGCCAAATAAGAAAAGTACTATAAATAAATAAAAAGTTAGCAGAAGTGTTTCACCTTTGATAACTAAACCTTTACTTCTCCTAGTAAATAAATGGTCATGATTAGACACTGCCACTAATGAGTGACTTCAAATCAGAAAATTCTTATCTACACAGCTAAGCTGCAACTACTTTTACAATCAAATTTGAATCTCATTTCGGCATTTCTCAATGTATTTGGTTCAAACGAAACATATGCAAAAACATTATTGCATAAAAATCTTCTTAAATTAAGAACATTCGCTAATCGAATAACCGGACCATTGACACATCAGAATGAAATAAATCACATCTAATTGCTGGGGCTTAAAATAAGTCCAAAGGGTTCAGAGGTGCACCAGTGACTTCCCAAATAGTGGCCGCTAATCTTCTGGCATGCTCTAGGACGCAGCTTGTAGTGGTCAAGCCGAGATGAATGCTGTATAATTCATAACATAGAATCTTTGAAGGAGATGTTTTGGGAAACGCACTTGCTGTCAGCTTCCTGAAATTATTCAGAATATTAAAATGTTCAGATTTATTACTATACACATGGACTTATTTTTCTTTTGTAAAGATTAGATTGTTTTGTGTCAATTCAATATAAAAATGCGCAGAATCTGCAGTATATTTTATAATATTTCTCTTTATTATAAAAATGCAAGCTGCATTTAGGAAAAATGCTTACGACAACGACTAGTTTTTCAAATTAATATTTGCTCAATATAATAAAGAGAAATATTATAAAATATACTGCATTATATTATAATACATAATCAACATAATCAAGAATAAAATGTTCTCTTAACTGAAAATTAGTCAATGCGATTGATTTGTAACAAATTTCATTTCATACATTTCGGGTTTTAATGTATTTTATTTAATTATGGACATCAACTGTTGCTAATCAGTTGCACAGAACGAGCATATGCTTACACACAGATTCTGATTGGAATCGCCTAAACGCGCGACGAAATTCAAAACTTTGATGATTTTTTATAATTCAACCGCTTGTTGCAGGTCTATAATATTTCAGTGTATTATTTCAGGCTTTAAATATATCGTCATTCAATAATAAAATACATTTTATCAATAACGTTAAAAAATGTTTTGTCAACATTTATGTACGAAGAATCGGCCCGGCCCAAAACTAATTAACACGATACCCATTAAATATCTCACAAACAGTTTTTAAATTTTCAAAATCGATTCAAGATTGTGGGTTGAAATGTAGGCGAAAATGTTTACACTCTTCTTCTAATTACAAAAAAAATACGGCTTGGCAGATCGTCGCACAAAGCTGACCGGATCCTTATCGAGTTACATCGAATGGCTTTTAAATTATTAAAATCGGTTCGGCCGTTTTTGAAAAAAGCGTCGACAACAGGTCAAAAATCAAATCACATACATAAACACACACAAGCATACTTTTTCCAAACTTGGTCTCATTCGATTCAGAGTTCAAAACTGGATTTTGTCGCGAAAAAATAAACTTCTTCAGAAAGTTAAAAAAATAAATTAATTCTATAAAGAAAAACTTACTGATAAAAATCGCCGCATAATAGCCCCGGCTCAGGTAAGGTTGTTAGCATTTCATGCTTGTTTGGCAAGCTTCCACCATTCGGTGGTGCTATTGGAGTACCAGAACGTTCTGAGAACCATAAAAATCGTCCATAACAAAATACAGAATCTTTCCATATCAGCGAAGCATGGCCTCTACTTAGATATGAATTTGAGAACTCAACCATTGACCAGACCTAAATTGTTACACAACATATAAATAATAAGTGAAAAATTAAATATTCATTGTTTCAACTTTTCTAAATAATTAGAAAAAATATATATCACTTGTAACATACCTTTTCCTTAGTGAGAGACAACGTTTCTTGTGAAGTAAAATCTAATGTGGGAGCGGTCATACGATTCTGTGTTCGATCAATGTAAATGAAATGCACCATGCCTGGAAATTCCTCCAGATATTTGTTAATAGACAAAGAAGATCTTGTGTGATGTTAAGAAAAAAATTAGTAACAAATTTTTAAAATATTGTGTGATAAAGTAATATTATGAAAGTATAATTCAAAAGGATATGATCCAAGTGTAAAATTCTTCATGGCTTTTACTTGCAAAAAATCTGAAAATGAAGACAATCTGCTCTTGACTTTGCGTGCTACATCAATAGCTCTAGTTTCCTCTTTATTGGATACTTCTTCCGAAAAACATGCAGCATGAAATAAATATCTCAATGCTTCCCACAATACGCCCATCAAAGAATCAACGCTAACTAAGTAGTCATTATTATCAGTTTTGAAAAAATCTGAGTATTTCTTTTTTACTACTTCCCACTTATTGTGAAGATTTCTATGCATATTGTCAATATGCGCGTTTTTGATTTTGCACTTTTTTAAACCATCGGTGATATGTTTCATAGAAGCGTCTAAATTTTCAAAGGCTGGTTTCAGAAGATCCATTTCTCTTTGTTGTAAACAAAGTTTTAATAAATTCAAGGAAAGGAATGACTCATGCAAACTAGGCGCGATATTGTAGTGATAATGTTCACTTATCAATACTAATGTTATTGTAGATGATAGAGGTATTGTATAGATTATATGTGGAATACAACTTGGCTTGGTATTTCCAACATTTAAGAATAAAGTATTTGTATATACTTCTGTTTGAAAATCTACAAATAAAAGAAAATGTATGTACTTGTATTTTAGATCGATTTAAATTCTAATTCAAACCTTGGTCGTCATCTGCATCGATTTCCTTATCTTTAAGTTTTGAACCAAAAGAAGCGACTTGGCAAAACATGTTCAAAAATAATAAATCTTCTGATGTCAAGGGATACGAGTTTACACTAAAATATCAATCAATTATTAAAATAAATACTAAATTAATAAAAAAAAAAAAAAATTATTTCAATAGCTGAGCATATACCTTGAATAAAGTGATAAAAACTTATTTCCTACATAAATCAAGGCATGTCCAGCTTTTGTCAAATTATCGGCAGCTTCCTTTAATGCTTTTTGTGAAGTTGTACTGAGATCTGAATTAACTAGTAGTTGCTCTGTACAGTCAGTAAGAAATGATTGTTCATTGTTATATAAATAAACCCATTTTTCTAATATTTGTGTTAGTAATGTAGTAAAATATTCTTTGGTCTTAAATCTTGAAAATATTAGTATTATTATTTATGTAGAAATTGGACAGTATTGAAGAATAAAAATAATCTTACAAGCTTAGGTCTCCTGCACACAAGTGCTTCACTGCCGTTACACAAACTCCTGATAATCTATGTAAATAATCAGTCTTATTTCTTCCAGCAATGAAAAATAAGTATCCTAAATACTGCGGAATGATTGTTAATATCAATATTTTGTTAAAAATCAGTATGTCAGCAGTATAATCATTTTGTAAATAACAACTTAGAAACAAATAGAAGATGAAAAAAAGCTAAATGATCCTTCGAATAAATGCTACTTAAGCAAAGTTTGCAATAAATTTATGAAGATGCCAAATAAAAAATGCTATGTAAACAAAATTCATACTAAATTCAGAAATAATATAATATTTACATTTATTATGTTATATGTTCGAAGACAAAAGGAGAATAATAACAAGAAAATTAAATTGATATTATGATTTCAAATAATAAAACCATAGAAGTCTTTGTATATTTTATACCTCACTAAATGCAATATTTAAACCATCCTCACACTGAATGCATCTGTATGAATTACCAAATTGTGTAGACATAATTCTTTGGCTTGTTATAATAGGACTAAATATTTGTATAAGTATGTCATTATTTAAATTCTCTGTACTCTACAAGAATAACATTACATTTAATCAATGTCAATATATATATTCAATAAAATATGATAAATAAATTATACTTCTGGTGCAATGTATCCTCGATCAAAAGCTAATGTTAGTAGATGTTTTTCAAAGTCCTCATCGAACTTTGAAAATAACACATCGTTCATTTCGTCGAATATTAAAATACCACTCATTTTGGCTATTTTATTTAAAGCTTAATATCAATTACGTTTTGTATATAAATATAAAAATCTAATGCATTTAAGATAAAATCAAGATGATACAAAAACACATCTTGATATATTTGTACTGTGGAAGATAAGAATTTTTTATGTCATGTTTGTTTTGACGTTTGCGCAACTTTGCATTTGACAGACGTATCAGAAGTTCAATCGGAAATATATAGATGGCGAGACACAAACTACAAAACCGTTATGTTCTGTTTTTAATCTTCATTCAAATAACTAGTGGGGCGCATGGCATCGTGCCTTAAAGCAAATTGCTGGAACTTCCCGTACCAAAAATTATTTTTTTTTAGAAAGATTAACATTTTTGAAAAGAAATCACTCTGAAAAAAATAGATTGTTGAGGAACTATAAATTTTTGACAAAAATTTACTTTTGTTTTGAAAAAAAGGCTTTTTGAAGAAAAATTTATTTTGAGATATTTTTGGAAATTCTGAACTTTTTTCCAAAGCAACCGTACTGCTTTAACTGCATAGAGACGAAATGTGGAAGCGCGTAAGCGCCGCGTCGCCTAACGGATAAACATTGGTACGGAACCCATAGAAATGTAAACAAAATGTATACTAATTATTAAAATCTCTATAAAATATCTTATAATTTGATGTGCATATGTCTAATAATCATTTTTGACCGCCAAATGGCACTTTTTTTTACTTTTTTTACTAGATCTCCGAAACCGCTAAACCTGCCTTCATGAAAATTTGATCAGTTCTTCATCCTGTTAATACAAGTAAAATGTTTTTTGAATTATTCCAATCGGACGCTCTGTTCTCTTAAAAACTGAGTTACTGTTTTTGGCACTTTTTTCCCCGTATCTTCGGAACGGCTAGACCTGCCTTCGCCAAAAACTAATCGGCACGTCTCCTTATCAATACGAATCGAATGTTTTTTGAATTATTCAAATCGCTTCATCCGTGTTCCCGATATTGTTGACAAAAATTTGTATCCGCACACACACACATACAAATACCCACACACATACATTCATTTTTTCTAAGGTATACCAAAATGTTTAGAAGGTTTTGAAACGTAAAGATATATAAAAATTTTCATTTTCGATTTTTTTGCGATTGCTATAACTTGCCCTACGGGAAGTTAATAAACTAGTTGTGTATACTTCCCGTACCATAACGAAAAATATTGTTATAAATAAATACTGTAACATTGATTACATGAACATTATAAGAATTATATGAACTGAATTGCAAAGTTGATATTATTTATTTAAAGTATATTAGAACTTTAGCCAGAATTAAAATTAAAATCTGAATTATTTTTTGATATACAGAAAAAAAATTTGCAAAACGTAATTATATTTTAAAACAATTAAAACAAGTAGAAAGTTCTTTGAATCAGCAAAGCGGACTCTTATTTCTCTCAAAAACTGCCATTTTTTGAACATTTAGCTCTGTATCGTCAAAATAGCTGGACCTGCCTTTGCCAAAAACTAATCAGCACATCTCCCTATCAATAGGAATCGAAAGTTTTTTTAACCTTTCAAATCGGTTGATCCGTGCGCCCAAAAACGTGGACGAAAACATGCGCACATTCAAAACACACACACACATCCATTTTTTCTGAGGTATGCCAAAATGTTCAGAAATCTTCAAAACATGAAGATATGCAAAAATTTTCATTTTTGATTTTCGGCCCATTACTATAACTACCCTACGGGAAGTTAATACTTACTTAATTAATATTTTTCATATATCTTACAAGTATAGTCAAAACAAAAAAAGCCAAATATATTTAATCTCATTAAATGGTCAATAAATAGTCAATAAATGGTAAATAAGCAACGAATTTTGTTAATCGACGTGAAAATAGAACGAAACATTGACACGGTGCAAACAACATTTACAAAAAAAATCTAAGCTCAAAAATTACCTTGCTAAAAAACTAGTTGAAAGTTGAAAGTGCCGTTTAGCCTTAAGGAAAGTTGCATGAACTTTCCAAAATATGTAGGAATTGACTTAATAAATCGAAATTAAAATTTAGATATTTAGATAAAATTTTCTCAAACACATTTAAATTAACTGTAATTATATTAATTATATTGCACAGGCACGTGCTCGTATGCCTTATAATTGTAGCTTATAATTTTAAATTTTAATTAATTGATACTGACGCAAATTTTGGCTATAATATTCTCTCAAACTTTGATGAATTTTTAACAGTAACATTTTAGTATGTTTTATAAGACTATGATATCTATTACCAAAAAAGGTTCATAAAAATTGTCAAAAAATTTGTTTTCAACAGTTAATTTCAAGAGAACGGCTTGGTAGATTTTTACCTAAAACCAATCAGTATCATTCCCAACCAATATCTTTCGAAAAGTTTTGATTTTTTAAAATCGATTCGGAATTGAGAGCTAAAACGTGAACGATTTTTTTTTTCACTTTTTTGCTATTTACATAGAAACAGCTTGGCTGATCGTCGCGCAAAATTGATAAACGCTAGTCCTCATCGAGATACATCGAATGGCTTTTAAATTTTTGAAATCGGTCCAACTGTTTTTGAGAAAACGTTGATTTACGGCAAAAAATTTGTTCACATACACACACACACTCACACACACATACTTTTTCCAAAAAAAGCATACTTTTTCCAAATTTGGCCTCATTCGATTCAGAATGGATTGAAACGTCGAGAAAACTAAAATTAGTGGATCGGATTTTTTGATGAAAACATAAACTTCTCCTTCGAGAAGTTAAAAAATGCTTTTTTGTCTCATATCTTTTTTCCGCAGTACTAGAGCTTCGACTAGTTAATATTAATTTGCTTCTGATAATTGAATGAAATTTTCATTTGTTTTAATAATTATGACTGATGTTATTTTAAATATAAAGTATTTAAATATATTAAATATTGTCTTAGAATACTTCAAAGCAAACATCATAATTATATTATTCGAAATATGCTGTGTAAATAATTTCGGCACTAATTTATTTATTTGTTTAATATTCTGTACACTTTCTGAGTATTGCTATTATAATCTGCCATACAAGTGCCATAAATAAAAATATCAAATTAAATAATGCCAGTTACAAATTTATATTTTACGACCTAACAGTAGTCCGTGTGCGTGAAACAATTGATTTCCGGAAGATCATCATCAGACTCCGCGGCAACCGCCAACCTTGGTTCACTATTGATCAATTACTGTATCAGTAATTGTATGATTAATGGAAAAACTAGGTGCAAGTGGCAATTTGCCTTAAGGCACAATAAACTTCATGTTATGTAAATGTAAATAATAATAAATCTAATTAATACGAATTGAGATTTGGATAATGTCTTCAACTGTTTATTCCGAAAACTAGTTGGTACTGGTATTCAGCCTTGAGGCAAGTTACATGAACTTCCCGATATGTTTAAATAATCGACTTAATCAATAAAAAATAAACTAATTTATGAGTGATTAAAAGTATTCCGAGTGGATTTATGACACATAATTGAAAACGAACGAACACGTTAACTCGGAGTATTTTCTAAAAGCAAATTTTCAAAAATCAACAATTTTTATAATTGAACAAGTTTCCGTAGGACTTTAATGGTTTAGTAGGTTCATTAAGACCAAGTACTCTATAGTTATAACAATTAAATCGTCAAATTTTAATTTTAACAAACGTCAAAAAACTACTCATTTTCTCAAATTTTGATGAATTTTTAAAATTAAACTACTTTTCGTAGGCCGTAATATTTCAGTAAGTTCTATAAGACCATGATATATATTGCCAAAAAAGTTTCATAAAACTCGGCTTAAAAATATCTATAATTGCATTAATTATTTTGATCAAACACGTGCTTTTATGATCTAAAAGAGTGACCTATTCGTTATTTCAATCTAATGAATTTTTGTAATTCAACCGATTTTTGTGGGACCATAATATTTTAGGATGTTCGTTTATATTAGTTCGTTAGACCGTTAACTCCATCGCCATGAATAATTTCATTAAAAGCCATGATTTATGCGAAGAAATGCTAATCGCGTTTTTTTACAAAAAGCTAATCAGCACGAATAGTAACTGATATCTTTCGAACCCAATTTTAAATTCGGTACAGCATTTTGGCTAGAAAGTGGACGAACAATTTTGCACTCTTCTTCCAATATTTAATGTTACTTGATGTTTACTAGCAGTTGTAACTGAAATTTAAACTTAAACTAAAAAAACTTCTCTCATTTTAAAGAAATGTTTCGACCGATCGTCGTACAAGCGACGCGAGTCTTTATCAAATTATAACAAATGGATTTAAAATTTTTGAAATCGGTTTAGCCGTTTTTTAGAAACTGTCGACAAAAGTCAAATTTCGGCTCACATATACACAAATTTTCTCCAATTTTGGTCTCAAACGATTCACAATGATGACGCAGATCGGATTTTCTGGTAACTTCTCTTTTAGAGAGTAAATTAGAAGCAGTAATAATTGCTCATAGTGTATTTAATAAATTAATTGTAAACGGACAAACTAATTTTGTAAAAATGTTTATTGAAATTAATACTAATTTCCATCCACGTATTAGATTTTAATTGAGAATATATAACAATAATGTTTAATTAAAAATTAACAAAATAAGAATGTTTAAGTATCGATTACAGTTCTACACTATCACTATATTATTTTAAATCTTTAGAATATTTATTATAAAAAATATTTATTTGAATTTATTTAAAATAAAATTATGTATTATTCACACAAATTGTTCTCACAATTAGAATTTATATAACATTTGATGTAGCATATACCAATAAGGAGTATGCTAAAATTTATAAAGATTGATGAAATAATTGTTAACTTCAATAGATTCTTTAAGAAATTCTCTGAATTATTGATTTTAAATTAAATAGCAACTACCTTAATGAGGGGCTCAATAATCATAGATAACTTTTCAATAATGAAATTTTTAATGTGCATAAAATCATGTAACAATAAAAAAATAACGTACATATATGGAATATATTATACTTAAGAACCCAATACATAATAAAGCCCAGAAACATCCTAGTCTTAAAAAAATGTATTTTTTGTAATATAAATAATCCAATCTAAAATGGTTCATGTGACAACCATCCAAATATTTTTTATGAATAGGGTTATCTTTTATAAATATAAGAAAGTTTTACGGCAATACGATTAAATAGAGCACTTTTAATTAATTTTGAAAATAAATTATTTTTTTAAGTACTTTCCCAAGATGATTGATGTTTTTTATACATGTCGATAGTTTTATTGGCGTAAGTTTGATAATGTAAAATCAAACATAGATTATTTGTAATTATAACAATGTTTTCAATATCCAATATTTTGCAAAATTGCAAATTTCTTATATGCAAAATATTTAAAAACTCTAATAGTACAGATTGCGTCATATGGCCATTTTTAACCATTTTATTGTTTTTTAGAAACATTAAAATCATAAAAAATTGTATGCAGTAAGAGATAGAAGTCTGTTAATGCTCATTCTAATAATTCTCTTCGGCTATAAAACATTAGTACGCAGTGCTAAAGTTTATTCGTAATAAATTTGATAAGTAGAGAAAATGATAATAATCATATTTAGAATGAATTTATTCTAATATTTATGCCTCAATGCATAAATGATAGCAGTCTTATTCGCGATTAATAAATTTGATTAAAACCACAATTTATAATTTTATGCATAAAAACGTAAAACAAACATTATTATAATGGAGTGTTCATTTATTAAACATGTTTGATTTGCAACAAGTTTTGCAAGCTCTGTTTAACACTTCTTATCCAATTGTCCCCATCATATTATCATGTGAGATATTAGGCCTCGTAGTCCTGAATGAAATAAGTGTGATTTAATCATTTAAAAATCTCTGGGAAAACCAGGTTGAAAGTTAATCCAGATATATTCTAGAACCCAGATAATATCATCAAAACACATTTTTCTGAATCAATACCATTCATTTCACGGGACTTGTTTAATATCAATTTTAGAAATCATAAAATTACGGTGAATCCAATTGTGTTTATGAAGTTATTCAGAATGGTTAAGTGAGCGATTTCCAATGTAAAACTGATTGAGCGCTAATTATGTAATTGTTTTGATTTTAACTTGTTTTTTACAGTATTGAGATATATTTAAGTATATTTTAAATCACGGCTATTGAGATTACTAAAGACTTACTATTCCTGCGGCGATTACTAAAAATAGTGTGGTGATTATCAGTGAAAATGAAATATGAAAGTTAATAAATTGTGAATTTGTTTACAAATTTGTTGCAAGTTTTGTGAATTGTTCATAAGAACAAATTAAGTTTCATCTAAAATAATATTTGCAAATAGCATTTAACAATGGATGTTGAGGATTAGGATTGGTGAGATTTGTTTGATGTTATATATATATATATATATATATATATATATATATTATGCATATAGTGTTCAATTTCAAACCAATTTTTCGTATTCTGTACCTCTGCTATAAATTCCTAGTATTTTTCCTTCTCGTAGACCATCATCTGCTTCATCCTAGTATTAACATCCTTGTTTTCATTGTTTCCAATTTTCCTTTTATTAGACATATATATCTTGATAATTTTTTGAAAAACACTGGATACAATTTTATTTTTATCTTGCATTTTTTTCTGGTCTTCTGGTGCACCTTATTTTAGAGAACTAATTAGTTCTCTTTACTTTATTTTAGTAATTTTAGTAATACTTTTAAGTATGTAACATACTAAAATTCAAAGTATCATTAGTAATAACTTTTAGTGAATGTATTTTTATTTTTTAGTGTTTATTTTAGAACAATTTGAGATTAAACATTTTGAAACAATAGGAAAAGTGAACTTCAATTCCTTCAATTTTCATATAATTAACTATACACTTATTATAATAAGGGTATAATTGTAACAGTGTTTGAAGAGAGAACATCTCATTCAAAAGCTCTCTCTGCCAAGTGCACATATATAACTTCAACCATATTTTATTTTGAATTCCAAGATCCTTCAAAAGGCTCTCTCTGCCAAGTGCTCATATATAACTCCAACATATTTT
>NW_020537646.1:34568386-34582299 GCF_003426905.1 Ctenocephalides felis
TTATTTGAAATCATAGTATCAATTTAATTTTCTTGTTATATAATATTCTCGTTTTGTCTTCCATAACATAACATAATAAATAACATATAACATAATGAATGTAAATATTATATTATTTCTGAATTTAGTATGAATTTTGTTTACATAGCATTTTTTTATTTGGCATCTTTATAAATTTATTGCAAACTCTGTTTAAGTAGCATTTAATTGAAGGATCATTTCGCTTTTTTACATCTTCTATTTGTCTCTAAGTTGTTATTTACAAAATGATTATACTGCTGACATACTGATTTTTTAATGAAATATTGATATTAACAATCATTCCGCAGTATTTAGGATACTTATTCTTTATTGCTGGAAGAAATAAGACTGATTATTTACATAGATTATCAGGAGTTTGTGTAACGGCAGTGAAGCACTTGTGTGCAGGAGACCTAAGCTTGTAAGATTATTTTTATTCTTCAATACTGTCCAATTTCTACATAAATATAATACTAATATTTTCAAGATTTAAGACAAAGAATATTTTACTACATTACTAACACAAATATTAGAAAAATGGGTTTATTTATATACAATGAACAATCATTTCTTACTGACTGTACAGAGCAACTACTAGTTAATTCAGATCTCAGTACAACTTCACAAAAAGCATTAAAGGAGGCTGCCGATAATTTGACAAAAGCTGGACATGCCTTGATTTATGTAGGAAATAAGTTTTTATCACTTTATTCAAGGTATATGCTCAGCTATTCAAATAATTTTTTTTTTTTCATTAATTTAGTATTTATTTTAATAATTGATTGATATTTTAGTGTAAACTCGTATCCCTTGACATCAGAAGATTTATTATTTTTGAACATGTTTTGCCAAGTCGCTTCTATTGGTTCAAAACTTAAAGATAACGAAATTGATGCAGATGGCGACCAAGGTTTGAATTAGAATTTAAATCGATCTAAAATACAAGTACATACATTTTTTTTATTTATAGATTTTCAAACCGAAGTATATACAAATACTTTATTCTTAAACGTCGGAAATACCAAGCCAAGCTGTATTCCACATATAATCTATACAATACCTCTATCATCTACAATAACATTAGTATTGATAAGTGAACATTGTCACTACAATATCGCGCCTAGTTTGCATGAGTCATTCCTTTCCTTGAATTTATTAAAACTTTGTTTACAACAAAGAGAAATGGATCTTTTAAAACCAGCCTTTGAAAATTTAGACGCTTCTATGAAACATATCACTGATGGTTTAAAAAAGTGCAAAATCAAAAACGCGCATATTGACAATATGCATAGAAATCTTCACAATAAGTGGGAAGTAGTGAAAAAAAAATACTCGGATTTTTTCAAAACTGATAATAATGACTACTTAGTTAGCGTTGATTCTTTGATGGGCGTTTTGTGGGAAGCATTGAGATATTTGTTTCATGCTGCATGTTTTTCGGAAGAAGTATCCAATAAAGAGGAAACTAGAGCTATTGATGTAGCACGCAAAGTCAAGAGCAGATTATCTTCATTTTCAGATTTTTTGCAAGTAAAAGCCATGAAAAATTTCACACTTGGATCATATCCTTTTGAATCATACTTCTATAATATTACTTTATCACACAATATTTTAAAAATCTGTTAATAATTTTTTTCTTAACATCACACAAGATCTTCTTTGTCTATTAACAAATATCTGGAGGAATTTCCAGGCATGGTGCATTTCATTTACATTGATCGAACACAGAATCGTATGACCGCTCCCACATTAGATTTTACTTCACAAGAAACGTTATCTCTTACTAAGGAAAAGGTATGTTTTATATAATTTTGTTTTTTTTTTCTAATCATTTAAAAAAGTTGAAACAATGAATATTTATAATTTTTCACTTATTATTTGTATGTTGTGTAACAATTTAGGTCTGGTCAATGGTTGAATTTTCAAATTCATATCTAAGTAGAGGGCATGCTTCGCTGATATGGAAAGATTCTGTATTTTGTTATGGACGATTTTTATGGTTCTCAGAACGTTCTGGTACTCCAATAGCACCACCGAATGGTGGAAGCTTGCCCAACAAGCATGAAATGCTAACAACCTTACCTGAGCCGGGGCTATTATGCGGCGATTTTTATCAGTAAGTATTTTTATATAGAATAATTGAATAATTGGAAAAAGTCTGTGTGTGTTTATGTATGTGATCCGATTTTTGACCTTTTGTCCACGTTTTCAATGCGATTCAATGTAACTCGATGAGGATCAGAGTTAGTCAGCTTTGTGCGACGATCAGCCAAATTTTTTGTAATTAGCAGATGAGTGTAAAAATTTTCGCTACGTTTCAGCCCACAATCTTGAATCTTTTTTGAAAATTCAACAACTGTTCGAGAGATATTGGATGGGAATTGTGTTGCTTAGGTTTTGGTAATGATCGGCCGGTCGTTTCTTCGTACTTAAATGTTGAAAAACATGTGTTGACGATATTGATAAAATGTATTTTATTTTTGAATGACGATAGATTTAAAGCCTGAAATAACACACTGAAATATTATAGACCTACAATAAGCGGTTGAATTATAAAAAATCATCAAAGTTTTGAATTTCGTCGCGCGTTTAGGCGATTCTAATCAGAATCTGTGTGTAAGCATATGCACGTTCTGTGCAACTGATTAGCAACAGTTGATTTCCATAATTAAATAAAATACATTAAAACCCGAAATGTATGAAATGGAATTTGTTACAAATCAATCGCATTGACTAATTATCAATTAAGAGAACATTTTATTTTTGATTATGTTGATTATGTATTATATTATAATGTAGTATATTTTATATTATTTCTCTTTATTATATTGAGCAAATATTAATTTGAAAAACTAGTCGTTGTTGTAAGCATTTTTCCTAAATGCAGCTTGCATTTTTATAATAAAGAGAAATATTATAAAATATACTGCAGATTCTGCGCATTTTTATACAAAAGAAAAAGAAGTCCATGTGTATAGTAATAAATTTGAACATTTTAATATTCTGAATAATTTCAGGAAGCTGACAGCAAGTGCGTTTCCCAAAACATCTCCTTCAAAGATTCTATGTTATGAATTATACAGCATTCATCTCGGCTTGACCACTACAAGCTGCGTCCTAGAGCATGCCAGAAGATTAGCGGCCACTATTTGGGAAGTTACTGGTGCACCTCTGAACCCTTTGGACTTATTTTAAGCCCCAGCAATTAAATGTGATTTATTTCATTCTGATGTGTCAATGGTCCGGTTTTTCGATTAGCGAATATTCTTAATTTAAGAAGATTTTTATGCAATAATGTTTTTGCATATGTTTCGTTTGAACCAAATACATTGAGAAATGCCGAAATGAGATTCAAGTTTGATTGTAAAAGTAGTTGCGGCTTAGCTGTGTAGATAAGAATTTGCTGATTTGAAGTCACTCATTAGTGGCAGTGTCTAATCATGACCATTTATTTACTAGGAGAAGTAAAGGTTTAGTTATTAAAGGTGAAACACTTCTGCTAACTTTTTATTTATTTATAGTACTTTTCTTATTTGGCTAAATTATTTTTTCATTTTGTGTGAATAAATTTAATAACAACCCAATTTCATAAACCGATATTTTCAAGTATCCTTTCTGCTATTATATATTTTATTACAACATTGGCTCGATGAAAAACATTATCGGAGTAGTACATCTCAATGGTGCTCTGCTATCCTTAATAATCGCCAGGCTTTTATTTCAAAATATACCAAAAAAAAATTATTAGGACGTGTGTGATCATTTTTAGTCTTAATATAATATTGTGTCAAAATTGTATGTAATGACCAAAAGTAACATTTAATGTTTTTTGTATAAAAATGTTAAAACTTAGCTGTTGTTAGAATTTTCATAGGTGTCTATTCCGTCCCAGTTAGATTTTCATTTATAGTAGCTTCTGTTGACTATAACTGTACTATTCCATGTTGCAATTGGAGGTTTTTTAATAATATTCCGTGTCTAAAATGTCTTTAAATAAATACTAACTATTGATTTATTACGTTCAATATATATATTGTATAGAATTATATACAATGAGATCCAGAATGTAGGGATGCAAAAGCTGTACAATTTTTTATTGTGAGATTAATTGTTAAGTTCAAATATTACGAGATAATAAACGTCATGTTAAAAATTCAAATATTTTATTCATCAAAAGCACTACAGTGTTTCAGGTATTTTAGATAATACCATCTCAAATAACATCGAACATAAAAGTGACCCGGCGCTTCCATCATTGTGACGATTTAAAAAAGGGTTGAAGGGCCTCTTTGGGGACGATGCTGCTATGTAGTACAATTATAGCATCGCTCCCCAATACGAAAGGTTACCTCAACACTCCAGTCGCCCGCTAAAGTACCTGTAATTACCTGTGGGGGTTTGTAGCTACTATACGGCGAATAAAACCAAGATTACTTTTATAACTAAATCTATTTAATAATTAATAATACATCGCGTATGTATCTGTGGAACATGACTGTACTTGCATACGTACAGTCATGTTCCCTAACTAATACCACTTATTCTTATATCATGGTATATGCGCCTATATGGGGAGAATAGCTACTGCTTATAGTTTACATGATCTGACGTTTAAGATGAGCCTGTCTTGTGGCATAACACACGGCAACTTGTTAATTGCTCTGGGTCCCCAGTGGGTCTTTCTGTTGGACCTCAAGAACCGATAAATAGTAAAGGGTAGGGATGCTGTACTTTGGGTTTGATGACCATCAGGCGACAATAATTATCAATGAGACGATAATATTGATTATCGTCATAGTATATAGGTTTTCAAAGTATTGCTGCAAATATTAGACATATTGTAATATATATTATATCAGTATTAGAAATCTAATAATAATCTAATCAGACAAAGAATGATAATCATCTCAACTGCTCATAAAACGTTATGAATGCTGTTCAACAATATAAATTCACTATTTTACATTATAAATGTAAAGAATTATACCACTATAATCTAATAGCTTTTAAAATATTAAAACCTCTTCTATTAAGACCTCCATCGTCTTATAAAATATATAATTCATATTTTTCAACGTTAAAATTAGACAAAATATTTAGCATCTGAATATTCGGCGCATACTTAGATTCGCCATATATAAGTTTGACAATATTTTTTTCATCTAGAATACTATTTTCAAATGAAAATCACCGTAACAAATTTTAAATCCGTATAAGCATATCGTTTTAGAAAAACTTTTAACAAAATTTTAGTCTTATTTCCTTTTCAATTATTAAGAATGAATCTATTCAATTCATAAAAATCTAAAACAGTTTAAAATGGCACCGAATATAATTTCAAATGGAGAAAAGAAAAGGGCGATGCGGAGTATGAATGTAGTTCTGGACGCAATTGGCACTTTAAAGGATAAACTTGGTTCTGCACCCAGCGGCATTTGCGACTACATTTCTGCTGTATATGGAATAGATCCAAAATTGATTAAGGTGAATATACTGCTGATAAACTGTCAGTAATTTTTTTGTTTATTTTTGGACAAATTACTATGAATGCGTTAACGCAGTAATAATTATTACTTGAAGTAGTTACATTATCGTAATAATAATATCGTATAGCGTCATGACAGAATTCATTTTTTTATTCAATGCTTGGTCAATAGCCCTGAATTATTCCTAATAATTCTATAACTAACTATTATGTAATAAGTATTAAAATCAGCAAAATTGACAATTCATTCTTCCAGGCTAAGGTTAGAGTAACACTTAAGAAATGTTTATTAGCTGGCTTAATATCAAAACGAGATGGCCTCTATAAATTAACTTCCTCTGCCCATATACAAACTTCTAAACTGCCAACTAAAGAAGTTTGCTGGTGGTACCGGCAAGGCGGCAAAAAGTCGAGAGCGAGAAGATCAAGGTAGATAGAATAATAAAACATTATTTCAAAATTTATTACAACACTTTTGTTTTACAATTGAAATATCTTCCGGTATATTGCAAATTGTTGATGTTTTTCAACAGTTTTTGAATATTATACATTTATATTGAATAATGATCATTATACATTTTTGTTGTATTTTTAATCATTTATTTGCTTTAATTTTTATCTATTTGCTTTATTATCTACTTCATTACTTAATTTAGTAACATGCACACACAAAAGGTATAAATTTATGTACATCTTTAAACATAAGTTTATGAAGATATTCTTTTAATTAAAAGAATATATTCATAAACTTATGTGTAAAGATGTATATAAATTTATATTTTACTTAATTTACTTAAGTAAATTTCTTCATAATTAGTGTAAAGTTGCTGAAGTTGTACCCCTTAAGAAAATAATGATATAATTTTTAGTGCATTTAAATTAGTAGTATTTGGTGTTTAGTGAATCTATATTTAGACGTCTTTTGATTAAGAATTACTGAAATGTTCTTTTTTATTAAAATATGTATTTCTGCCCTTTCGGTACGATTAGGGATCTAGTCGCCTTAGTCGTACCTACTATATACAATTCAGCCTGAGATCAACTTTTCTTCGGTTATTCGTAAATAATTGCAAAATAAAAAATATAAAAATAATAATTTAAAAAGTAACAAATGTAGAAAAATGAGCAAAACCATTGGAAAATTGTATTTAACCTTTATTTCTTTGTATTTAACAAAAAAATCATAAAACATATATGCAACTTAATGTGCAAGTTCTTGGAAAGTTTGAAATAAAATCTTCTGATCTAACCTTAACAAATTCTACCATTTAAATATATCTAATCGATGGCCTAATAAGTGTTATAAATAAAGATTAGTCAGAAAAAAGTCATAATCATATTATTGCCGTACAACTGAATCCATTAGTTGAAATTTTACAGCTCACTTTTTCTTACTTTTGAGTGCTCCTATTTCACAAAGCTGGACAGCCGTTCGATTGTAAACATTTCTTTAGTCAATTAAATAGTCCTACTTAACGGTAACGGATGATGTAATTTATAAATATCAGACAAAATATAGCCGACTTAAGCAACCTTGCCCTGTTTGATAGATTTTCTCATGTTTGCTAAACCAAGCACTTCAGTAATTATTAGTAAAAATTATTAGTAAAAATGCATATTGAAATATTAAAAATATAGTATTAGTATAAGTAAAATTTAATTTGAAGTGTTAATTGTTTGAGTATTATAATACTATATATAGCAATTATATATATTTATTAGATCAAAATCCAAATCGCCTAAAAGACGCAAGGGCAAACGCCGTGGCCGTGGCCGTAGCCGTAGTCGTAGAAGCGGACGCAAATCTAGAAGGAAGAGCCCCAAACGCAGGAAGGGACGTGGTAAAAGTCGCAGGGGCAAAAAGCGTCGTGCAATAAATGTTTTGCCCAAAAATGGAAAATATTTTCGAATGACCAAGTACGTGATATTCTGAAATGTTCATTTGTTTTATAAAACTAATATTCAAAAGCGTATAATAATAGATAATTTAACCAAATTATTTTGCAACAATATTACAAATGCTGAGAATAGAACAATAAGATCAACTTTATCCTGTTTTATAAAAAAAATATGCTGATATACCTATTTAAAGTATTTTGCAGCCCAATCGTCAAATTAAAAAAAGGTTAAAATAGAAAAATTATTTATACTATTAAACGTTTTGACACATAAGATCAGTGCTGGATTTACAGTAGGGGCAGTCGGGGCTACTGCCCAGGGCGGCAAAATTTGGATAGCAAGAAAAAAAATCTATACAATGTAGTTAACTGATTGTTTTAATAACATTTTTTATATCTAGAAAAAAAAATTAACAAAACATAATACGATTGCAATGCAAAACTTGGGTTCAAATAACCGATTAATAAAATTTATTATTTTGCCTTGCCTTCCTCTCCGAACGTAAATTATCAAATTGGTTAATACTCGTAAGTCATTATCAAATTCGGCAATTTGGCTAATATAAAAATTCGTGAATGAGCTGAAAGTTTAGGGAAAATATATTATTCAGATCTCAAGCCCTCTTAAGATGAAGAAATCGTGCACTTCCAAGCTTATAGCAAATTACTGGAACTTTTCCGTACTGAAAATTACATTCTATAAAGAGCTTTAAAATTTTTTGAAAAATGTAAAAAATTGACTTTAAAAAACTCTTTTTTATATTTTGATTTTTTTTGAAAATTATGAACTTTTTTCAAAGCAATCGCGATGCATAGCTGTTTCAGAGACGAAATATCGAAACTCAATTACCATTTTTTGAAACGACTGGACCTTCCTGTGCCAAAAACTAATCAGAACGTCTCCCCATCAATACAAATCTAATATTTTTTTAATTATTCAAGTCGATTTCGAGAACACGGATTAACCAATTTGAATGATTCGATTCCAATTGATAAGAAGACGTGTTGTTTAATTATTGGCCAAGGCAGGTCCAACTGTTTCGAAGATTCGGGCCAGAATTCCAAAAATGATAATTCAGTTATTGAGAAATGGAGCGTCCAATATCATTAAAAAATGTACATGTATTGACAAAATGAAGAACTGCTCAAATTTTTGGGAGGCACATCTAGCGGTTTCGGTGATCCAATAAAAAAATTGCAAAAGAAGCATTTGGCGATCAAAAGTGATTATTAGACATATGTACATCAAATTATCAGATATTTTACAGATAATTTGATAATAAATATAAATTTTGCATACATTTCTATGGGTTCTGTAACATATTTCATCGCGCTTACACGCTTCTGTATTTTGTGTCTACGCAGCTGAAGGAGCGCGATTGCTTTAAAAAAAGTTCAAAATTTTTAACATATTTCATTTTTTTCAGTTTTCAAAAAAACAATTTTTTTTTTAATTTCTATTTTTGATACGAGAAGTTACAGCACTTTGCCATAAGGCACTACTATTCATAGTATGTAATGCGTAATAAATTTTCTGCAATCAAATAGTTATTTTAATTTTAAAAAAAGATATATAAGAACTATTTAAGTAAAATGTCAGGTATGGGGCGGCATTTTTGTCAGTGCCCCAGGGCGCCAAATTTCTAAATCCGGCCCTGCATAAGATGTCGTGTGTTATTATTCAGCAATCTAAAAAAAACATTACATGAATAACAATAGTTGATATTAAATATAAAAATAAAAAAGGAAAAAGTTATATGTACATATCAAACTAGGAAAAATACAAAAAAAAAAATATAAAATTTATATATTATATATATATATATATATATATATATATTAGTTTGTAGAGTTTTAGATTTGTAGATATTTAGAAAAGTTTTTTTTAAAAAAAAACATTTTTTTAACATGATCTTATAAAATTTAAACAAACAATATATTTATGAAAAGTAATGGTGGATTTTTTATATAAAATGAATTAAATTGAAATAACATTACAGAAATATGGCAATATAAACAAAATGAAAGTAATAAACATAAATGAGTTGATTATATAACAAAATATTAGAAATGTTAAAAAATTACAGTTTTTAAAAAAAAGGTTTAAAAACAGAATTAATTACCTGTTTGATTGAGTATACACTAACACTTTTTCACTAAGAACGATTTTATCAAAAAAATGTGATTTTATACATTTCTTTTCAGACGAAGACATAAATTTAGTAATTCAAATATTTTTAAGTTATGTCTTTTTTGAGTCTCACATAACAAACTCATAAATTTCTTCAAAATAAAATCGAAATTTGTCGATAATTTTAACATTATAACTTCGTTTGTTGGGTATAATCAACCATAACTGCCGAAATAAAACTGAGAGAAATAAGTGCCGGTCCCACTCGTTTCCAGTTGCTAGGAAGAGAACCGCGGTTTAGTCTAAAAAATGAGTGTTGATCTAGGAAAATAACAAACACACTAAAAATTTGCCACTTGTAACATTAGAAAAAAATAGAACTAACTGATGTCTTTATAGCTCTTATTTATTGAGAAACAATAGCAATTATTATTGATCAGTTTTTACAAAATAGTGGTTTGTGGCAGGATGCTGAAAATTTAGGACAGTATGTATTTTTTTGATTGAGCAATATAAAACAATAACACGAAAATAATTAGTCCCAGAAATAATTAATACACGAGCGGGCAATCCTTAGCAAGACCTTTAGATCACTAAAGAGTCGTACCAGACGTACTAGACACTCTTCTTTTATCCCTGAATATAAATTTGAATTTTCATAAGAATCTTAAATTCCTTATTTCCTAATAATTAATATTATATTTTAAATGTTTATATCATTTAATTATATTTTAAATATCAATATTTAAATAATAAATTGTTTTGACTTTCCATACATTTCAGGTTTGACCAAATGCAATCTGATGCCGATTTGATTATCAGCGACTTAATACGGAGTATCGAGTATAAATTACGTAATAAAAGAAATGAAGATTTGGCTCATCACAATATTTGGAAGAAAAATAATAAATATATTACCGCGCACGTATCAAGATATTCCAATAGGAATGATGACAAATTATCCTCCGCAACCGAACACTCAACAAAAAAATCTGCTTCAGAAACAAAAAGGGACCAATATATTAACGATGACATAGTTAGTCCAGATTTTGATCCTGATAAAAAAATTAAGTCTGAACGCAATAGTTCTACCGATATGTCGAACAATTAATTAAATGTACCTATAAAATTTCAAATTTCTTTAAAGATAATTTTCCTGTGACTATAGTCGACATTGAGCCCTTTCCTTTTTTCATGTAATGTCAATTTATGGTGGTTGTTTGCAACCAACTTTTTTTAAATCCCTATTTTCTGTTTATTTTATAAATTACAAGTTTATTTGTATGAACGAGATCACTTTGTAAATGAAACAACCAAATAATGTAATGTAGTAAAATGTATTTTTTAAATTTCCAATTATTTTTTGATGATGTTTTCACTTTTTTATTTTCGTGTGTTGGTGACACTTATATTTGACACGCTTTTATACATTACCCATATGACATTTGCAAGTTTTTGTTGCAACGTATGTAAATATGCATTTTATAATTTTTAATAAATTTCTGTACGAATAACAACAATAACTCTGTTTTTTACTTTTAAAAAGATAATTTAAAACTATGACTGGGAAAAATAATATCAAATTAGACGATCTTGTGCATTATGTAAAATTATATCAACCGTTACCCTTGTATTTACAAGGCAATTTATTACCTTTTATAGTTATTTATATAGTATTATTTTATTTATGGATATTTGTGTATGGTTTTACGGAATATAATGAAGCAGGGTGGTTGTGCTTAGGTATAATAGGATGTGTTCAAATATTAGTTTCATTGTGCTGCTATTGGACTGTGCACGTCCAATGTTTTCTCGCATGCCGACCCGTAAGTTAATATTTTTAATATCTTAACAGTATTAAATTTTAGATGCATATATTTTTTTCAAGATTCACGTGATTTTTATCATTATTCAAACATAACCTAACTATTTAAAATGTCGTTTCTATAAAATATTGTAGGTCAAAGGGCCCGAAGAGGCATCTATAGCAAAAGTAGTTCCAACAGCTAATAATGGTTTTTCCGAAATAGTCAAATTATATCATACAAAAGAAGATGGTAGTAAAGAATTTATACATTGGTTTATATTTCAAAAAACTAAATATATTTGGAACTATGATAAAAAGCAATTTAAATGTATAGAATTTCCAGTTAATTATACATTAGACTACTATTCAGAATCTAAAGGTCACCAAGAAGACAGTGATGTGCAACTTGCTGAGTCTAGATATGGCAAAAATCAGCTGGATATGGTATTGTTAAAAACCCTTAATCTTTCTATATTAGAATGATCAAAAAATTATGAAACTAATTACAAATTATTACTAGTCATGCTCAACATTTATAAATATCTTCACTCGATACATTTATTACATATTATTTGTTTTAAGACATATTTTTATGAATTAGCATATTAGTTTCATTAATTAAATCTTTGTAGGTTGTACCCGAATTCCAAGAATTATTTAAAGAGCGTGCTACTGCTTCCTTTCTTTGTATTTCAAGTGTTTTGTGTTGCACTTTGGTGTCTTGACAAATATTGGTACTATTCCATATTTACATTAGTCATGCTTATTTTGTTTGAGTGTACACTAGTGCAGCAACAATTACGAAATATGGCTGAAATTCGTAAAATGGGAAACAAACCTTATAATATTTTTGTCTATCGAAATAGAAAATGGAAAATGATTATGTCAAATGAGTTGGTACCTGGTGATAAAGTATCAATTACTCGATCTCAAGATGATAATTTAGTACCTTGCGACTTAGTGCTATTAAGAGGTCCTTGTATAGTTGATGAGAGTATGTTGACAGGAGAATCTGTACCTCAAATGAAAGAGCCGGTTGAATTATTTGATCAAGATAAGGTTTTAGATCCAGAAGGTGAAGGAAAGTTGCATATTTTGTTTGGTGGTACAAAAGTTGTGCAACATACTCCACCTGCCAAGACATCAGGAAACAGACCACCAGATGGTGGATGTGTTGCATATGTTTTGAGAACTGGTTTTAATACTTCTCAGGTATTTTATCTTTATTAATCAAAAATATAAACAAAATAAATTTGAGTCAATCTTTTCAATATATCATGTGGGCAATATGTATTTTGTTCTAATCTAATTTATATTGTAGGGAAAACTGTTGCGTACAATTTTGTTTGGAGTTAAGAGAGTGACTGCTAATAATTTGGAAACATTTGGATTTATTTTATTCCTGTTGATTTTTGCAGTTGCTGCTGCTGTGTATGTTTGGGTGAAAGGTACGGCTAAATTTTAAAAATACTCTATAAAACATACCATATTATTTTATAATCATTTCTAGGCAGTGAAGATGAGGAAAGAAACAAGTACAAATTATTTTTGGAATGCACTTTGATATTGACTTCAGTTGTGCCTCCTGAATTACCAATTGAATTGAGTTTAGCCGTTAATACCTCATTATTATCATTATCAAAACTTAACGTTTTCTGCACAGAACCTTTTAGAATACCTTTTGCAGGAAAAGTTGAGATTTGTTGTTTTGACAAAACTGGTACTTTAACCAGTGATAATTTGGTTGTTGAGGGTGTAGCTGGTTTAGATGAACAGGGTATGTAAATCTTGTGTCTGGAGTATTATAATTTAATGGTTATTTTTAAATACTGCAAACCTTCGAGCTAATTTTTTTTATGTTAATTATATAGGTGCTAAGTTAGTCCAATACAGTCCTGCCCCATGAATACACTGCAAGTTTTAGCTACTTGTCATCATTAGCTCAGCTTGATGATGGTTTGGTTGGAGATCCCTTAGAGAAGGCTGCTTTAACAGCTGTTGACTGGACATTAACTAAAGCTGATGCTGTGATTCCCAAAAAAGGTACAAAATTTTAATATACTAGGTTGAAAAATAATAGGGTAACACCGGGCTTAAAGGACTTTGCTATCATGAAATAAATGGCCACATTGTTAATTTTTTAATAAACTTTTTTATGTAGTTTTTTTGGTTTTGAGGACTGTTGTTCATTGGATATCAGTATTTGATCTTGGCAGCAGTTGGTCAATAAATTTTGATCACAATAATGTTTATAAGATGATTAATGCACTAGTAATGAGAAAATTGTCAAAAATGCATTACTTTTTTATATATCTATTTAGTATTATGCTATCTATAAAATTTGTAAAAAAATATAATAGGCTTTAATTATCTTTTAGGCAAAAGTCCTGGTTTGAAAATTTTTAGTAGATTCCACTTCTCATCATCACTGAAAAGAATGTCTGTTGTTGCTGGCTATAATGTTCCAAATTCAAATGACCAAATGTATATTGCAACAATTAAAGGAGCTCCCGAAACCCTGAAAAGTATGTTTGTCGAAGTTCCTGAGGATTATGAAAAGGTATCAGAATA
>NW_020537646.1:34583299-34603419 GCF_003426905.1 Ctenocephalides felis
TTTTGAACAACGTCGATTTACGGCAAAAAATCTGTTCACATACACACACACACCCTTTTCCAAATTGGTCTCATTCGATCAGAATGGCTTGAAACATCGAGAAAACATAAAATTAGCGAATCGGATTTTTTTATGAAAACACTTCCCCTTCGGGAAGTTAATAAATATAAATTAAGTAAGTATTTCGTAGGTACATATTTTGAAAAATATTAAAGTATTACAAATAAAAATCTTTTTCCAGGGTATAAGTTCTGGTTCTAAATTTGGTGATATTTTTAACGTTAATAAACTAACAGTATTCCAAAATCAGTGCATAAATTTACTCATAAATGTTAAATTCGAACTATATATGCTTATAGGCTCTTGCTCATGTGACATAACAGGTTCCAATTTTGAATACTTTTATTTGAATTAATCAAGACTTGTTCTAACTGTACAGAAATGCTGCACGGTTTCCATGCAAGATTCTAGATTCTTATATTTTAAGAAAATATAATTTAACTAAGCATAAGTAGCATTTTGACTCAGGGCGTGTTAACAATTAATTAGAAAGAAACTGTCCGACTAATCTTTACCAAAAACTAATTAGCGCGATTCCCAACCAATATCTTTCGAACAATTTTTGAGTTTTTAAAATCGATTCAGAATTGTGGGCTAAAACGTGGACAAAATTTTTTTCACTTTTCTGCAATTTACAAAGAAACGGCTTGGCCGATCGTCAAGCCAAACTGACAAACAATAATCCTCATTCGAGATACATCGAATGGCTTTTAACGGTCCAGCTGTTTTTGAGAAAACGTCGATACGGTAAAAAATCTGTTCACACACATAATTATTTCAAATTTGGTTTCATTCGATTCAGAACGGCTTGAAACTTCGAGAAAACATAAAATTAGCGAATCGGATTTTTCAATGAAAACAAACTCCTTCAGGAAGTTAATTATGAACTCCTACATCTGACGACAAATTGCAGTTCATTTACATGACGTAACAAATTCCTTACAATAGGGTTGCAAAATTTGTACTCATGCAAAATATGCTAGATCTGATTAAAATAAGTAATTGCTTGCCCTTTGTTGCATTTTATTGTTCTTACTACAAATGTGGCGCTTAGCATATTACAAATTGATCACGTTGATAGTTCGTGAATTGAATTTTTAAGTGAAACGATATAATTATTCGTCAAAATATTTCCCTGCAAAGAACCGGTCAAACTAGAGTCAGCTTTTCCCCTTCTGCGCGACACATGAGCATAAATATCTGCTAAAGTCGTTTCTTGTGCAATCGGAGACTTGATAACATGCTAATTAGGTAATATTCATCTCCTTTGATCGAAAATAATACGCTTCCGTGTTATAATTATATACACCAAAATATATAAACAGATCGAAAACATAGGAATGTTGAGATCAAGTGTTGCCCGATCAAAACTTATACGAAAACAAATGACTTAACCCTTTCCACTCGGATGCCTCTGGCGACAAAATACATATTAACTCCGGTATTAGCGAGTGGAAAGGGTTAAAGGTATAATGACAAATTTTAATTGTGAATAAGCTGTTTGAAGCACCAAACTCAATGCTTGCAAGGAAACACAAAAGAATTTTTAAATTTTGTTATAGAGTAAGGTGACCATATTTTTTAAGTCAAAACCGAGACGCCAATTTTTAGTTTTGCTAACCCAGGGCAGGAGAACGAGGGGCGGGAGAAGGTCATCATGCTAAATAGCTTAAAAATGATATTAAATATTAAATACTTTATCAAAATACAAATTGTTTTTGTAAATCAACCTATTTTAATCAATTACTAATAAAAATACCTTTATTTCCATTATTTGTTATATAAAATCTTGCAATCTATATATTTTTTTTCACTTTTGATCCTAGTAAAATATTTTATTCAATTTTCTTCAGAATTAACTTAAAAAATAATACTACTTGTGCCAGATAGTCAAAAAGTACGTTTTCATAATTTCTGATAATTTTCGTAAAATTAAAATTGAAATTATTAATGTGAGAAACTATTTTAACCCGGCATTCTCATTTTAACGTAATAATAAACATATCGTTGTGTTAAGATAATCTGAAATCTGAAACTAAAATACATTATATTACAATTGTAATATAATATATATCATTTTCGAATATTTGATGGGTAGTTGAAAATTTTCATAAATACGCGAAGATTCAATTCGTAAACCTATATTTTTCGGGAAGCCGGAACAATCCGGTACAAAAGATCTATTTCCAGGACAAATATTGTTTTTAGAAGAACCCGGGACACAAGGTGGAAATCCGGTACTGTCCCGGCCAAACCAGGACGTATGGTCACCTTATATATAGTTATAACTTGCCAAATGTTAAAATTATTTCCGATAATCGCCAAAACTAATCAGCACAATTCCAAATTCACATCTATCAAACATATTATGGTACAGGTTTTTTGGAGAAAACAATGACGAAAAATGTTAAGCTCTCCTATTTTCTATATATATAAAAATAAGTCGGGTTTTCCTTCCTGACGAAATAACTCCAGAACGCACGAACCGATTTCGACAATTTTGCATTCGTTGGAAAGGTCTCGGGCTCCGCAAGGTTTATAGCTAAGAAAATTAATTGTGCATGGCATCGTGCCTTAATGCAAGCTGCTGGAACTTCACTCACCGTAATTAAAAATTCGAATAATAAAAATAATCAATAACTGTTTTAAATAATTTCAAATAGATTATCTACGTATATATAAAAATAAGTCGGGTTTTCCTTCCTGACGATATAACTCCAGAACGCACAAACCGATTTCGACAATTTTGCTTTCGTTGGAAAGGTCTCGGGCTCCGCAAGGTTTATAGCTAAGAAAATTACTTGTGCATGGCATCGTGCCTTAATGCAAGCTGCTGGAACTTCACGCACCGTAATTAAAAATTCGAGTAATGACATTAGTGAGAATTATCAGAATTATGCTTGATTAAGTCAACGAGCAGTTCTTGCCGCAAAGAATAATGATGTACACGCACTGAATTTTATCATTCAATAAAAAATTTCTGGCGATTTGGTGACATACCAATGATCCCGACTGGTCTTCCGTTTGACTTCAAACGATTGCAATTTCCAGTTCGCTTAGTGTTTGCAGGATAAATTTCAAATAGATTATTTAGAAAATCATTGTTTTTCACATGGGCAGTTATACGTTGCCTGTTCACGAGTTGGAAAACCATCCGCTTTGTTTGTGTTAACGTCGGACCAAAAAACAAAAAATGTGGTTTACCTAAGAGCACTTCAATGAAACGGATAATTTGCGGATTCACTTTCATTTACTTATTTTTAGAGAAGTTCAACTAAAAAAACACTTCATTTTTGTGATCGAAATAAATTCATTACTGTTGTGCAATAAAATCAAATTTTTCCTTTTCAAATATAAAACAAACAAAAAATTCCTTCATCTTTCTCACGAAACCATCAGGTGGCGAAACGAAGTTTGTCGGGTTTGCTAGTTTAATATAAAAATATGGCTCACCCGATCGTCGCGAAAAACTAATCAACGCACTTCCTTCTCAGAAATTGAACCTTCTTTATAGAATAGCTTTAAAATATTTGAAATAGGTGCTGCCGTGTTTGAGGAAACATTGACCAAAGAGCAAATTTTGGATAATATACATATTATTTACACTTTTTCCTATAGGTTTCAAACGTTTCAAATGACTAGGAAAATAGAGAAAACATAAAGCTGACAAATCCGATCAGAATTTTAATGAATCTAAAGACCTATATCATGGACATATTCCGTAGAAAAACTTCTTGATAACTAGTGGGGTGCATGGCATCGTGCCTTAAGGAAAATTGCTGGAACTTCCAGTACCGTAATTAAAAACCTTGGTACGGAACCAAAAAAAATTTACACAAAATGTGTACACATTATTAAAATCTCTATAAAATATCTAATAATTTGATGTACATATGTCCAATAAACATTTTGACCGCCAAATGACATTTTTTTAAAATATTTTTATTGAGAGTCCATAACCGCTGGACCTGACTTCCCAAAAATTTAATCAGTTGTTCATCGTGTCGATACAAGAAAAATGATTTTTGAATTATTAAAATCGGACGCTCCGTTCTCTTAAAAACTGAGTTACCGTTTTCGGCATTTTTTGTCCCGTGTCTTCGGAACGGCTAGATCTGCCTTCGCCAAAAACGTGACCGTCAGAATGATATTTGAGTATGTTTTTTATATATACATATGTTAAATCTTTATAGACACATATCTGTGATAACTTACACCTAAAACAAGAAATACTAATTAATATATAAAATTTAGACTGCAAAATTTTGCAACTAATCTGAAAACATGTAATAAATATGTACTTGTTTACGCCCTTCAGTAGGCAAGTTTAACTTGCACTTCATATCATCAAATATTTAGGACTTTAGGTAGACACTATAGGAGAATTAATAAAAACATAAAAATCTGCCTGATTTATTATTTAATCAATCTTAATCTATTCCGAACGGTATTTGAGTTATGAAAATGAAATTTAAAATCCAATTACAGGGTGCAAGATAGGTATCATTTTGCGACATAGTTAAGATAATGATCATTCATTAAATTTTAGCTTGATTCCGTTAGAATTACATTCCGATACGATTTACTACAATCTTACAGAAAATAGAAAACTGTCAGGATAAAACAAAAAATTCTAGGCAAATAATATTCAAATATTCAAATCTGTGTAATTACTACATTTAATTAAAGAAAACCTGGCTTTTCGTTTTTAGTCATTTTATTTCACGCGGTATAAATGTAAATTAATTCTTAGAATATTTATTGCATACGAACAAACACGATACTATAATATTCAACTTTTATAATTCTTATTACATAATAAGTAAGAAGAGGAGTAAAGGATTGTGAAAATTAAGTACTGCTGATTTTACAATTCTTGCGTTGTTCTTTAATAATATTATGAACAAATGTTTTTAATTTTGATTTTGGATTAATTTGAGTAATTATTCTGATCTAAAAGTCAGATTTTGAAATTAAATTATTAATTATGAAGTTGATTCCGTAAGTCATCGACTATCGCGCGATTCTAGCAAAACTAGTTTCAATGCAAAGCTGTTGTTTATCCGACCAAACGAGAAAGATATTTACATGTAATTAATTCACTGAGCGAGGCAATTCTTAATATCAAAATGTACAAAAGCATATTCATTTTTCTGATGAAACTACATAGCAACTAAACAAATATTTTAGGTGGATTTAATTTATTTCAAAATATCCTCATAGCCTAATAAGGGCATATAATATATTGTATGATTGATGTGACTCATATATTACAATCCTTTGATTCATTTTTAAAAATTATACTAATTACACTAATCAAACCACATAACAAAAATCAGTTAAAAAGGCTGAACATTTCCTTATCTATGGCTGAACATATCAATGAATAAACATATGGCTAATAAGAGTTAATACAGTTCAGTATATTATTCGTTCTTATTGATGATAAATATAAAAAAATAAACTAATTCACGTTAATGATCTCATTTTGTAATTAAGGCTTTCTCATCGTGAAGAATTTACATAGAACAAAAAATAAATCCTAATTAAAAATTTTCAGCTTTATTTGCATCGAGTAGAAACCTAAGGGTGCATTACTATAAATAATAATAGAAAAGTTTCGGAGTTGTATCTAAAATTGAAGCAAAAAATCTGTTTAATAGTTCGAGTCTTTGGATATATCCATAGTGTGTTAAATTTATGGACCGATTCTGCCGATAACTGACAAATGTTATGGCAAGGCCATGAAGAACTTTTCATACTAAATATTGACAAAAGCCATGTGGTTGCTGTGCAGTCACGCGCATTTCTCAGGTTGTCAGATAGAAAACCTATCCTAGAAACCGCACAAATGTGAAAAAGACTATCTTAGATAACAAGGTTTTTCTGACCCAGCTTCATAACATACGGGCGACGTTGCAGTTTATGTGTAAAACGCCCGAATGCACAGCAAATACATGACATTTTGAAAATATTCAGTATGATTAAGTAGCATAATGTATGGAAGTTTCAGCGTAACATGGCCTTGCCATAACATTGGTCTGTTGTGCGGCAGAATCGGTCCCTTAAACATAATTTTATAACCATAATTTTCCATACATTTTATTTGCGATGCTATTAGTCAAATGCACTGCATTATATATTACATTAGTGACGAACTAATTTTTTATTTAGATTGATTGATTATCGATTTCCGTAAAATGTTGTAATCTATGTATCAGTTTTGAGAAAAATATTTCACTAGCTAATCTATTATTAAAAGTAACACAAAATACGCATGCCAATAGTGTTAACATTTAAAAGAGTAACAAAAATGAATAGGGCTTAATTTTTTTCTAATACTAATTTTATTTTCCACCTGATTGAAATTTAAGTCTTTCGCCAAATACTTATTTTATTTTCTATAAAACAAAAATTATACTGATCTTTAACACATGAGTTTCAAGCAAAAACAAAAGTTGCATAAACTTCCCCGATATTTCTAAATAATTAAATTAATAAATAAGGATTGAGAGTTTGCAGCGTATCAAATTTTGACAATACAAATTGAGATTGAAACTTTGACCCCGTCCATTTTTCAAAAAATCAGTTATGTCATAGACTCCTTATATTTTAGGATGTTCGTTTAAACTATAAACTTTAAAAAATATCAAGAACAGTTACAACAAAATCGTTATTTCATTCTCAACTATAAATTACGAAGAAATGACCAAACCGATCTGCACCAAAAACTCATCAACCCAAATCCCAACTCAAATCGTTCGAACTTTTAAAATCAGTTCTGAATTTTTTGCAAGTATAAAAATAAGAATAATTACGCACTTGCCAGCTAATTGTATAGATATCGACTCGGCCGATCGTCGCGAAAAAATTTTTCGCCCTTTTTGAGGAAACTCAAACGCACACACGGACATAGTTTTTTTTCAATTTTGGTCTCAAGCGATTCAGAGAGACTTTAAACCCCGAAAAACAATGTTAGCAAGTCAGATTTCCTCTTTCGCAAAGGTAAACATTTAATTGAAATATCAAAGAATAAATTAGCAAAGTGCGAATACATATTTCCTTCTAATTATTTTACATAAACCAGAACATAATCAACAAAATACTTGATCAAATAAGAAAAAATCTGAAAAGATCGGTCGAATCGAGAACACAGAAAACATTCATAATTTTTATTCCGTACGTAAATACACTATAATTTATTTTTTTATGATTGAATGCGTACTTGGTGATTGTGATTGCTGCCTGTGTGAATGTGTTACGACCTAGATGATCTAAGTATTCTCGCTTTTCCTTCCCCGAATAGCCACATGCAAATCCTGTCCACGAGATAGGCAAAAAAGAAATCAGCAAACAACACTTGAACCAAAACCAGACGAAACTGGGAATGAAAAATTAATAAAGCATTAGAGGAGACAATCTAAAAAAATATTATATGAGAAGTCTGAACAAAATGGCATTTTTCATTATTTAATGATATTATAACCAGTCTCAATCGATTTTACTCATCTTTGGTTCATTGTCTACAAGTAACATAGTTTTGTAGATATGCCCATATAGTGCTGACAAAATGACATGCAAAGTAAGGACATACTGAGATGCCGATTTTTAAGAAGGCAATTCGCAAATAAATTCTTTGGCCCCTTTGAGACATCAGCACATGACGAAGGTGCTCAAACTGAGCAAATTGGAACCTCGCAACCAACTTTCGCTTGATATAAGTGCAAGTCACTTCATTTTAACTGTGGAAGCTTCTGTTCTGTTTTCAGAAGTAGTTAAAGCAACAGTTGAAAGATCATAACCTATGACAGGTTTCAATGTAATTTTTTCTTGGCACCAAATGAACTACCCTGTAGATTTGCAAAATAGTCATAGATCATTTTATCATCATTTGCCTACTATGTCGTTTGGTGCATTGTATAGGTATATCATTTTGTTCGAAACTGAATAAATAATCAAAATTTTTAAATAATGCAATTGTATCGTTTTAGGTTTATATACCATTTTGTCCGTATTTCCCCTATCATTTATGAAAAAAAATGACGATACGCATTTGAAACTACGTAAATATTCTTGAAAAACGCGCCCCAACTGTTAGAATATTTTTAAAATAAATGTAGAAGTACTTTAGTCCGGCTTCCTAGGCCCTATATATCGGACTATCGGGCGCATTTTACAAAATTAAAGCTTATTTTACATTTATTTGAATATATATTGTTAGCGAAATCTATATAAGGCGTTTATTATTATATTTTAGTATATTATTATATTTTAGTATATTATAATATTAGTTAATATTATAATAGTGTGCCATGCTTTTGATTTAATCAGTATGGCATCTTTGTAAAAAACATGAGAATGTGACATATTTGTTTATATAAATCGGTGATTAAAAGGTCAGCTAACAATATATATATATTTAAAATATTTTGAAAATTTTAACAAAAAACATTTTTTTCTCCAAAAAATAAAAATTGCCGTTTGATGATTTCTAGTTTCTGATTGATATTGAGTGTTACGTGTTTTCGTTCCCTTTTTTTAAAAATCAGGGCTTAAATTTTGAAAACATGGTCACTGCACAATTAGGTGGTTAAATCTATTGATATATATGTGTACTATGCCATATATTCATTAGACTAACTTCAAAAAAAAAAGGACGAATCCTTCGTAGAACGTACGGGCTACGTATATCGTAGAACATGCTTTGTTCATGAACGTAGGCACAACAGAATTTACCATAAACACAACGATTATTGAACAATAGCGAGTTCTTCCGAATAATTCTGAACCACACAGAAAACGTTCTAATAGCCCTCGAGCGTTTTATTTGCTATAAAAGCACATTTTTGAAAGAAACTTTCGAAGAAATGCCGGACTATAGGACATTCCATACCGTTGGATGCCGGACTAAAAGACTTCTACTGTATAACTATAAAATCATAATCACATTTTGCCTTTTAACCCAATAAATTATACTAGTCTTATAGATAAAAAAACATCTAAAACGTAAATTATGAACTATGGACTATTATATCTTTGATCATGTATCATGACTTAGTTTAATAATGAAATTGTTCAATTCTAATTCCTGGAAGTACAATTTTCAAAGTATCGCAAAAAATAAACGAAATTCAACCAATCTTTCTTCAATTCTTGAAGGCAACGCTTTGTTTATCAGACCATGATATATCTTTAATAAAAAGTTTATAAATAATATTTACCTCAGCAGGAAAATCAACTATTTCAAATTGTTCGGCTAAATCTGGAAGAGCACCTGCAGCTAACGCAAATACCGCACCTCCTGAAGCTAAAATACTGTACAGTAAAGCCTTATGCTCTCGCAATGATTGCATGAATGGAGGTCCCTGAAAAAAATGAAAAAAAAAATGTTATGTGAAATATATGAATAATTTCTTATACTTGCAACTCACAATCCATGATAAGGAAATATTTCCTGAAAAACTAAAATTCTTTTTTTTTCAAAATTACATTTTGTTTTGTTGCTTGAAGCTAGTATGGTTAAATATTAAAGTTACTAATAACATGGTTATAATAAAAATGTAATTGCTTACCCGGTAATTTATAGCAAATGTAGAAACTTGCAATGCCATTGAAATAATGTATACTGTGGAATTAAGTAGTGAAGGCACAAATGGTTCATCCTCTTCCACTTCGACACTGAGTTTTACTTTAGGTTTTTCTATACTGAAATGAAATGCAGTTGAAAAATTATATAAATAATAATAACTACAGGGATTAAAATCATTGTACAAACCTTTCAGGAGTCCTAGCATGTGCTTGTTGAACCAAATAAACTAAACAACAGAAATGCACAGCAAATTGGGATAAAACGGTCAAAATAGTATACGCATTAAATATATTAGGCAGTGGACGTTGTCTTGACAAAGTTTTAAGAGGCTGTAAAATAAGGCTATATGTTAACAACACAGTTTATTCATACAAAAGAGTAGTCGAATATTCATCACATTTACATTGTTCACAAGTATGTTTAATAATAATAATATACTGGTATGATGCTTAGCGTCCTTTCGATTTGCCTTTTTTTTTTTTGAAGACGCGTCGTTAAATTTTTAAAATTGAGTTTTTGGTATTGCTAACCCCGCAAAACTATTAATGAACTATTAAAATAATGAAGAACTACTATGTGCAACTTATCTGACTAACTTATAAAAAAATCACCAAGTATTTTTATCAAGCAGTCATTAATTTTAATTTCGTTTTTTATAAAATTATTGAATTATTGTAGGTATAAGGGAAAATTTTATATTAAAATTGGTTTTTATTATAAAATTGGTATTTAATTTTGCTTTTTTTAAGTAGTATTTTTGTAACTTATTTGTCTATAATCTTGACATAGTTGCTACAAAAAAGAAACTTATTCATAACTACCAAAATTTGATAAAAAATATTTCTTCGATGTCCAAATAAACATATCAATCATTCATAATAAACTTGCAATTATAATCGTTTTAGCTATGAAATAAATAATGAATTTGACTGAATGAAGTAATGAATAACTAAGATGGAATGTTTCAGAGATCATTGTATGTATCTATAAATCCAATTTCTGGTAAAATTAGTTATATACGACATTGCTAGTTATGTTTTATTATTAGTTATATATAGATTAAATTTATTACCTTAGATCGGCTAATGAATAAAAAGCAAGCTGCCAGTAGAAGCCCTTGTAATGTCGCTTGACCATCACTAAATTTAATACCATCAAGATAAAGAACAGATTGACTGTATGCTAAAATTAATGCATTTAGCGCAAGAATTTTGAACATCTGAAGAGTTGTGACCAATGTGCATCTGCCTTGTTTAATTATATGACAAACTGAAAAAAAAAATTCAATGAGAAGCGCTTTTATGCCATCTGAAAATTCTTAAAGCAACTTGTATGCATTTGAAAAATATTATAAATTAGTAATTTTTTTTCATAATTTAAAGGAAATTAGATGCTATATAGAATATAATTTACTATATTTTAAAAAATTCAATTTTTTATATATGCTACTTTTGTTAGAAATAATAATTAATTACATATTTTATTAATTACTTACTGCATTGAATTGAAGATAATTTACTGGTGAAGGGAGCAGCTATACTGGCATCGCCAAGTTTGACAATGGCTACTTGATCCTCGTCCAATTCTCTCATTATTTTATTCAATTTTTCTTGTGCCTCTCGTTGCCTCTGTTGAGCTGATAAAAGTGGGTTGAGTTGCTGATTAGGTTCAGTTAGACTCCTCAAATTAGCGCCGTGTACTGAAGAAGCATTTCTCCGTTCGTTGACTGCTTTTTGATCATATAACAGAACATACTTACTTACATAACAAAAAACAGTTGGAAATATTTTTATAATTTTTCAGTATAAGTAATTTGATTATTAATAACATGAAAATTTCTACAATATTACTTGGACAAGTCCATTTAAAGGCAATAAAATCCTTAGTATCATACCATGACTTACAATCGTAAGTGACCTGACTTAAGAATCTTTCAAGATTCGAGCCGCCAAAGAAGCTATTTGTTTTTTCAATATATGAGCAAAATTTGAGATACAAACTTAATGGCAAAATGAAATTGAGAGACAAAATTAATGGCAAAATGAAAATATAAAAAATTTCACTGTTGTAGCAATGATTTTCTTGTCATAAAAATATTTTAGCTGTTTTGATGATAGTAAATTATTCTATAGTTAGTCATTTCAATTGTGCAGTAACAATTAACCCACGTAAAGGATTACATGTCTAACTCATTTCCACAATATCATGAATGAACAGGTAACAATACATATTTTTTTTATAAAAATAAAATTATTTTTAATATTCAAAAAACTTGACAGAAAATATAGTGCTTGAACAAATTAATGGCCTTTCAATGTATTTATATGAAAAAAAAATTGCTTTGAGATATGAGCAATTTGACATATGAGCGTGGTAATGAAATGAATTAAACTCGTATATCGGGATACCACTGTGTTTGTCATTAAGATATTGAGAAACATTAAGAAATATTGGTTCAAATTACCTCGATCTCTAAGCTTATCTTTAAGTTTAAGATCATCTTTGCTAGGCAATCGCTCAGGAGCATTACTAAGAATAGCAACTCCCCATGGGCATGTTTTAGAGCACCGACATCATTTGTTCCATCTCCACACATCAATGTACTATATCCCAAATTTTTCAAAGAGACTATTACATATTCCTTTTGTTTAGGTGAAAATCTTGCAAATACAACTATGTGAGGCAGCAAGTTACCCAACAAAGTATTATGATGTTCCTATAAAAAATAAACCATATAAAAATATTTATGGTATACCTAAATTACAAAAATTCATATATATTTTTTTATTTTGTATTATTATAACAATTTCGTATTATATTTTCTTTAAAAAACTAAGATAAATTTAAATTTAGATTATACAAGTAACAAGTAAGATTTTAAACATTACCTGAAGGTAAACAAGACCTTCGCCAGTTATACATAAATCATAATTACTTGTTAACTCATTAAAGTCATGTTCAACCCGCAGCTGTAAGGTTCCATCTATAGATAGCCATCTAAAAAAATAAATAAATTCATAGGTAATAAATTTATAAATGATGATATAAGAATTAATTATAATTGCAAAATACTCAACCTCCATTGTTCAGATGTTTCAGTCAGAATTAAAGTCTTTGTTTTTTGTGTAAATTTCAATTCTTTTGCAACATGACAAGCAGTTAAAGGATTATCACCTAAAAAAAGAAAAATATAACTCTAATACTATGTATATATAAATATATTCATTACCAGTTATCATAACAACAGCATGTGACGAGTTAACAATTTCTTTGATGACACTCTTTGAATCAAGCTTCAATGGACAGGATATTATTACAAAGCCAGCAAATTTAAATTCTTTCTCCACAGATTCCGATTTAAATCTCTAAGTTCTGCTGATGTTAAACTTCCAAGTGATCTCCAACCCAGAGCCAAAACACGAGCACCTCTCCTTGATAAATCTAAATAAATCTTTAAGAGCATAATTTTATTATCCTGAGTATCATGTAAGATGAATTTGAGTAAAATATTTAACACTTTATTAACAAATTTATGCAATTTATGCAATGTCATCAAATCATATAATCAACATTTTCTTATTTGCAAAATATATATAAATATTATTTATAAATAAATTATATATTATGCTATCATTTCATTTCATTATTAAAAATTATGCTATCATTTCATTTCATTATTAAAAATTCATTCTGATACCTTTTCATAATCCTCAGGAACTTCGACAAACATACTTTTCAGGGTTTCGGGAGCTCCTTTAATTGTTGCAATATACATTTGGTCATTTGAATTTGGAACATTATAGCCAGCAACAACAGACATTCTTTTCAGTGATGATGAGAAGTGGAATCTACTAAAAATTTTCAAACCAGGACTTTTGCCTAAAAGATAATTAAAGCTTATTATATTTTTTTACAAATTTTATAGATAGCATAATACTAAATAGATATATAAAAAGATAATGCATTTTTGACAATTTTCTCATTACTAGTGCATTAATCATCTTATAAACATTATTGTGATCAAAATTTATTGACCAACTGCTGCCAAGATCAAATATTGATATCCAATGAACAACAGTCCTCAAAACCAAAAAAAACTACACATAAAAAAAAACTTTCATTAAAAAATTAACAATGTGGCCATTTATTTCATGATAGCAAAGTCCTTTAAGCCCAGTGTTACCCTATTATTTTTCAACATAGTATATTAAAATTTTGTACCTTTTTTGGGAATCACAGCATCAGCTTTAGTTAATGTCCAGTCAACAGCTGTTAAAGCAGCCTTCTCTAAGGGATCTCCAACCAAACCATCGTCAAGCTGAGCTAATGAGTGACAAGTAGCTAAAACTTGCAGTGTATTCATGGGGCAGGACTGTATTGGACTAACTTTAGCACCTATATAATTAACATAAAAAAAAATTAGCTAGAAGGTTTGCAGTATTTAAAAATAACCATTAAATTATAATACTCCAGACACAAGATCTACATACCCTGTTCATCTAAACCAGCTACACCCTCAACAACCAAATTATCACTGGTTAAAGTACCAGTTTTGTCAAAACAACAAATCTCAACTTTTCCTGCAAAAGGTATTCTAAAAGGTTCTGTGCAAAAAACGTTAAGTTTTGATAATGATAATAATGAGGTATTAACGGCTAAACTCAATTCAATTGGTAATTCAGGAGGTACAACTGAAGTCAATATCAAAGTGCATTCCAAAATAATTTGTACTTGTTTCTTTCCTCATCTTCACTGCCTAGAAATGATTATAAAATAATATAGTATGTTTTATAGAGTATTTTTAAAATTTAGCCGTACCTTTCACCCAAACATACACAACAGCAGCAACTGCAAAAATCAACAGGAATAAAATAAATCCAAATGTTTCCAAATTATTAGCAGTCACTCTCTTAACTCCAAACAAAATTGTACGCAACAGTTTTCCCTACAATATAAATTAGATTAGAACAAAATACATATTGCCCACATGATATATTGAAAAGATTGACTCAAATTTATTTTGTTTATTTTTTGATTAATAAAGAATAAAATACCTGAGAAGTTTAAAACCAGTTCTCAAAACATATGCAACACATCCACCATCTGGTGGTCTGTTTCCTGATGTCTTGGCAGGTGGAGTATGTTGCACAACTTTTGTACCACCAAACAAAATATGCAACTTTCCTTCACCTCTGGATCTAAAACCTTATCTTGATCAAATAATTCAACCGGCTCTTTCATTTGAGGTACAGATTCTCCTGTCAACATACTCTCATCAACTATACAAGGACCTCTTAATAGCACTAAGTCGCAAGGTACTAAATTATCATCTTGAGATCGAGTAATTGATACTTTATCACCAGGTACCAACTCATTTGACATGATCATTTTCCATTTTCTATTTCGATAGACAAAAATATTATAAGGTTTGTTTCCCATTTTACGAATTTCAGCCATATTTCGTAATTGTTGCTGCACTAGTGTACACTCAAACAAAATTAGCATGACTAACGTAAATATAGAATAGTACCAATATTTGTCAAGACACCAAAGTGCAACACAAAACACTTGAAATACAAAGAAAGGGGCAGTAGCACGCTCTTTAAATAATTCTTGGAATTCGGGTACAACCTACAAAGATTTTATTAATGAAACTAATATGCTAATTCATAAAAATATGTCTTAAAACAAATAATATGTAATAAATGTATCAAGTGAAGATATTTATAAATGTTGAGCATGATTAGTAATGATTTGTAATTAGTTTCATAATTTTTGATCATTCCAATATAGGTTTAAGTTCTAAATTAAGGGTTTTAACAATACCATATCCAGCTGATTTTTGCCATATCTAGACTCAGCAAGTTGCACATCACTGTCTTCTTGGTGACCTTTAGATTCTGAATAGTAGTCTAATGTATAATTAACTGGAAATTCTATACATTTAAATTGCTTTTTATCATAGTTCCAAATATATTTAGTTTTTTGAAATATAAACCAATGTATAAATTCTTTACTACCATCTTCTTTTGTATGATATAATTTGAACTATTTCGGAAAAACCATTATTAGCTGTTGGAACTACTTTTGCTATAGATGCCTCTTCGGGCCCTTTGACCTACAATATTTTATAGAAACGACATTTTAAATAGTTAGGTTATGTTTGAGTAATGATAAAAATCACGTGAATCTTGAATAAAATATATGCATCTAAAATTTAATGTTAAGATATTAAAAATATTAACTTACGGGTCGGCATGCGAGAAAACATTGGACGTGCACAGTCCAATAGCAGCACAATGAAACTAATATTTGAACACATCCTATTATACCTAAGCACAACCACCCTGCTTCATTATATTCCGTAAAACCATACACAAATATCCATAAATAAAATAATACTATATAAATAACTATAAAAGGTAATAAATTGCCTTGTAAATACAAGGTAACGGTTGATATAATTTTAATAATGCACAAGATCGTCTAATTTGATATTATTTTTCCCAGTCATAGTTTAAATTATCTTTTTAAATGTAAAAAACCAGCGTTATTGTTGTTATTCGTACAGAAATTTATTAAAAATTATAAAATGCATATTTACATACGTTGCAACAAAAACTTGCAAATGTCATATGGGTAATGTATAAAAGCGTGTCAAATATAAGTGTCACCAACACACGAAAATAAAAAAGTGAACATCATCAAAAAATAATTTAACATTTCAATGGAAAATTTAAAAATACATTTTACTACATTACATTATTTGGTTGTTTCATTCAAAATGTGATCTCGTTCATACAAACAAACTTGTAATTTATAAATAAACAGAAATAGGGATTTAAAAAAAGTTGGTTGCGAACAACCACCATAAATTGACATTACATGAAAAAGGAAAGGGCTCAATGTCGACTATAGTCACAGGAAAATTATCTTTAAAGAAATTTGAAATTTTATAGATACATTTAATTAAATGATTCGACATATCGGTAGAACGAATTGCGTTCAGACTTATTTTTTTATCAGGATCGAAATCTGGATTAACTATGTCATCGTTAATATATTGGTCCCTTTTGTTCTGAAGCAGATTTTTTGTTGAGTGTTCGGTTGCGGAGGATAATTTGTCATCATTCTATTGGAATATCTTGATACGTGCGCGGTAATATATTTATTATTTTTCTTCCAAATATTGTGATGAGCCAAATCTTCATTTCTTTTATTACGTAATTTATGCTCGATACTCCGTATTAAGTCGCTGATAATCAAATCGGCATCAGATTGCATTTGGTCAAACCTGAAATGTATGAAAAGTCAAAACAATTTATTATTTAAATATTGATATTTAAAATATAATTAAATGATATAAACATTTAAAATATAATATTAATTATTAGGAAATAAGGAATTTAAGATTCTTATGAAAATTCAAATTTATATTCAGGGATAAAAGAAGAGTGTCTAGTACGTCTGGTACGACTCTTTAGTGATCTAAAGGTCTTGCTAAAGATTGCCCGCTCGTGTCTTAATTATTTCTGGGACCAATTATTTTCGTGTTATTGTTTTATATTGCTCAATCAAAAAATACATACTGTCGTAAAATTTTCAGCATCCTGCCACAAACCCACTATTTGTAAAATCTTAGTAGTTTTTCATTTTACATCCCGCTTGATAACTGATCAATAATAATTGCTATTGTTTCTCAATAAATAAGAGCTATAAAGACATCAGTTAGTTCTATTTTTTTCTAATGTTACAAGTGGCAAATTTTAGTGTGTTTGTTATTTTCCTAGATCAACACTCATTTTTTAGACTAAACCGCGGTTCTCTTCCTAGCAACTGGAAACGAGTGGGACGGCACTTATTTCTCTCAGTTTTATTTCGGCAGTTATGGTTGATTATACCCAACAAACGAAGTTATAATGTTAAAATTATCGACAAATTTCGATTTTATTTGAAGAAATTTATGAGTTTGTTATGTGAGACTCAAAAAAGACATAACTTAAACAATATTTGAATTACTAAATTTATGTCTTCGTCTGAAAAAGAAATGTATAAAATCACATTTTTTTGAATAAAATCGTTCTTAGTGAAAAAGTGTTAGTGTATACTCAATCAAACAGGTAATTAATTCTGTTTTTAAACCTTTTTTTAAAAACTGTCTAATTTTTTAACATTTCTAATATTTTGTTATATAATCAACTCATTTATGTTTATTACTTTCATTTGTTTATATTGCCATATTTCTGTAATGTTATTTCAATTTAATTCATTTTATATAAAAAATCCACCATTACTTTTCATAAATATAGTTTTGTTTAAATTTATAAGATCATGTTAAAAAAATGTTTTTTTTAAAAAAAAACTTTTCTAAATATCTACAAATCTAAAAACAAACTAATATATATATATATATATATATATATATATAATATATATATATAATATATAAATTTTATATTTTTTTTTGTATTTTTCCTAGTTTGATATGTACATATAACTTTTTCCTTTTTTATTTTATATTTAATATCAACTATTGTTATTCATGTAATGTTTTTTTTAGATTGCTGAATAATAACACACGACATCTTATGCAGGGCCGGATTTAGAAATTTGGCGCCCTGGGGCACTGACAAAAATGCCGCCCCATACCTGACATTTTACTTAAATAGTTCTTATATATCTTTTTTTAAAATTAAAATAACTATTTGATTGCAGAAAATTTTATTACGCATTACATACTATGAATAGTAGTGCCTTATGGCAAAGTGCTGTAACTTCTCGTATCAAAAATAGAAATTAAAAAAAAAATTGTTTTTTTGAAAACTGAAAAAAAAATGAAATATGTTAAAATTTTGAACTTTTTTAAAGCAATCGCGCTCCTTCAGCTGCGTAGACACAAAATACAGAAGCGTGTAAGCGCGATAAAAAATGTTTACAGAACCCATAGAATGTATACAAAATTTACACTTATCATTAAAATATCTATAAAATATCTGATAATTTGATGTGCATATGTCTAATAATCACTTTTGATCACCAAATGCTTCTTTTGCAATTTTTTTTATTGGATCACCGAAACCGCTAGATGTGCCCCCAAAAATTTGAGCAGTTCTTCATTTTGTCAATACATGTACATTTTTATGATATTGGACGCTCCATTTCTCAATAACTGAATTATCATTTTTGGAATTTTGGTCCGAATCTTCGAAACAAGTTGGACCTGCCTTGGCCAATAATTAAACAACACGTCTTCTTATCAATTGGAATCGAATCATTCAAATTGGTTAATCCGTGTTCTCGAAATCGACTTGAATAATTAAAAAATATTAGATTTGTATTGATGGGGAGACGTTCTGATTAGTTTTTGGCACAGGAAGGTCCAGTCGTTTCAAAAAATGGTAATTGAGTTTCGATATTTCGTCTCTGAAACAGCTATGCATCGCGATTGCTTTGAAAAAAGTTCATAATTTTCAAAAAAAATCAAAATATAAAAAAGAGTTTTTAAAGTCAAATTTTTACATTTTTCAAAAATTTTTAAAGCTCTTTATAGAATGTAATTTCAGTACGGAAAAGTTCCAGTAATTTGCTATAAGCTTGGAAGTGCACGATTTCTTCATCTTAATGAAGATCTTAATCGAGATCTGAATAATATATTTTCCCTAAACTTTCAGCTCATTAACGAATTTTTATATTAGCCAAATTGCCGAATTTGATAATGACTTACGAGTATTAACCAATTTGATAATTTACGTTCGGAGAGGAAGGCAGGCAAAATAATAAATTTTATTAATCGGTTATTTGAACTCAAGTTTTGCATTGCAATAGTATTATGTTTTGTTTAATTTTTTTTTCTAGAAATAAAAAATGTTATTAAAACAATCAGTTAACTATAGTATACATTGTATAGATTTTTTTCTTGCTATCCAAATTTTGCCGCCCCCGAAAATTTGCCGCCCTGGGCAGTAGCCCCGACTGCCCTACTGTAAATCCAGCACTGATCTTATGTGTCAAAACGTTTAATAGTATAAATAATTTTTCTATTTTAACCTTTTTTAATTTGACGATTGGGCTGCAAAATACTTCAAATAGGTATATCAGCATATTTTTTTTATAAAACAGGATAAAGTTGATCTTATTGTTCTATTCTCAGCATTTGTAATATTGTTGCAAAATAATTTTGTTAATTATCTATTATTATACGCTTTTGAATATTAGTTTTATAAAACAGATGAAACATTTCAGAATATCACGTACTTGGTCATTCGAAAATATTTTCCATTTTTGGGCAAAACATTTATTGCACGACGCTTTTTGCCCCTGCGACTTTTACCACGTCCCTTCTTGCGTTGGGACTCTTTCTTCTAGATTTACGTCCGCTTCTACGGCTACGGCTACGGCCACGGCCACGGCGTTTGCCCTTGCGTCTTTTAGGCGATTTGGATTTTGATCTGACAAATATATATATGTAATT
>NW_020537646.1:34604419-34641127 GCF_003426905.1 Ctenocephalides felis
AATTTTCTCCAATTTTGGTCTCAAAAGATTCAATGATGAACGCAGATCGGATTTTCTGGTAACTTCTCTTTTAGAGAGTAAATTAGAAGCAGTAATAATTGCTCATAGTGTATTTAATAAATTAATTGTAAACGGACAAACTAATTTTGTAAAAATGTTTATTGAAATTAATACTAATTTCCATCCACGTATTAGATTTTAATTGAGAATATATAACAATAATGTTAATTAAAAATTAACAAAATAAGAATGTTTAAGTATCGATTACAGTTCTACACTATCACTATATTATTTTAATCTTTAGAATATTTATTATAAAAATATTTATTTGAATTTATTTAAAATAAAATTATGTATTATTCACACAAATTGTTCTCACAATTAGAATTTATATAACATTTGATGTAGCATATACCAATAAGGAGTATGCTAAAATTTATAAAGATTGATGAAATAATTGTTAACTTCAATAGATTCTTTAAGAAATTCTCTGAATTATTGATTTTAAATTAAATAGCAACTACCTTAATGAGGGGCTCAATAATCATAGATAACTTTTCAATAATTAAATTTTTTAATGTGCATAAAATCATGTAACAATAAAAAAATAACGTACATATATGGAATATATTTATACTTAAGAACCCAATACATAATAAAGCCCAGAAAACATCCTAGTCTTAAAAAAATGTATTTTTTGTAATATAAATAATCCAATCTAAAAAGTGTTCATGTGACAACCATCCAAATATTTTTTATGAATAGGGTATTATCTTTTATAAATATAAGAAAAGTTTTACGGCAATACGATTAAATAAGAGCACTTATTAATTAATTTTGAAAATAAATTATTTTTTTAAGTACTTTCCCAAGATGATTGATGTTTTTTATACATGTCGATAGTTTTATGTGCGTAAGTTTGATAAATGTAAAATCAAACATAGATTATTTGTAATTATAACAATGTTTTCAATATCCAATATTTTGCAAAATTGCAAATTTCTTATATGCAAATATATTTAAAAACTCTAATAGTACAGATTGCGTCATATGGCCATTTTTAACCATTTTATTGTTTTTAGAAACAATTAAAATCATAAAAAATTGTATGCAGTAAGAGATAGAAGTCTGTTAATGCTCATTCTAATAATTCTCTTCGGCTATAAAACATTTGTAACGCAGTGCTAAAAGTTTATTCGTAATAAATATTGATAAGTAGAGAAAATGATAATAATCATATTTAGAATGAATTTATTCTAATATTTATGCCTCAATGCATAAATGATAGCAGTCTTATTCGCGATTAATAAATTTGATTAAAACCACAATTTATAATTTTTATGCATAAAAACGTAAAACAAACATTATTATAATGGAGTGTTCATTTATTAAACATGTTTGATTTGCAACAAGTTTTGCAAGCTCTGTTTAACACTTCTTATCCAATTGTCCCCATCAGATTATCATGTGAGATATTAGGCCTCGTAGTCCTGAATGAAATAAGTGTGATTTAATCATTTAAAATCTCTGGGAGAAACCAGGTTGAAAGTTAATCCAGATAATATTATCTAGAACACAGATAATATCATCAAAACACATTTTTCTGAATCAATACCAATTCATTTCACGGGACTTGTTTAATATCAATTTTAGAAATCATAAAATTAACGGTGAATCCAATTTGTGTTTATGAAGTTATTCAGAATGGTTAAGTGAGCGATTTCCAATGTAAAACTGATTGAGCGCTAATTATGTTAATTGTTTTGATTTTAACTTGTTTTTTACAGTATTGAGATATATTTAAGTATATTTTAAATCACGGCTATTGAGATTACTAAAGACTTACTATTCCTGCGGCGATTACTAAAAAATAGTGTGGTGATTATCAGTGAAAAATGAAATATGAAAGTTAATAAATTGTGAATTTGTTTACAAATTTGTTGCAAGTTTTGTGAATTGTTCATAAGAACAAATTAATAGTTTCATCTAAAATAATATTTGCAAATAGCATTTAACAATGGATGTTGAGGAATTAGGATTGGTGAGATTTGTTTGATGTATATATATATATATATATATATATATATATATATATGCATATAGTGTTCAATTTTCAAACCAATTTTTCGTATTCTGTACCTCTGCTATAAATTCCTAGTATTTTTCCTTCTCGTAGACCATCATCTGCTTCATCCTAGTATTAACATCCTTGTTTTCATTGTTTCCAATTTTCCTTTTATTAGACATATATATCTTGATAATTTTTTGAAAACACTGGATACAATTTTATTTTTATCTTGCATTTTTTTCTGGTCTTCTGGTGCACCTTATTTTAGAGAACTAATTAGTTCTCTTTACTTTATTTTAGTAATTTTAGTAATACTTTTAAGTATGTAACATACTAAAATTCAAAGTATCATTAGTAATAACTTTTAGTGAATGTATTTTTATTTTTTTAGTGTTTATTTTAGAACAATTTGAGATTAAACATTTTGAAACAATAGGAAAAAGTGAACTTCAATTCCTTCAATTTTCATATAATTAACTATACACTTATTATAATAAGGGTATAATTGTGAACAGTGTTTGAAGGAGAGAACATCTCATTCAAAAAGCTCTCTCTGCCAAGTGCACATATATAACTTCAACATATTTTATTTTGAATTCCAAGATCCTTCAAAAGGCTCTCTCTGCCAAGTGCTCATATATAACTCCAACATATTTTATTTTAAATTCCAATTATTTGAATTTTCTTATGAATATTCTTTTTCTGTTTCCTGATGCACCAACTTTTATTTATATTTCTTAGTAGATCATCAATCATTTATATCCTTTAACCAACTTTTTCAATATTCCTTCTCTATTTCATTCAACACATAAACATTGTAACTTTAGATAGTTCACATTGTTTTACATTATTTCCATGTAAAAACTTCTTCTGATGTGAACTTATTGATTTTTCATACAAAATTATTGCATTTTATTAAGAACTATTTCACATGATTCCAAAAACTATTTTAAATTAAATTTTAGGAACAAAATTGATTTTGAATTCAATTTATATCAGAAAATCAAAAATTTTATTTTTTCTAATAAGTTTCTAATAAGCGTTGGTAAGAAAATTTTTTATCTTACCAGGTCATAGAACTGTTAAGTTGTTGCAGTTTAAATAATAATAAAAACTTATTCATTATATATTACAGTCACTTCAGCAATTCGGATGGCTGGACTACGTATTTTTTGTAGCAATGCTGCTGATATGCATTTTTATAGGAATATATTTTGGTTTTATAAAGAAAGTAGACAGCGAACAAGAATACTTGGCTGGAGGAAGAAATATGCTTGTTACTCCGATTTCTATGTCACTCATTGCCAGGTACATCGATAATAATAAATCACTATTCATAATTATTATTTAACGATAATAAGAATCATAATAATTATTTGAATGATATTGTTTTCAGTTATATATCTGGAATAACATTATTAGGATTACCAGCAGATGTCTATAGATTTGGAATGCAATATGCATATGTTGCATTTGGAATTATTTTTACAGGATTTGCAATGAATTATATATACTTGCCAGTATTCTTAAAACTTAATATTACTTCAACTTATGAGGTAAATAAATTGAAAATTGAAATATAAAATTATATTTAAAATTCTATATTTTTTTATTTTAGTATTTAGAGTTACGATTTAACAAAAAAGTAAGAACTTTTGGATCTATATTATACACAATAGGAAATGTAAGTAACAATATCTATAAAACGCCAGAGCTTATTTAATTTTAATCTATTTTAACTTTTATGCAGATAGCGTATTTGCCAATTGTGATTTATGTTCCTGCTTTAGCTTTTAATCAAGGTAAGCAAGGATATTAACATATATAATTTAAAACTTAATGTTTATTTTAATTTTACTATTACAGTTACTGGCGTAAATGTGCATGTCATCACACCAATAGTATGTCTGGTTTGCATTTTCTATACATGTGTGGTAAGTTCTATTCTATACTAATTACCAATTCAAATTATTAGGAAAAATATTTCTCCATTATATAAAAATCGAATAAAAAAAAATACTAAGATAAAATGGCAATATCAAATTCTTGGTTTTTATCCCCTCGTATGGATTTGTTACAAGTTTGAAAAAAAAAGAACAATTATTAGTAAAATTTGATTGCCACAATTTCAATGACCATTTTAATATAATTATGACTTAAATCAGGTTCCACACAAACTCTAAGGAAAATTACTAGAGGTCAATCAGGAAACGTTTGATGACAGCATGTTTTAAATGTATAAAACAATATTTTCACTTTAATAGATTTTTATCATTTTTTTGTTTTCTAGGGAGGTCTGAAGGCGGTAGTATGGACCGATGTTATCCAAACTGTCGGAATGTTTGGTTCAATAATTCTAGTTATCATAAAAGGTACTATTGATGTTGGTGGATTCGGAACTGTGATGGACAGAAGCTGGGAAAGCGGTAGATTAGAGGCACCCGAGTAAGAAAAACATTAATAATATAAAATTTAGTGTTGATAGTTTAATAAAGTCAAACAGAATCTCCACTATTTTTTTAATATAAAAGATCAAGACTTTTTAAAACTTTCTATAAAATTTTAAATTCAGTTTAAAAAGGTTTCCAAAGCGACACGTTTCAGTTTTAAGCAAAAATCCCTATAAGTAATACGTATAATTGCTTGTAACATTATTAAATATTTTTAAAAAATCTTTTAAATATTCTTGTTCTGAATGTATTCTCATAAAAATACATAATGTTCTTTATTAATGTGATTCAGTTTAAACCCAGATCCTACTGCAAGACATACACTATGGACATGCGTTGTAGGCGGTTGCATCTCCTGGTTGCAATCAAATGCAGTTAGCCAGAATATGATCCAGAGATATATTGCTTTGCCTAGCTTGAGAGCAGCTCGAAGGTAAAATATAATATTGTATATAAAGTTCAAATATACAATCAAATTGCTCTGATAACTTTGTTTTGATTTCCATAATTTTGTTTGTTCCATAATACTCTAACCGATTTTCTTCCTATTATAGAGCTGCTTGGATCCTGGTAGTTGGAGTTGCTTTATTGATTACAATATGCTCCTATTGTGGCCTCCTCATGTATGCTACTTATTACGATTGTGATCCTCTAACAACTAAGGTAAACATTATTCCTCATTTTTGCATTATTTGGGCCAGCGGTGGCGATATCGGTTAGAGCGTGGGCTAGCAGCAACTAGTTCCAGGTTCGCTGGTTCGATTCCCGCTACCGCCGTAGCACGACATGAGGCAGCTTTCCATGTCGAATTTCCACTTGGGGTTATAGATCACAATATAATTCAAAGTGCAAATCGTCATTCGTGGACATAGCTGCAACATCCAATCACATGTTAACTATTAGGCGTAAGAGCTAATATCAAAAATATCCCATACATAAGAGAATGGTAAATCGATGGATTGCCTCTCAAAAAATAAGTAGCCATAAGTCTTAACCAACAGCTTATAGAACACATAAGAGTTCTGATTGCTGTTCAAACAATTACAAAAAAAATGCATTATTTATTACATGCTATTCAATTGTTATCTAATTTCTCTGTATACAGTTGGCACGAGTTAAAGATCAAATGTTGCCTTTGTTTGTAATGCGGACATTGAGTGGAGTTCCTGGATTATCTGGATTATTCATAGCTGGTGTATTTAGCGCAGCGTTAAGGTAAAAATATTTGTACCAAGTGATCGTATTGTATCTATAATTATCCAGTTAATATTTTTTACTGTTTTGCAATAGTACTTAGCAATTACAGTTCATTTGCCTCTGGTATATACTTAGTTCCATTGAAAAGATGACGTCACATTGACAAATTATTTATTTAAAAATAATCTTTAATTTCCAATGATAATTTGATATTACCCATATTGCATATTTGATAGTAAAAAAATTAATTGTTGAAAATGCCATTTGCAAAAATTCATCAATAATTAACATCTTCTAACGTTGAATGATGATTCTACTTTTATTTATAGAGCTAATTTATTTGTATATAATATTTAAATTTATTAACATAGGCCTTTTCGGCCTTTTATAAGAGTTATACCGCTGGAATATTTATGCTTCTGCTATTTTATTGCCGTTAGATATAGATGCACACCTCAGGCAGCCCGACATCAAGCAGTAATGATAATAGAAAAGATTTGCTTTGAAATAAATAAACGACATTAAAGTGTCATAATATCATTCCACCAATTATTTAAGGAATATTATTAACGTTTATATGAGTAAGAATCGATTTTTCTTGCTTTGATAGCGGCGCTTTGTTATGTAGTCTGATTAAAAAATTAATTAAATAAAGTAATTAATGAATACAACGCAGGATTTATTACTGAACACAGTATCACCTTCGTTATTTGAGAATAAAATTTTAATGCAAATTTTTAATACGGGCTGGCCGTGGTCCCGTGGTAAAAACGTGGGCTAGCAAATCCTAGTCCCGGGTTCGAATCCAACCTCGGTCGGTTCGGTATCAAAGCAGCTTGAAACCAAATTTTCACTTGAAATCATAGATTTCAAATATGATTTCAAGTGAAAATGGCCTTTCGTGGGCATAGCTGTAGTGGCAACATGCCACTTGGAAGTAAAAAATCATCACTGTTACAACAATTGTAATAATAAAAATTCAGCACATAGAGATGAGACAACTGTTTGGGTTGCCATCTATAATAAAGCAAACGTAGTTTGTAAGAGATTCATCACAACAGCTCATAGAACCCATTAGTTCTGATCGCTGTTCAAATAAATCCAAAAAAAAAATTCAATACTTTTACGGTTGTATGATGATATGGAATATAGTTACGCAAACAAGAATTGCATACTTAACAAGTTCTGTACTTAATTCTAAATTACCTGCATATCATCTATACCTTAGGCTACATTTGTGTTTTCTATTTTATTTTATATTACCAATCATCACAAAAAACTAGCTTTAGAGTTGTATAAAATGACTCACCCTTTCAGGTTTAAAAAGGTTAGAACTCGTTGTTAGCTGAATAATTATTATTATTAATTGAGTTTATTTTTTTCAAATTTCTTCCTATTTTAATTTATATGTTATATCTTTATAATTTATTTATTAAATACAATTAAAGAATAGCCCTTTGAAAGCCATTATAATTAAATATGTCGCTCTAATTAGATTGTGTAGGCAGATTATAACTTATATTGGAAATAATAAAAAATCATTACAGTTCTCTATCGACTTGCCTCAACTCCATGTCAGCTATCGTTCTGGAGGACTTCGTCCGTCCAGTAGCAAATTCTCGTGGTCATACATTGACGGACCGTCAAGCCTGGTACGTGATGCGGCTGGTGGTGCTCTTCGTCGGTGCACTTTGCGTTAGCCTGGTGATGCTCGTGGAACGCGCAGGCACTGTTTTCCAACTCACGTCCAGCGTCGAAGCCATCACGTGTGGACCTTTACTTGGAATTTTCACAGCTGGAATGCTCATACATTGGGTCAACTCTAAGGTAATAAATGTTCAAGGTAAGAAGTTATTATAATTAATTAGTTGTATATCCTATATTAGGTAATTTGCAAAGTGTGCTTTCAAAAAATATATTTTTTAGAGAATTTAATTACCAAAATAAACCAATTAATTATTTTAATTAATTTGTATTATTATTGAACACATAAAAAAAGTTTATAGATGAGCTGTCAAAATACAACATCAAATTAGAGAGTTAGAGTAGTTTTATGAAAAGTTATTATACTATCAATTAATAGTTATTTCGACGAGCGGCAAGAAAGATCGCTTCAGAGCAAATTGATTCTAATCAAAAATACAGGGTGCGCCATTTATATGTGGCCAATGGAAATGTTGAATAACTTGAACAATTTTCAATGAATTTTGATAAACTTTCTTTTATTATAAAATAAAAAACCTTACAATTTTTTCCAGCTATATTCGAAAAACAACGTCGATCAAATGACTTCTTTTATTCTGTCAATGTTAATCAATGTTTTCACTGACCACGAATTGATCGCGCACCCTTTAATAAGGCAGATATATCGATTGAAATGCATTTAGATATTATAAATATTAAAACTAGTGGTTGATGGCATCGTGCCTTAAGGCAAATTGCTCTAACTTTCCGTACCGTAACAAAATCTTCGAGGAATATTTAATGTTTTCGAATAGATAATTATGAATACTTAATAATTATATAAAATAAATTGCAAAGTTAAAATTATTTATTTAAAGAATATAAGCGTGCTTTAGAACTTTCACAAGAATTAAAATTAAAATCTGAATTATTGTAAAATTAAATAATTTTTTTTCCAACAGCAATTGTTCTGCCAACACAAGCAAAAAGGTTTTTGAATCATTCAAATCGGATACTAAGTTCTATCAAAAACTGCATTTTTTGTACATTTAGCTTTCTATCTTCAAAACGGCTCGACCTGCCTTTGTCAAGAACTAATCACGACTTCTCCCCATGATTACAAAGTGAATAACTTTCGGATCATTTAAATCGGATACTCCGTTCTCTCAAAAGCTCAATTTTTATTTTCTGCACTCTTTGCTTCGTATCTCCGTACCGGCTGGACCTGCCTTTGCCAAAAACTAATCAGCACATCTTCCAATCAATATGTTTTTTCAGTTTTTAGACTAACCAAAACTATTAGATGCTTGTCAATATGTAAGAATTATATTTTTTTTTCAAATTAGGGAGCAATGACTGGTCTGTTCTGTGGATTAGTTTTTATGACCTGGTTAAGTCTGAACGCTCAAGCAGCTATCGCATCAGGGCACATTGACTATGAAACAAAACCATTATCTGCAGAAGGATGTGACTACCTTTTTAATGCTACTAGTTCAACAGAAGAACCCATTATTCAAGAAAGGTAATATATACAATACAAGCGTTAAGAAATAGAAATATATGGATAACAAATTCTTATCATTTATTTTGGAAGAGCATAATTTTCTATAATATTTTAAAATATATGAAAATTAACTTCTAATAACTTAAGTAATAGTGGCTGAAAATATATAATTTCACGGTATTTGTAATCTAAAACTTGTAAGACATCATGAAAAACTTCAATAGGGATAACCCCTTCAAGTAATAACTAGGTCAGTACAATTAATTGACGTGAACGTATTTTAAATAAGGGCTAATAATGGATATAAGCAAAAGACATGGACGTAGATTTCATTGCAATAAAACCATCCCAATAATTTGCCAATAACTTTTAACTATATATAAACGTATCAAATGAAAATAACATGATAGAATAGTTCTTTCATAAAGAATTCATTTTTCGGAAACCAAGCGCTGTATTTAAAGCAATACTTGCTTAAATACATTATTATTAGATGGTATATATATTATATTCTTGCCAAAGAAACTTACTCTCTGTTGCGATGATATTTTTTGTGGCCTAACAACTTATAGATTTTCCTCTGTTGAATACAAAAATCTAAGAAATTTATTTGATTAAGATATAATGATGAATGCAATAGGTTTGCATCGGTTTGCATAGGTTGGGCCCTTCCAGTTACAATTGCAACTGCTTCATATTTTTAATATTAAAACTAATTAAAAATTACGTAAAAACTTCAGGACAGAAATGTCTACCAGACATGTCTACCAGAAACTTTATAAAATTTAAAGTCACTAAATAATTCAGTTTTTCAAAAAAAGGCAAGAAGAGTGAATAAATTTGGAGAGTAAATAAAATATCAACATTTGTGAAAAATTCAGAAAAATAGAGAGAATTAGATGGATAAATAATTAGAATGATAAATATTCTTTTAATTTTATGGATTTTTATATTTTATGAAAAAAAATTCTTCGTGAGGGGCCCCCCTACAAATTTTGATGCGGGGCCCCGCCAAGGCATGCTACGCCCTTGTCTCCTACGCATGATTTTGTATTCTGAAAATACTATTATTTAGTCTAGCATGTCTACTATGATACGACTATGATTCTCTGATACGACTTTGATTTTAACCACTTAAAGGTCACGCACGAATATCTCAAGCATGTTTTTCCAGGCACAGAGCAAGAAAATGTAAAAATGTTAAACTTATTAGTTATTATAACAGGAACATGTGTAAACTGCTTTCCAACATAATTTAATACCTCTGATTAACATTTTAGATACGTATTTCCATTATTCCGCATATCTTATCTATGGTACAGTCCTTTGGGCGCAATAGTGACAGCACTCGTTGCGTGCACAGTCAGCCTGGTAACGAAAAAGAACTCGATAACTGCGCCTGGTCTACTCGCCCCCTGCGTTAGGAAAAGACACCAGATCAAAATTAATGCCAATGAAAGCAAGGTATTCGACTGTAATATAAAAATAGTTTTATAATATAAACTATATAATTGATCGCACAAAACAGTAATATAAACCATCACTATTCTAGGCTAAAGATTTGGAGTTGACTGACAAAATGAGCAATGGTCACGACAACAAGAGCTATGACTTCACCAAATGATTCGTTTTATAGTTGAAATTAAATAAAAAGCCCTGAACTGAAGCGGAAGCACGAAAAGAAGTTATAACTGACAAGAAATTTAAGCCTGAACTTCTAAAAATTAGCAAAAAAAAAACATATTTTTTTACCTCTACGCAGGGCACATTATTTTTGATAAAAAAAGTCAACATTATTATATATGTACGACAACAATTTGTACATGAAAAGAATACATTAAAATTACTGTTCCGCCAAGTATACTGTTTTCATTTAAAGTAATATGGTGTAATAGATATACTTAATATGTAAGTATAGTTGGTTAGTATTATATATATATATATATATATATATATATAATTGCAGCCCAATCGTCGAATTAATTAATTATTACTGCAAAATACTTTATATGTATAATTTTTTTTTTGCACATCTTTACGTTTTATGGATTTCTGAACCTTTTGGCATACTTTATAAAAAATGGATGTATGTGCATGTGTGTGCGTATGTTTGAATACAATTTTTTGTCGACAATATCGAGAGTACGGATCAACCGATTTGAATGACTCAAAAAACATTCGATTCGTCTTGACGGGAAGATGTGCTGATTATTTGTTGGCAAAGGCAGGTCATATCGTTCCAGAGATAAGAATCTTCACGTGATATATTTTTGAAAAATTTTGACTTGAAATAAGCAAATTAAATAAAACATTGGCATAAAAATTATTATATGGATTTCTATCTAGGTTCTACTTCTACACGAAGAATAAATGCATTTATTGTAGTATGCACTACTAATTTAACCATATATTTAATAAAAATCTTTTATAAATAAAATTTTCCTATAGAAATTTTATTCAAAACCAAGATTAAATTCAAGATATTTATTATAACTTCGTACATTTTTATAAATATTTGTAGAAGTTTCATAATTTGTTTCTCCATATGCAACATTAAAGAAACAGTTCGCATTTATTTTTAAACACTGCTACATTCTGGAATCAAATAGTTCCAAATTCCTTCACTTTTTCAACTAGTGTAATAATATAAAAGTTTTCATACATATAAATGTATTCATGTGATAATAAAAATATTTTTGTGTGAGTAATAAATCATTTTAAAAAGTGTTATGTGCGATATTTTCATATTTTCCAGAGTAACTGATATTTAAAAAAGTAAATCAATAATAGTCAAAAACAATAAATGAAAAAAATACAGATTTGTGTAATAAATACCTTTTAAAATTTATAACTTTTTAATTTTTTTAAATTTAACACTGTTGTAAATAGTATAACAAACCACCAATATTTTTCGATATAACCCTGAATGAATTTACATAGTAATTACCATTGATAAGCTCATTTAAAATATTTTCCTTTACCTTATTAGTTATTAATTGAAACAATATTTTATACATGTTATTTAATAAAACATTCACTGATTGCGAGAGTTTGTGACCAAATATAAAAGTTTAAATTTTTAATAAAATAAAAATTTATATGAAACAGTGCAATAATTTGTACAATAATACTCATTGTTAATAGTATGAACTTCTGGGAATAATATACTATGAAAGTTGTAAGCTAATTTTTATTATGGCAGATAATATTAGCCAAAAGAACACATTGTTCACAGACGAGAAAGAACTGAGATTGGTAAATATAATTAATAATTATGTTACTATTTATTTAATCATTAATATAATTAAGGTGCGCATCGTGTTACATCCTTTTATTTTAATTATTGTATATTATGTTTTGAATGATGGAAATAAATTAAATAATGATTTTAAAGTAAATAAAATTAATATCAATTGAAACGTAACTGTACAAATCATAATTGCTACATTGTTAACGTAGAAAAGTAAAAAAAATTAAATGTTTTGGATAAATTTATATTATTAAAGAATTAATTAATAAAGTTCAGTATATTATAGGTATATCGAAAACAGTAACACATTACCTCAAATATTTTTATTTTACCAATATTTTAAATTCCAATTTAATTAAAGTTCTTTATAATTATATTATCAAAAATATACTATATAAATACAAATTCACACCGTTAGTTTAAAACTTAATATATGAACAGAGTTCATATTGAAAATTGCAATACTGTATTTTTAACACTAACTTTTAAGTTTTAAAATATTATATATGTATAATAATATAGTTTGTATTGCATTACAAACGTGCTACGTTTTGTAATGCAATTAAACGATTTTCATATAATATTTATTTCTTTTGCTTGCTTTAATAATTAAAATTTTGTTTCTAGTCACTTCAACATTTTGGATGGCTTGATAATGTTCTTTTTGCAACAACTCTTGTGATATGCATTTTCGTAGGAATATATTTTGGTTTTATAAAAAAGGCAGATAATGAACAAGAATATTTAACTGGCGGAAGAAAAATGATGATTACACCAATATCTATGTCACTTATTGCAAGGTAAATGAAATAAAGAAATACAATTTTATTAGAATAAACATATGGTCATATTAATATGAGTACAATTAAGCAATTATTTAAGAACATTAATCGTGAGAATACTATTATTTTGTATTTTGGAAAGTTGAAATTTCATAGAAGATAAAAAAAAATTCTATCGGAAAATAATATTAAGATTACTGCAAACTTAAAATAGTACAAACTTAAAGAATTATAATTATATATATTCAGAGTAATCAGATATATTTTAACAAAAAAATATAAAAATTATGTAATGCATCTTAAGATTTATAATGAAATGAATTTCATTTGAAAAATATATTATCAAGCAGTATTATGGCTTATGAAATTTGAGATAAAAAAACAGCCTTTAAAGATTAGTTTTGTTTTACTTTCAATGAATTATAATTACAATTAATAAAACAAATAAAAAATAAAAATATGTTCTAATAAATCTATTGACAATGATTGAGGGTTGAAGTAAGGTGACCATACGTCCCTGTTTATTTTTAAAGCAATATTCGTCCCGGAATTAGATCTTTCGCCCCTGCTTGTCCCGGGTTTTTAATAATAAAATTACAACTATCAATCATCAAATATCTAAAAATAATATATATTATATTGCAAGACGCGTCATAAATGAAAAAAATGTCGAATACAAAATTCTAAAGGCGTTTTTAAATAGACTCTCATATTAATAAATTTGAACTTGTATTTTCTATTTCACAAATTTTTATTTTCAAATTATAAAAACGAACGAACGATTGTTTCAATATAAATATAAAAAAATAAGCAAGGCTCAAAGGCGTAAAAAAAAGATTTAGATCGAAAAATATAACATATAATATTACATCATAGGTAAAAAAAAGAGTATTACATATAATCAAATGATAAAATTTTTACTGAAAATCCACACTTCTTATTACAAATTATTGATTCATTAAAATACTGTTTTTTATTGTATCCTTAAACAGTATTTAAAGTATTTAAGAATAAACCCCCCCCCCCCGGATTGGCATAACTAAAAATTGTCGTTTTGACTTAAAATTAATATGGCCACCTTAGTTGAATTAAAAATATGGAACATTAAGTATTAAGGCAATAACATATATATTAACAATTATGTACCATGAATATAATTCTCTCATTATCAGCTACATATCCGGAATAACTTTGCTAGGATTACCAGCTGATGTTTATATATATGGAATGCAATATGCCTATGTTACTTTAGGATTCATTTTCACAGCCTTTGTTATGAATCATATATATCTGCCAGTATATAAGCAATTACAAATTACATCTACATATGAGGTAATTATTAATTTCTTTCTCATATTAACACAATTCAATTCTTAACTAACTTCTGATATATTTTTCCAGTATCTTGAATTACGATTCAACAAGTATGCGCGTACATTGGGTTCTATGATATATATTATAGGAAATGTAAGTGAAATTTGAATTATCTACAAGAGAAAATGCATAATCACATAATTTTTAAATGTCTATTTTTATGTAGGTAGCGTATTTACCAATAGTAATGTATATGCCAGCTTTAGCTTTCAACCAAGGTGAAATCTCAGTTTAAACGTAAAACGTGAAATTTAGTTTAAACGTAGCAATTAAAATTAATATTTGATTTTAAAAATTTAATTCCGATTTTAATTTTAGTAACCGGTGTAAATATTCACATCATCACGCCCATCGTTTGCACCGTATGTGTATGTTATACATGCATGGTAAGTTATATTCAAATGTTTTTATTTTATTTTTTTTATACACAAAAGCTCAAATATACTTTAGAGATGAAAATGAAATAGAATTTGAAGATTCTAGTAAAACAATAATTTTGCAATTAAGTGTGCTTATATATATATGTATAAATATATATATATACACCCATATATATATATATATCTATATATATATATATATATATATATATATATATATATATATATATATATGAGTAAGTTCTTCAGGGCATACATCAAATAAAGGCAAAGATTTAGAAGTTAATCTTTAATTTTTCCAAACGTTTCGACATAGTATTTTATGTCATCATCAGTGGATATAAATATGGTCTTACATCAGTAGCTAGCGCAAGGCACATAATTTTGCACTATTATATATATACACTAACTTGTTTTTTTTATATTTTATTTTTTGTTGAACAGAGCATAGTAAAATATTTGTGAAATATATAATATATTTTGCACAGAGAACGTAGTTTATTTGACCGAGCCCGAGGCTGTAGTGTTATATATATATATATATATATATATATATATATATATATAACTATATATAGTCGTTCAACAAAGCAAGACTTTAGGCAATCTAATATATTATCAAAATTTAGATTCAGTATTTGGTTTCTCAAATCAGGACAATTATAACTGAATCAAATTGATGTTTACAATTATCTTTATCAAACGATAGATGTTTACAATTATCTTTATCAAACGATAGTATAGATAAAACATTTTACCATATGAGATTTATAAATATAAAATCCATAATTTCAAAAAAATATGAAGTCAATATATTATTACTTAATAAATTAAATCTTTGTTATCTTTAAAGGGTGGTCTGAAAGCAGTAGTATGGACTGATGTCATACAAGCCTTGCTGATATTTGGTTCAATGATTTTGGTCATTGTAAAAGGTACAATCGATGTTGGAGGAATATCAAATGTGATACATAAAAATATAGAAAGCCAAAGATTAGAAAAACCAGAGTAAGATTCATCTATTACAAAAAAAGTTATTTCATTTTAACGAAATTAATATTAACCCTTTCCACTTGGGAATTGTCAAATTAATATGAATTTTGATGCCGGAGCGGTGGCATCCAAGTGGAAAGGGTTAAAATTAATAATTGTATTATCTTTGTATAAACGGCAACGTAATAAGAATTATAGAATCCAGAAAATTTGTGATTAAAAGTCAGGATTCATTTTTAATTTACAAATCCTCCATTAACCATCTCATTAAAATAAAAAATTATTATAAGTATCTCAAATATACAAAAACACATAGAGTATAGCGGGGCTTAAAGGTCCGCGAGTAAAAAGTCCACCATCAATATCTCAAAAACCAGTAAATTTGAGCATTTTTTAACAAAAATATTTAAAAAGAGGGAAAAAGCCATAACCTTGATTCTTACGACACTGCTTCATAATCCATAATCCATAACAAAAGTGATTTCTTTCGTTGTTAAGTTTCATTGGTTGTGAACCTCTAGAAAAACTTACACCTGAGTGGGGTAAAAAGGACCAACCGAACTTTACCCTGGCAATTGGCAAAAGAGTAAAAATGAAAAATAGCAAATAAAGAAAATAAGTTAAAAAAAGCTATTTTATAGGAGTTAAATTAGGTAAATAATTAATCCAACTCAGCTGATGAATATTTTTGACGAAATACCAGATCAAGGTTATTTACAGTATTATCTCTGTGAAAAATGCATTCTTGAAATTTATATTTTGCCTTGGTTAAACAATGTTGCTATTATTTTGTAAAATCTCTTTGAAATTAAAATACAATATTGGACTTATTTTCGCCCTGGCCATCTCAATTTACCTCTATTTGGTAAAAAGGACCAGGTTACAAATTTTTGAACAACAGCAAAGAAGCACGTTTTTACAATGATAAATTAGCTGGAATTTTTACCGAATATAGGCAGGTAGTTGCTTGTTTGATATGTGTTAATTGTTGTAATATAATCGGTTTGTTTTTCACAATATAATTGTTCAAAATGAAGTTGGACCTTTGTGCTCCGCCCTACTCTATACATATATATTATATTCTATACATAAATGAACCATACAGAGTAATTAATAACAATTTATTATTTTATTAAGATGCCTAATAGTTATTTTAAATCGTGTTTAAGTTTCAACCCAGATCCTACAGTGAGACACACATTCTGGACCTGCATGATCGGAGGATGTATTACTTGGTTACATTCTTATGCAGTTAATCAAAATATGACTCAAAGATATTTTGCACTACCCACCTTGAAAGCAGCTAGAAGGTTCGAAATAAAATAAATAAAACAAAGTCATAACAACGATTTTCTGGAAAAGGCTAAATTAAATCTACTGCGACTTCATGAATTGAACAAACAAAAATCTATGTATAACAACATGAATATGGTGTAGAAACAAATAAAACTAGTTGGTATTGGTATTTTGCCTTGAGGCAACTTGCATGAACTTCCCGATATGTGTAAATAATCGACTTAATCAATAAAAAAATAAATTAATTTATGAGTTATTAAAAGTAATCCTAGTGGATTTATTACACATAATTGAAAACGAACGGACACATTAACTCGGAGTATTTTCTAAAAGCAAATGTTCAAAAATCAATAATTTTTATAATTGAATCTGTTTCCTTAGGACTTCAATGGTATAATATCATTAAGACCAAGTACTCTATCGTTATATCAAGTAAATCATCTTATTTTAATTTTAACAAACGTCAAAAAAAAATACTCATTTTCTCAAACTTTTGCTGAATTTTTAAAATTAAACTGCTTGTCGTAAGGCCATAATATTTCAGTAAGTTCTATAAGACCTTGATATATATCGCTAAACTAAGTTCCATAAAATCGGCTTAAAAATTTTTTTTCAACAGTTAATTACAAGAAAACGGCTGGGTAGATTTTGACCTAAAACTAATCGGTATCATTCCCAACTAATATCTTTCGAACAGTTTTTGATTTTATAAAATCGATTCGGTAGTATGAGTTTAAATGTGGACGAAAAGTTTAACACTTTTTCCAAATTACAAAGAAACGGCTTGGCCGATCGTCCCACAAAACTGACAAACGATAGTCCTCGTCGAGATACAGCGAATGGCTTTTAAATTTTTGAAATCGGCCCAGCCGTTTTCGAGAAAACGTCGATTTACGGCAAAAAATCTGTTCACATACACACACACACATACTTTTTCCAAATTTGGCCTCATTCAATTCAGAATGGCTTGAAACGTCGAGAAAACATAAAATTAGCGAATCGGATTTTTGGATGAAAACATAAACTTCTCCTTCGGGAAGTTAAAAATCCTATCAACAAATGTAAAGCTTTGCCTATGACAATAATTTTTACGTACTTGAGTATGGGTATTCATCCGCCTACAAAGTCTTCAGAAATAAGTATCACGAGAAGTCATTTTTCTGAAAATCGTTCAATGTGACTGTAGCAACCCTAAGTTGTATTTATTTCCTAATTGTATTTGGCAACTAATTATTTTAATGTAATTATTAGAGCATCTTGGATACTTGCCGTCGGAGCAGCTTTATCGATTACGATTTGTTCATATAGTGGGCTCCTCATGTATGCAACATATAGCGGCTGTGATCCTCTAACTACCAAGGTAATAATATTATTAGATATCGAACATTTAGGTAAAGTGAATCGATTTAATTTGATTTATTTGAATTGAATTTCCCAATCACCACTTTACGACTAATTTGTGGTAATGTTTTCAAGTTAGCTGGCACGTGCAAAAGACCAAATGTTACCGCTGTTTGTTATGCAGACTTTAAGTAAATTTTCTGGACTAACTGGATTATTTATGGCAGGTGTTTTTTCAGCGCTTCGTTAAGGTGATTTTAATAAATATTTACACAACGAGTCTGATTAGATTAGTTATAAAATGTTGTGGATAGTAAGGGTAAATGATATTTGATATTATATCAAATATCAACTAGTTGGTATTGGTGTTTTGCTTTGAGGCAAGTTACATGAACTTCCCGATATGTGTAAATAATCGACTTAATCAATAAGAAATATTAATTTATGAGTGGATTTATTACACATAATTGAAAACGAACGAACACGTTAACTCGTTTCTAAAAGCAAATTTTCACAAATCAACAATATTTGAACTAGTTTCCGTAGGACTTTTATGGTTTAGTTGTTCAATAAAACCAAGTACTCTATCATTATACCAAATACTCGTGAATCGTCTAATTTTAATTTTAACAAACGACAAAAAAACTACTAATTTGCTCAAACTTTGATGAATTTTCAAAATTAAACTACTTGTCGTAAAGCCGTAATATTTAGTAAGTTCTATAGTACCATGATATATATCGCCAAAAAAAGTTCCACGGAAATTGGCCTACATTTTTTTTCAACCATTAATTGCAAGAAAATGTCTAGGTAGAATTTCACCTAAAACTAATCAGTGATAATGATATATCATTTCCAACTAATATCTTTCGAACAGTTTATGATTTTTTTTAAATCGATTCGGTAGTATAAGCTCTTATGGACGAAAAGTTCAACACTTATTTCCAAACTGCAAAGAAACGGCTCGGCTGATCGCTGCACAAAACTGAGAAAAGATAATCTACATCATTTTTGAGAAAGCGTCGATTTACGGCAAAAAGTCTGTTCACACAAAAAAATCAATTAGAAAAATTAATCATGGTGGTATGGTGGTGTAGAAGAAAAGTGAAAAATTTGCACTTACATCATGGACTAACCTTATTCTAGAATTTATTCAATTAAAATCAAGTACCGTCACCGAGCTGTTTTCATCATGATGATTTCAAAGTAATATGGAAGTGGTTGTAAGTGTAAACAGGGCCGGATTTAGAAATTTGGCGCCCCGGGGCACTGACAAAAATGCCGCCCCATCCCTGAAATTTTACGAACTTTCGAACTTTTTTTAAAGCAATCGCGCTGCTTTAGCTGCGTGGGACAAAATATAGAAGCGCCTAAGCGCCGCGTCGCTGTCTAACTGATAAACAATGTTACAGAACTTATATAAATGTAAACAAAATTTATACTTATTAATATAATATCTTTAAAATATCTGATAATTTAATGTGCATATGTCTTATGATCACTTTTGTCCATCAAATGTTTCTTTTTCAAATTTTTTTATTGGATCATCGAAACCGTTAAACCTGCCCCCCACAAATTTAAGCAGTTATTTATTCTGTAAATTTTTTTGAATGATATTGGACGCTTTTTTTCTCAAAAACTGAATTATCATTTTTGGCATTTTGGCCCGTATCTTCAAAACAGTTGGACCTGCCTTGGCTAATAACTAATCAGCACGTCTCCTTATCAATAGGAATTGAATCATTTAAATCGGTTGATCCGTGTTCTCGAAATCGACTTGAATATTTAAAAAATATTAGATTTGTATTTATGGGGAAACATGCTGATTAGCTTTTTGCACAGGCAATTACGAAAAATGGTAATTGAGTTTCGATATTTCTTCTCTGAAACAGCTACGCAGCGCGACTTTTTTGCTTTGCAAAAAGTTCATCAATTTTCAATTTTCGAAAAATTTCAAAATACAAAAAACGTGCTTTAAAAGTCTTTTTTTTTCATTTTTCAAAAAATTTCAAAGCTCTTTATAAAATGTAATTTTCAGTACGGGATGTTTCAGTAATTTGTCTTAAGGGGCACAGCTAGTGTGAAATTTTGAAAAAATCGATTTTTGTTTTTTTTTTTTCATATTTTGGTTTAAAAATAACATATTAAAATTTCAAATCGATATCTCAAATAGTTTTTGAGTTACAGCCATTTAAAAATTATACATATAGTATATATAGTACAACAATCATTTTATCTTTAAACGCGTTTTTCTCGAAACAGCATTTTCCGAATTTGCTGCAGTGATTATTCAAAAACGAATGATCCGATCACTATCAAAATTTGTTTACATGTTCTGTATATAGTTCTCCGTAAAATGAAGTATCGATTTTTTGATCGGATCAAAAATCGAAATTTGGCAGTCGAAAAACGACCAAAATTTTGGGTAAAATTCGACTTTTTTTTTAAAACGCCGCCATTTTGTCAATTTTTGACTTATTTTTTTTATCGTAGTTCACTTTACAGACAATATTATCTAGTTTAACGAGATTTTTTTTTTTTGATTTCATCCACGTAGAAGGCCGGAATCACTGCAGCAGTTAAGGGCCTTTTTTTGTCGCGCCGTTGGAGATCGACGATAACTTAAAAAATATTTAATTTTTTTCTTCAAAAATTTTACTATGTATTCTTAAATATTCATGTATAAATATATTTCTAAAATTTTGAAATGATTGATAAAGTAGTTTTTGTAATATAAATTCCCAAAAATCACCTTTTTTTAGGCGGTTACACTAGTTGTGCCCCTTAAGGCACAATGCCATGAGTCTCTAGGTTAATTTTTTTTCGATGCTATAAGCTTGGAAGTGCACAAATTCGTCATTTTAAGAGGGCTCGAGAACTGAAAAACATATTTTTGTTAAACTTTCAGCTTGTTAATGGATCTTTATATTAGCCAAATTGCCAAATTTGATAACTTATTAACCAATTTGATAATTTACGTTCGGAGAGGGAGGCAAGGCAAAATAATAAATTTTAATAATCGGTTATTTCAACCCAAATTTTGCATCGCAATCGTATTATGTTCTGTTAATTATATTTCTTAAAACAAAAAATGTTGTTAAAAAAGTTGATTATATTGTATAGAATTTTTTTCTCACTATCCAAATTTTGCCGCCCCCCAAAATTTGCCGCCCTGGGCAGTAGCCCCGATTGCCCCTACTGTAAATCCAGCACTGAGTGTAAATGATTATGTCCTTAATCTATGCCTGAAGCACAAATTATTTATATTAATGGTTTAGTTTATATTTTAGTTTTAGTTTTCTAGTTCAAGAACTCATTAAGATGTTTTACTTTAATACAGTTTACGAAATGATCATTTCAAAAGACAAATTTCTTTCACATTCTGCTTGGCTTTGAGGCTTTTGAAGACAAAATTCTCATAATTTACTTTTTTTACTTCACAGTACCTTATCAACGTGCCTCAACTCAATGTCTGCCATAATCTTGGAGGATTTCGTTCGTCCATTAGCAAAATTTCGCGACCATGTCCTAACAAGTCACCAGATTTGGTTTATAACGCGCTCCGTCGTGATTCTTGTTGGAATTCTTTGCGTATGTTTGGTTGTGGTAGTCGAACGTGCAGGGAGTATTTTTCAGCTAAATTACACCCTTGAAGCTATTACGGGTGGCCCTTTGCTGGGAGTCTTCACGGCCGGAATGCTCATACATTGGGTCAACGAAAAGGTAATAAAAGATAAGAATCAAACTTTACTAAAAAATAAATAAATAGAAGTTTTGTATAAAATTATTAAATAGATCCTCACAACTAACATTCAAAAAGATAGCAATTCATAAAGCTTTCCCGTGAATCATAGTTCCCGATGCCTCAAAAACAAGTAAAGTTAAGAAAATCCTTAAATAGGAGTCTTTGACTCCGCCGAACGTCTATAAAGTTACATATTGAAGTTATAAAATGTGTTTGGTAACAAAATACATATAAAATCATTATGAAGTGATTGAATGACTGAATTAGTGTTCTATCTAAGTCTTAAGACAAGCTCGGGGGGTTTGGGAGTCATAATCCCCGTGACCCAGCCCCTGGATCCGCCATTGCTTGAATATTCTATAAAATTTGCTCATTTATCTCTGGAATATACTTCTTTTACATTGTTCACAACCCATAATTTATTTACATAAATAATTAAAAAATTCTATTCATATATCTACAATGGGTTTGTTTATAGCTGAAGTGTTAAAATGCAAGTGGTATGAGTTTTAGAACCTTGTAACCATAATGTTTCTAGCTATGGTTTCTAGGTTCTAGTGATATTATTTTTACTTGAAAACAGATCTAAATTATGATTTCAAATGAAAATAGCCTCACGGGACGTTGCTTCAAATATATCGTATCACTATTAAAAAGATTTTTAATAATAATAATAATAATAATACAAAAATAATGCATAACCACTGGGGTTACCTACTTGCTATAGATAAACAAGTATAAATGACTTTCTAATTAGTAGGCAAACCATGGTTTGCAGTTGTTGATATCATTAGGTAGTTGCTCATACAATTATACAATGAACAAAGAAATATATCTGCAGTTATGGATCAATAAAAATTGATTAACATTATCATTTTATAGGGAGCAATAACAGGTTTAGTAAGTGGACTATTTTTCATGACCTGGTTAACTTTGAATGCTCAAGCAGCCATTGCTTCAGGACACATCAGTTTTAAAACCAAATCATTCAATGTAGAAGGCTGTGATTATAATTACAACACGACGTTCTCCAAACAAGAAGAAGCTTCAGTTGAAAGGTAACTATAATAATAATTTTCATATACTTATACCTCCCACACGAAAAAATAGATATAATTTTTAATACCACAGAATTTAAATCTGCTTTTTAACATTATAGTTGGACTTTACTGTAGTATACATAGTCAACAATTCAACTATCAACTATCTCGTACCACAAACGCTAAATTGATTAGATATTAGAATATTCATTTAGTTTTAATAAACTGGAGTAAAATTTTTAAAATCGAACTTACAATTTTATTTTTAAAAAAATCAAGCCTGAAAATATATTTAAGCTAGTTAAAATATTTTTTTGAAAGTATGAAAAATGACTAATTTACAATTAAATCTTCTAACCGTTTCAGCACGAATCATCGAATTTGCTCACTCAAACGATTAAATGATGAAATTTAAAATTAAATTTGAATTTAACATGCATATTTACCTTTGTCCTAATAGTTTTTCATAATATTGAAGAATATCTACAAAATACTGCTGAGTTATATAAACAAATATAGAGATTATTCCAAATTTAAGAATCCTTTATCAAATTACTCATTTGCAGTCAATTTTTTTCAAATTTAAGACATCAATCGTATTTTTTTATAAATTGTGAAAAATCACATTTGTAAAGACCTGAAAAAATATACCATTTGAAATTTTCGATGAGGAGCATTTCATATAATTTAAAATTCCAAACATAGGTAAATATAACATTGATTTTACATATTACATTTTACAACGACTGTAGTTGCATACATTAATGTATGCATACAATTGTATGTATACAATTGTATGTTTTACATATTTCAAATCAAAATTTTATAACAATTATTATGTGACTAAATAAAAAATGGCGAAATAATTGTTGGATATGTGTTGCATTTCGAAACGTTTCATACCCTTCAAATTTTCTTTCCAATTTTCAAATTTGATTCAATCAATCTAATATCAATATTTTTTATTATTGCAGTCGAATATTCCCATTATTTCGTGTGTCTTACCTGTGGTACAGTCCTTTGGGTGCACTTGTTACTATTATCGTGTCATGTGTTATCAGTTTAGTTACTGGAAATAATACCAAAATTGATCCCGGATTGCTGGCTTCCTGTGTCAGAAAACGTCTTGTTCAAAATCGTGCACGACACACAGATGTTATTGCCAATAGAGATGAGGTAAATGCATATTTTCATTATACTTTTAATTTTGAAATCACTTTACAGAAATAAGAAACTTTAATTATAATATAAGTAGTCGTAATTTGCATTTTGTCTGGAGTAAAGTTGCACTGTTGCATGACTTCCCCGGTGTAAACAATGAACTTTATCAATGAATATTCAGGTTTACCAACTTTTGATTTCGTGACGTTACAATTTTGAACTCGCGGCTATTTCAAACTTTGACGATGCTTTAATGTATTTTTATCATTAAACAACTTTTTTCAGGATTGTAATAATTTAGAATGTTTGTTAAAATCAAAACCTCTATCGTCATAAAAGTAAATAAATAATCAAGACGATCGCCAACTGATAGAACAGATTTTGAATATCGGTTCAGGATTTTTTGCTAAAACGTGGACAAAACATTATGCACTTATCTGCTAATTATAAACAAAAACAATCAACCGATCGTCTCGCAAAACTAATTAACGACAATCCATGTCGAGTTTCATCGAATGGCTTTTAAATTTTTGAAATCGGTGCAGCCGTTTTCAGAAAATGTTGATGAAATTTGGTCCCACACGATTCAGAATGACTTGGAATGTCGAGAAAACAGAACAAGTAAAGCAGATATTCTGGCAAAAACAAACATCCTTCGGAAAGAAATCAATTGATGAGTAAAATCAAAATGTTAAAATAATCCTTCACCAACAAAATATTTGCTTTGTTGAAGACAAAACTTGATTAGTTAGTTGTTATATCTCTATAAATTTAAATATTAACCCGAATTTAAATAAAAATAATAAATTTAAATATTAACATCAGTTATTAAATACTTTTGAATTATTTTGAATTGTTCATGCATTTTAAAATATGAATAGATTAGTAAAATAAAATTGTGTATGAATCATTACAACAGTTTAAGTGTTATTTATTAGTAAAGGTTTCCATGAATAGTACAACAAATGAAAAAAATTTGATCAATCTTGTTGGAATTTTAATTAGTTTACTTATGTTTATATTTCTACCACAAATAGCATTTATATAATTGATGGAAAATAATACATAAAAATAAGAATTTATTTGAACATTAATTAGAATATGTTTTTAGATGGAGAACCTTGAATTAACACAAAGGATAAACACGGAAAATAATAAGTATGTATTTATCAAACTAATATTTTAATATTATGAACAAACTATGCAATATATTTGATTCTAAATTTTAGATAACCACAATAAACATGAATAAAGAAAGAAGAAAGAACCACAAGAAACATGAATAAGTTATTAGAAAATATTGCAGGTGCATTAATGCAATTTCATTACAATAATCGTTATTTTTACTCAACATGTAAGTAGAACAGCAACAACAGATTTATCAATACTGCCATTAGAATTTAGTTACAGAAGAAAAAAAAATACAAATCAATATGATATAAAATAGGCAGAAGATACATATTCAAGAAAACTTCACAAATTGTTAAAAAAATAATTAATTTATTGACTAGAATATGTACTAACAAAGAAACATGCAACCACTTATAACACATCACCAACAATTTGATTTCGAAACCAAAACCACCCATGTTAGAAATAAGATACATATTTAGGTAAAGTATATTAATTAATTTATAAAATACTACCCAAATTATAAAATTTTATAAAAATCTTATTATATTGCTATAAATTCATAGAAAAACGTATAAAATATACAATCATTACTTATATTATGTACAAATTAACCTGACCTGGTTTCAATAAATTGTTACATATATATTAAAGGGAAGATTTCGGTGCTGCACCTTTCAGCCTAAAAACAAAAATTACATTATATTTTTATTTAAAAATGCAAAGTGTAAGAAGAAATAATAAAAAACTTTAATTTCTACACAAATTCACACACAAACTTGTAAAACGATAATCACTATTACCTTGATTCCAAGCAAGAAAACATACGTGGGGATTTTTTAGGATAGGATTTTCTTCGGGTTATCAAGGAATAAAATCATTCGAAAAACCACAAGCAAATATGTCAAAATAATGTGATGTTAAATGGTGCAAATCTGAAAAAGTAAAATATCTTTTATACATAAATTATCAAAAATGTTTCAAATATTGTAAGCTATTTTTAAACTTACACCCAAAATTGTTCTAAACCAGTGTTTCTCATTAGATTTTATATTAGCAAAACATAAAACAAAAATAATTAATTTTTAAAAAAATCTCAAAAGTATCTAAATAGTTAAGTATTCACAGCCCCTTATTTGGGAAACAATGATTATAAACAAAGCAATGCAACAGATTAACAATTTATAAGTTTCAATCGGAAGCAGCTCGGAAAGGTTTCTAATAGAAGAACTCAAACCAATTTGGTAAATAATAAATAGCAATACTTTACAAATATTTAGAAAATGTATAAATTATAAAACATGTTAAATTTGTTAGGTATAGGATAGTGATAATAAATAAAAACCAAACAAAAAGGGGTAATGTCATATTTAATAACAATAATCAATTTTATTAATACTTCTTATGTAGAAGATATATAAAAAGTAGGAAAAATTTCCAAACATAAAATAAATTTTCATTAAAAATAACATGTTCTTAACCATTTCCATAATTTAAACAATTGATACAAGTATAAAAAAATATAAATTTACCTAAGTTATAACAAATTTATAATCATCTATAATATTATATTTTACAATGGTTGGTCCAGCATTTAAGTATATATAATTTAAAAAATGATTCAAAACATATTTAAATAAAATGGTTATATATAGATATCAACATTACAATATAGTATTTAATATTTAAAATTCAAATAGCAATAACATGTAATTTAAAATTTAACATTATTTAAAATCTAACAGCAGTGTGTAGTTTTGACGATCATGAAAATACAAGTAAAAAACTAGTATTTTTAAGATGATTATTATGTGTATATCTTTTTCAAATTACTAATTATGAAAAGCATGCGAAATAATCAAAACAAACTAGCAAACTCTCACTTATGCTTCATGTAAAAGAACATTACTAAATATTTACCATCAGATAAGCATTTTAAATCTGATTTATATTTTATAAAGCAGGCACTTACATGTGTTCCGGGTGGCTCCTTATACAATTAAGAAATTCTTTAACATCCATATCTCCAGTGCAAATTTTATGAACAGCAGTAAACAAAGGAAATCTGAAATGATTAATAAAAATATGTATTACAAAAATAATTTACAATACCAAAAATGTTGACCAAGACAACCAGTATGAAACTTTGTGTCATTATTGTTTTTCAAAACTTAAATTAATACATTGATAAAAAAAAAACATTTCTAAAGATAAACACCATGAAAAATTAATTTGTAATATAAGGATAAAATTATTCCAATAAATAAACCACAAAATCCAATAAATAATAACATACTTGTCTTGCATGCCACGATTTCTCAGCATAAAATTAACTTCCTCCGCTGTAATTGGTCCTTGCAATTTTTGACCATTTAACATTTCGTCTTCTAATTGTTTCAATGATTTACCTGTTTTCACAAATGCTTCAGAAACTCTACGATTTCTACCACCTGAAAATTTATTATAAAATATATAGAATAAAAACCAAAGAAAAGGACACTCACGTGCAATTGCAACCATAGTTAATATTATTTATGATTTCATGTTTCAGAACTAAAAGCATCTTTTTTTTTTAAACAAGTTATTAAATTTATCATTTATAAGTATTTTTAAATATGAGAGATATGAAACAACCTCTTCTTTAGAAAAAGTTAAAAATAAATAATTTATTATTCAACTATAGTTCATCATATTAATATTTTTATCTAATTATAGTATTATCATTAATAGTCCTAAATTAAATTATACATTATTAAAATACCATTTCTAAAAATGAGTGTATAAATAATCAGTAAAATAAATTAAAGATGCTATAAATTAATAAGTACACAGTTTTATATGTGAATTAAATTGAAATTTTTAGAAATCTAAATCTTATTAGTAATATATTACTAACTTACCATAACATGTAGTAACTAAATCAGCCACACCGCAAGATTCAAAGAAAGTAGAAAGTTTACTTCCTGGATAGAAAACATCAACAAAACGAATCATTTCCATTAAACCAAGACGAATAACTGCTGCCTTGGTGTTATCTCCAAGATTCATACCATCTACAAATCCTGCACCACATGCTACTATGTTCTATTAAAATTGGTATAAAATGTATCAGAATTTATTTTTATCAAATAACTTAATATTCATGTAAAAACATAATTATTCATTACTAAAAATAAATTTAGCTCATTACGTAGCATAATAAATTTTCGTTATTGTTGTTATAATAAGTTTTGTTATTACCTTTAGTGCTCCACAAATTTCTACAGCATCTTCATCATCAACCACAACAACACGGAAATAATCAGTTTGAATTAAATCTCTTAATAAAGGTGCTAAACGTTTATCTCTGCAACCAATTGTGGTTTCACAGAATTTTTCATCTGCAACTTCGCCAGCTAAATTTGCACCCATTAAAACATGACATGGCACCTGTAGGAAATTTTTTCATTTATAAAAAGATCAATAGTATATTCTATTAACAATAAAAATAATTGAAGCATAAATATTAAAGAAATTAGAGAAAAAGGCAAGAAACATATATTTTTGGTGCAAAAAAAAAACATGTATGATAATCAACACTCATAATTTAAACATTTCTATTTGGAAATTTAGAACTAAATTTCTATTGTATATAATATTATTTATAGTCTATACTATATACCTTTAAATGTCTTGTGATAATGTGAGATATGAGGTCAATACCACCACCTTCTGCTTGATCAAAACCTTTTATTAAAGATAATGCAACAGCAGTTGGTTTTATCTCTTTCCTGAAATTATATAGTTATAAAATATACGAAATATAAATAAAAATATACATCATTTATTACAATTACCTAATAAAGTTGCACACAAGGATCTGACAAATTGATGAGGGACAACAAAAATTAAAATATCAGCTTCTCGAGCAGCTGCAACTACATCTGGTACTGCAATCTTAAAAATAAAACATCAAATTAGAATGTGAGCAACTATTATTAATTTTTACAGCTTTAAATGCATAGGTGTCTAATATTTCCTGAATAAATTATGAAAAACTGAAAATAATGTTCCCAATAATTTATAGAGTTTGCAATGGTAACCGAAACATCTTTCACATGATTCTATTCGCAATTTTTAATTGAAATTAATCTTTTCCAAGTGAGCAATTGTAACTGAAATATCTTTAACATGATTTTATTTACAATTTTTAATTAAAATTTATCTTTTCCAAGTGAGCAATGCTTTACAATACTGAGTCTGAAAATATGAAACCTGCAATCTGAGGTAGAAAAGTAGCAAGATAAGCATTTGCGGTAACATGTTGACATACCATCCATGGATACTCAAAAACTACATTTATAGAAATAGAATATGAATATACAGGTAACCCCCGCATAACACGCTACACTTCTACAATATGGATTGGCTCTAACACGGTTTAAAAATTGAGCAAAACCCTAATAAAATAAGAAATGTAGTAAAACTCATCAAAATCAAACTTTATTTAGGTTTAAAAATCGTCATGCAATAGCTTAATAAATGTGATTAAACTAATGCAAAAGATAACTAATTTTATATTTATTATAGGAACACGTACATTCTATCAAAAATAAAATCTAGGATTATCCAAACAATTAATCAATTAGTCTTAAACAAAGATCCTTTAAATAAAATGAGCATAAAATTTCAATACAGATAACTTTGCAAGTGGTAAATATATAAATAACTTTTCTCTAAAAGCAAGTAACCGCAAATATTTTTGTGCAAAAGATAATGCACGTATCTGGAGGTATATCTTGCAAAAAAAGGATCATGTTGGAAAGCTCTTACTTGTTAATTATTATTACTTCCTAAAACAATAAATAAATGTAATAATATTTATTATACATTCATGATATATAGCATGTTTTTTTGAATTCTTGGAATGTAACCCTTTCTTTTGTACTAGTTTCTTGTCCCGTATAACACGGATTAGCATAAAACACTAGTTTTTTTATAGAATGTATCTATCGTGTTATGTGAGGGGTTACCTGTATGAATATAATATTATAAAAATATAAAAAGCAATATATTATTAGTTACATTATTCCTATATAAAAGATTATTTCTTTTATCCACATATATACTTTGTAAAACAACAAATATTTACATAAATAAATTAACTTCTATCAAGATAATTTATGAGATACGAATGATATGAGGTACAAAGTTCAAGTCATAAAAGGTAAATTAGAAGATAAGATGAAAATATTGATATTTAAATTTATATAACACATCAAAAAGGTGCGATAATTTTAGATAAAAATAAATATTTCATATATAGGAAATGAATGCACACAAAAATATGTTTAGAAAGTACATAAAAACATTCAATTGGATGTTGATTGAATTCATGAAAGAAGTTTGAAGGTCAATTGCACAAGAAAACAAAGATAAAATATATTTTAACCACAAAAATAATAATAAATAAATAAAATACTTACCACGTTAGTTGGAAGTTTATGACCTGGCAAATATTTCACATTTTCATGAGTTTCGTTTATGATTTCAGTTAATTTTTTTCCATTTATCATTTCCTCATATACATACATAGTAACTTGATCTTCAAAATGAGATAATTTGGCACAATTATGTCCAACAATTTTAGCAATAGCTGAGCCCCTGATAATAAAAACAATAATAATAGAAACAAATTATATAAACCGGTATTGTAATTGAAGGTTATAAATTGAATGCTGCTTACCAGTTTCCAGACCCAACGATGCAAACTTTATTTTTTGTCGGCATTTTAATTATTTTAGTAGAAAAATATTTTTAAAAATGGATAAAGTAAATATACAAGCACAGCCTTCAACTGAACAAGCGACACGATAATGCCAATCACTATCCACACGGACAATTATCTTTCTTATGACATCCATGCACTTTGCTTCGGTTATCAAGTAAAAACATAGGAGTGGTAATTTGTGGTGGGGCCGATATGTTTCAAATTTCAATGATGCTTTTAATAAATATGATCTTTATAAAGAAACAATATATTGTATAATAAATAATCTGTCTGTACTATCGTGTAACAACAAAATGATAGCGACAGAAAACATGAAACGTCAAAATATATATGTACAGTATTTTGACGTTTAATGATTTATTTTCTTCATGACTGATTGTACGTCATGACATCCATTCAAGCAAAAATACCGTTTTTAAATAATAATTATTTTTATATACATATACTTAAATTTATATTTATTAATTTTCGATAGGGTAAGTATTGTAGTAATCGCAAAAAAAAAATCGAAAATGAAGATTTTATTCATCTTTATAAAGATGATATGTTAGAAAAAATGGATGTATGCGCGAATGCATCCCAAACTAGGTCTTTTGTCTGGGTATTCCGGAATCCGGACTCAATACCGCCTCATTATAATACCATCAGTCAGCCTCACAGGGACCCTCAGGTTTATTCTTGTGGATTTTGATGAAACTTCGCATACTCTTCTTTTATCTTTGCTTCTCATGGTAATAGAGCTGATGATCAAACCGAGCCTTGTAAAATATTATAGGCCTATGAGAAGTGGTTTAATTATAAAAACTAATTTAAGTTGCAAAAAATAGACCGTGCGTTATGTACGCGCAATAGTGCACATATAATACCTCTGTTTATCTCTCGTCCTCCCATGGGGGAAGGATATAGAATGCTATAATGTATGTATGTGTGTTTATGTATGTATGTGCAGATAAATAAAGTTTGAATGATTCCAAAAACATTCGATTCCTATTGATGGGAAGAAGTGCTGATTAGTTTTCGGCAAAGGCAGGTCTAGCCAAAAATGGTCATTCAGTTTTTGAGAGAACGGAGCGTTTGATTTGAATGATTCAAAGACATTTTATACTTATATTAACGAAATTAATAACTTTATGATTAAATTCTGAATAGGCAGGTCTTTGGTTTCGAAAATATAAAGAAAAATTTCCAAACACGAGCATTTCAAATTATGTTATATACATCAAATAAGCAATTTTAATATTTGTATTTTGTTCAGAAAATTGATTCATTCTTTGTAATAGTTCCGTACCAATATGCACAAAATAAAGAACTTTTGACATGTTTGAAAAACATTCTTTCCAAAATTCTTAAATTTTAAATTTATTTCAATGCTCGAGGTTGTTAATTTTCAAAAAATTTTTTTTTTCAAAATTTAATATAAAAAATTCAATTTATTCCAAATTTATAAGCTCTTTAATTCCGTCTAAAAAATATGAATTATAAAAGTTAAAGCTTTATAATAATCTATTGGGAAATATCTAAAACAATTGTTATTAATTATTGATCAAATTTTATTATTAATATTGATTATTTTCATTTTTCGAATGTTTAATTCCAGTACAAGAAGTTCCACAACTATAGTTTATTAATTTATTTAATACAATGGTCTTTATGCCTTATTACATATGATATATATGCTTCAGTGTCGAAAAAACCTTCCAGATCTATATGAAAATCATAATACCAGTTAAATTCCAAATATGAATCTTATCAGATATGAAAATAGTATTGATAAGAATCATAAATATGATTTAAAAATTTCTGTATATTGAAATGCATTTCAATATAAGAAAAATTATATAATAACAATTATTATTATAATTATCAATTAATAAGTATAATTATTGTATTCTGTATTATTTACACATGATAAATTAACTTTGTCAAATTTAAAAATAACAATAAAAAAAAAAAAATAGTGTTTAAAAATATTCTGTCGACTTTCTAATTATACTTTGATTGATTTTAATTACTCCTATATATTGAGAAACCTCAAGCAAATATTAAAAAGCTTTCTTACTAAAATGATCATTCTTCAAAGAATGCCTTCCTTTCCTGTAAAAAAAATTTCATTTTCGAAATTCCTAATATCAGTCTTATAAAAGAAACATAAATTCAATGAATACATGACTTTTAAAACATAGGATGCAATTATTTATGAGTTAAATTTGTTGTTTCAAAAGATAAAATTAGTAAAATTGGAGGTACAGAGTGAAATTATTTTAATCAGATGTAACGGGATTGAAATTTTTAATTTTTCACTATGTTTATGAATAGATAAAGTAAATTACATTATTTGCTAATATTAATTAATGAAGTAATTGGCATTTTTAGTTTTTAATGAATTGTTTTCTGTTTAGTGCCCAAACATTATAATTTGCATAAAAATGATAATTGTTAAAAGAATTAGTTGTATTTTTAATAAATAAAAGTTAAATCAAAGAATAATAAGCAATAATTCGAAATTTTCATAAATCTTGAAAACAAAAATACTTGTATCAAAATAAAGCTTATTTTTGTGAACAACAACTATGAATTGTAAATTTACACAAATAAATTTTTCAGATTATATTTTTGAAAAGCATGTTACTTTAATTTGTTAATAAATATTTTTTATTTAATTTTCTTTAAACATTATAAGTATCATAATATAGTTGTACAAACTTCAATAAATATTAAAATATAATAGACGGAGTAGACTTAAATTATTAAAATAATTCATGCTCTAAAGCAATAAGGTATTAACTATGCATTCGAATCGATGTTTTATACACATGACAAACATAAATGTGAAATATCTGGTTGATCGTATCTGAAATAAAAATAGTTCTAATTATTAACTAATTTTAAATAATGAATATATAAAAAAAGGAACTTACACAATTATAGAACAGGTTTTGCAATACAAATTTTCACATTTGTTACATTGAACAATACATTCAGCACACTTATTTTATCACAGAAATAGCATTTCACAATGCATTATCATCACAGTAAGGAAGAGAAGTCTTCTAAAATATAAAATAAAATTAAGTCTTAAATATAAAAAGAAAAAAAAGCATGTTGAAATTCGCTATGAAGAGTTTGTGTATGCATATGAATATATTCATAAAAACATACAGTTATAAATATAAATAAAGAGAAGTCTATTGTCCTGATATCATTTACAGTTTTAAATAATCAGTTAGTTGCTTGAGATCTAACAGAAATCAGTTATTTATTCAGTAAAAACTCTTGCCAAAGTCTTATAGATAAATTACCAATAAGTTAAATATTTTTTCAAAACTTGTATATATTTTATAAACTTTAAACGTGACACAAGTAAGTTATTAACAAAACTATTATTACCGTCTCTGGATTGTTTTTGTTATTCATTCTTCTCTTGATTATTATTATTTTCTATTTTACTCAAATTTTTGACTCCATTAAATAGCATGCTCGTGGTTTTATCTAAAAATACATGATAGAAGTTAATCACAATTTTAAATAGTATTATGAATGTTTTTTAAATATACCGTAGATAACCTCATTTTTGTTGCATTGTTTTGCTGTTGTATTTATCACTAACATAAGTTTATATTGAGGTTGTAAATTTTCGTCTTGAGAACGCTTTCTCTTTGCCATTTTATGAAATCAACATAAAAACATTTGAATTAAAGTACTTTTGAGACGAAAATAACTTTCCAACCTACTACTTAGCTTTATTTGCGGCAAAAAACTAAATTGTATATGACACTGACGCAAATATTTGACACATGTCAAGGCATCTCCATAGATACCCATGTGTTGAATATAGATGCGCCACTGTAGATTTACAACATAGATATTTATATAGAGCGGATACTTTCAATTAACGGAATACGTCAGATCTGTTCAAGATTTAAATATTGTTCAAATTTCGTAAAATAACGTCCGAAATGAGAATTGTAAAAAAAATATATGTAATCATAATTATTATAGCGTAATTTACATCAACTTGAAATGTTGATGCAAATGAAATTAATTCTTTCATTCATTTTATAAATCATAAGCACAGTATCTAATAAAATCACATTTTTAATTTGTTAGTTGATTCCACATAGAATAAACAATATTAATATTAACTTTGAAGACAATCATGGACGAAATTTTTTGGAAAACTGTAAATGGAAAACCATTTATTAAAATAATTTTATATCTCAATGATGAAAAGCAAAAGCAACCCTGAGTTTTCATCGCGTTTAATAAGATTATCGATATTTTATACAAGAATTTGATCAGTCATGCTAAAATGTGTTCTTTAAAAAACATGATAAGTAATACTGATAATTTGTTGTCTAGTGTAACCGAAGAATACCCTTAGAGTAAAATATTTTATCATTCATATTATTAATTAAATAATTTAATTGAATGATTATTATCAACTTATAAATAAACTATATACATTACTATGCATTCATGAAAAACAGATAATTATGAAAGCAATGCTTTAAGGGGCATTCCTAGCTAGCCTGACAACCTAAAAAAAAGCAAATTATGGGGAATTAAAAAAATAAAAAAAAAACTAGTGAATCCATCTATGTAATATTTTGAGGGTATATTTATACATGTTTTGAGAATACACAGTAAAATTTTTTAAATAAAATATTAAAATATTTTTGAAATGACAAGCGATCACACAGGGGCGACAAAAAAAGGCCTCCACTGCTGGAGTGATTGCAGCTTCTACTTTGATTAAAACCAAAAAAAATTATTGAAAACTAAAATATATTGTCTGTACGATGACCCTCGAACGAACAAAAAAAATCAAAAATTGACAAAATGGCGGCATGTAAAAAAAAAGTTATTTTTTTCCAAAAATTGGTCGTTTTGGCATGCCAAAATTCGATTTTTTGATCAGATCAAATACTGGAGGACCATCGTATGGAGAATTATATAAGGAGATGCAAAAAAAAAACATTATAGCGATCGGGTCATTTGTCTCGAGCAATCACTCCAGCAAATTCCCAAAAGGGCTGTTTCGGAAAAACACATTTAAAGATAAAATGATCGTTATACTGTACACTGACGCAAATATACTGTTTTTAAAAAAAACCGTGACGCAAGGTGGAAATCTGGTCAGTCTAAATAGTTCAAAGAACATATACTACTTTTGTAAATATACTACTAGCTGATCATTAACTGATGTTTACAAAAAATAACATTTTAAGTTGTTATTTTTTGTAAATATCAGTTAGTAATATATTAAAAATGTAGTTATTAACAATTTCAAATCCAAAACTGACCTTATAAAAACAAATTAGTAACAATTTTGGCACCACGTTTCCAAAATTGGTGGAGGACCTAACGAAGACATTGGAGGATGACGCAAATGGGCGAATTAAAATGCACGTGAGCGGTTAAACGCATGTTAAACGGTTAGTCAATCATTTCTAAATCCAGTGGAAGCTAATTCAAAAATTACTTTCATTATGATCATAAACTAATATAAAAATGTATATATTTAATGTAGTAAATAATACATT